>NC_057797.1:654514429-654814429 GCF_018294505.1 Triticum aestivum
TGTACTCCTACATGGCCTCTCACCGCTACCTTTACCAAATCGTGTTCACACACTTAGCTCACACACAGTAGGACATGTTCACACACCTCTGATTCATCCCCGATGAATCAGACCTGACTCAACTCTAAGCAGTAGCAGGCATGACAAACAAACATGAATGAGTAGGCACAACAGGGCTCAAACAACTCCTACTCATGCTAGTGGGTTTCATCTATTTACTGTGGAATGACAGGTCATGCAAAGGATAAAGGGGTTCAGCTACCGCAGCAAGTAACAGATGAATCGTTGTTGTCCTAATGCAGTAAAAGAGAGCAGGAGCGAGAGAGTGGGATTGTATCGGAATGAACAAGGGGGTTTTGCTTGCCTGGCACTTCTGAAGATAACATAGTTCTTCATCGGTGTCATCGAAGTCATCGTCGGAACCACGTCTAGCGAGAGGGGACAAACACCGGCAAACAAGGAAGAAACACGATCGATGCAATGCACAATATGATGCATGCTATGACATGGCAATATGAATGTGTTTTGGGCTAATGCACTTAGCTATGATTTAAATGAAGTTGGTTTGAATACATGATTCAAACTCCAACTCCATATATGATTATTTAAATGCCCTTTATATGATTTGTGCTAAAAAGCAGCTATAAGTTGTTCTAACATGCATGAAAATGGTACAGATGGATAGATTGGATTTTTCTGATCATTTTTCATATATAAATTATTTAATTTGGAGTTACGGTAAATTTTCTATGATTTATTGAAGTTTTAGCTATTTCTGGAATTTCCTGATTATTTATAAAATAAACTAAATTCCAGAAAAGGAATATTGTGTCAGCATGGCGTTGGCATGACGTTAGCAGGTCAACAGGGGCTGGTCCGGTCAAACCTGACCAGTGGGGCCCACTGGTCAGTGACTCAGGTGACTAACAGAGTTAATTAATTCTAACTAATCAAATTAATAGCCACGGGGCCCACTGTCAGTGTCAGCAGGGGTAATTAGTTTAACTAATTCAATTAGTACTAATCCTAATTAACTAACAGAGCAATTAGCACTAATTAAAATCCTACACTAATTCAGTCAAAGGCCGGCCCCACATGTCATGGACACAGGGGGGTCCTGCCGTGGTCAAAGTGGGTCAACCCACCGGCGACATGACACCGGCGAGGCCCGAGACGGCGGCACGAACTGGAAACGCGCTACAGGGCACGGGCGAGGCCGTGCTTGGGCTCGTTGGAGAGCCCTTGCTGGTGCGCATCGAACGGTGGTGGTGGCCGTGCCTGTGGTGGCCGGTACCGACGACGGCGAGCTCGTGAGCGGCGGTCGGAGCTCGGGTGCGGTCGGGTTCGGCGCTGCTGCTCGCAAACGAGGGAGCTGAGGCGCTGGAGGGGCTCTACGGGTCACTGGGGTCATCAGGAGCAATCGGAGGCAACGAGCACAGGTGGAGGAGCTCGGGAGCACGAAGCTCACCGGCCATGGCGGATGGCGGCCTCGGGTGCTCGTGGGGCGGCGGCTACAGGGCACGCGCGAGAGAGAGAGGTGAGGGGAAAGGAAGAGGGGCTCACGGCGGACTCACAGAGCAGCTCAATGGGCTCGGGGAAGCTTCTGCGACGGAGAATTGACGGCGGCGATCTCCGGTGGCCGACAAGGGGAACGGCGGTGCTTGCGATGTCCAGGGGCTTCCGGCGTCGGACGGCTCGGTGAGGAGGAAGAGAGGGACGAGGCGGAGCCCGTGGGCGTGTCGGAGAGGCGAGGCGGTGGCTGTGGCCGCGGCGAACGGCGTCGGTGGCGACGGCCGTGCGTGTGAGAGAGAGACAGAGGAGGGGATGAGGCGAGGGAGAGTGCGAGAGGGAGTCGGGGCAGCGTGGCGTCATCCAGGCATGGGGTCAGGGAGGAGGACGAGCCTCCAGCACGAAGCAGGAGGTGGCCAGAGCAGGGTGGAGGTGGCGCGCGCGGCGACATCGCGGTGTCCCTCCTCTGCCTACTGGCACGAGGAGGAAGGCGACAGGGGGAGGCGCCTGGTGGGCTGGGCCGCACCGGTGGGCTGCCAGCACAGGAGCTGGGCCGGTTGCTGGCACCAGGTGGGGCGCTAGGTGGGCTGCAGGTGAGTTAGGTAGGTTTCCGTTCTTTTTTATATTTCTGTTCTATTTTCTTTTATTTAATCTTTTGCCACTGTTTTGAATTTAAAATAATCCAAACAATGCCAAAAACTCCTCTGAATATTTTTATTTTGCTAGATGGACTTTTCCAAAAGCTCATAAAATATTTCAGGGGTATTTGAAATTATATTCTAATTATATGAATAAAATTCAAATTCAAATAGCTAATGATTTAAATTCAAAGTCCCAAGATTAAGTCCTTAAAAATGTTCAATATTTTGGTTGGGACCAGAACCCTTTCCAAAAATTATCAAACATTTAAGAACAACATTTTGGAACAATGAATGAGATTTTAGGGTTTTTACCCTTATTTTATTTAGGGTTTTGAGGCTTCCAAATTTCCCCAGTTCAAGTTTCAGAAATTTAAACATGATGCAAACACTAGGCAGCACCAGAAGCTAGGGATGTGACAACTCGCCCCCACTAAACAAGAATCTCATCCCGAGATTCAAGCGTAGGGTAAGATGAAGGGGAAACGCTAACTAGCACAATCTTCACGATCCAGGTTGCACTTCAACTGAACGTTGATTCGTTCACCATCATTGTCTCGAAGTCTTGCTCTGAGAACTCCAACTATCATGACGAGAAGAGGGAAGGAAAACTCTAGAAGAATCTATCTTCTCGAAGACCGAACAACTCAGGATCAACTCATGGGATGAGACATTGTCACATCTCTCGAGCTGAGACACGAAGCATACATCTGAGGAAATGGAGTGAGACAGATGACGAGGGCTCACTAGGTAGACAACAATTCCACACCTAAGAAGGTGGTAAACGATTGTCAACGTAGCGAGGAGTTGAGTTGCCATGATACCACGACGAAACATCCTGGAGGAGGGTGATTCGTAGATTATCCCCTTAAGTGGCAAAAAGAATTACCTTTGATTCAGAGATCATTGAGACTCTTTAAACCAGCCTAAGGCAATTCTCGAGCGATCGTTTGGAGGGGGTCGGTAGAATGGCATACTCGGACTTGGATGATGTGGATTACCTTGTTGAAGACAACGTAATGGATGATTTTGCTTACCACCAGAAATGGAAGAGACCCGTGGTAGAATGGCACAATGGCGGTGCAAGCTGGGAACAGAATGCAAATGCTGGGAATGATTCTGGTAACTGGGGAAGAACCCAACAATAGAGAGTGAATTCACTGTTTGAAAAGGTCATAGCATTGCCGAGGAAACTGAGAGCATCCCAATTAGTGTCGATGATAACACCTAGCGCTTGTGCGTGCTCTCAAGAACTTGAGCATTTCCATAATCATCAAGATTTTACCAATATCCGTGTCAAGGATCCTGGCAACACAACATACTACCATGATGAACAACGATGGACGATACAGATGCCAAGAAAGATAACACCTTCTCAGATTCACCTTAGCGAGGCCAAGGGATCAAAATCTGGATGATCGACCGAGAGACATTTAGCACTCCGCTTCTAATGTTCTCCTTGATGTACCAGCTTAACCCGATACCAGTTGGTATCTGGAACATCAAGTAAAGGTCTGGCTTCGGGAGCTCAAGAATCCATAAGGAACAACTTCTAATAAGTCACTCGAAATCCTCATGGATAAGATGGTCGACTTGCTCAATCAAGATACTACAATGATAGACCTTCCGGCTAGGTGCTTCGGCCAGAACATCAACCTTGTCGGGACCTACATCATAGATCTTGGAAAGGTTCCAACCATCATATCTGCCTGAGATTCAGATCTGGTTGGTAACATAATATTCCAGCCTCATCAAGTCTAGAAGGAAAAATGAAAGTTTGCAACACAAATCGATGAGATGACATTGCGAGATTCTCGGGAAATGAACTATGATAGTAAGCTCCAAAACATTAGCTGGTTCTGCTACATACATGTGAACACGCTGTCCCAGACAAGCATGACCACGTAGTAGTCTTATAATAAAACACTACCGAGTTCAGGTTGGGAACCATCATCGAGGATGTCGAAGTCTTGTGCATGACCTAGGATTAGCACATCAACTCCTTTTCCTTGAACAAATCAATCAGTGGCTTGGTGTGCTACGGAATACATATGGAGTGGAGGTAATTAATCTACCAAACCACAATATACTTTGCACATGCATGACTGACTTGGGACGATTCGAGAGGAAGCAAAACTAACTTTCTCGAACCCACGGCGGCAACCTACATCAAATGCACGTGAATCGAAGGAAGTCACTTCTTTCATCCAACATATACTTCATGAACGGGGCATGAAGAAAATGCCTACACAAGTTTCCAACACTAACTTAATGTTCAACAAAATCATGGAGGAGATAAGGATGTTGTCAATGGGCTCAACAACAATTCATCCGGGTTTCCTTTTAAAAGGAATTCCATAGTTAAGTGAACACGGTGATAGCATTGGTCAGACCAAAAAGACATAATGGTGTATGCTCGAGGAAAATCCACGAGTAAGACAACATTACGAACATTGTTGGTTCTGATTTGATTTGAGAATAGCCCACACTAAAATCAAAGTTTTGGCAAGACAATAGCTCCAACAACTGGTCTCGAGGATCAATTGATGAGGATATCATCTTTCTTCAACACACACACAAGATATCCCTTAACATGAACTAGCCAGGAAGCTTTTATCTCCCAACTCTCCAAGTTGTTGTTTAGCTTGACCAACTAGCTCAGGGGTATCCCACACAGATTCTTGGAGAAGGGGTGGTTTACAAGAAACCAACTTGATCACGAGCTCAACATAACAGTCAGGTGACGATCTGGTGATACTTCCGAGAAGATATTCGGAAAATCACGAACCACCGATATGTTACTAAGCTCAAGAACAACCTTGCTTTTCAGGGCAAGACGATATGATCAAATGAGCGAGGACTTAACAAAATCCTAACTCATTAATCAAAGAGTGCACCAGGAAATAAGGACTAGGTAGCACAATCAGTCTTAGAAGGATGATTCAAAAACCAACACGCTAAGAATGAAATTATTGTCCTTTAACTACCAAGCAACGAGGTTGCTAGGAGTATTGATTTCGCACATCACGATTCACTTGTCGGCAACCCGGTTGCGACAACCCGGAACCAAGGAATGAATAATGATGGCGAGAAGTATCATTGTATCAAGAATTCATAAGAGGGTGTGCAATTCTCACGATACTCTTGTGATGAAAGAGGGTGATACTCCGAGGTGGAACAGAACAAAAGTTGGATTGGCATTTTGATCTGCGGAATACAACTGCTTTGACCAAATCCTAGATATGGATGAGGTACTGGAGTTTGTTTCTCCTAGTCATTCCGGAATAGAATGGCTTGACAGACCACAAGAGTAATAGGCATCGATGAACGAATGCACACATAATCTTGACTATCAATTGATAGACGAGGGTCAGAAGACAACTAAAGAGGGACAACTCAAGGAACATACGATTTTCTGAGTTGTGGATGCATGGTTTAGCATGTCGAACGAAGTTCAACATATTTCTTCCGGATAACCCATGCAGAAAGTAGAACTGGCAGAGCCACAATATATAATGGAGAACTCATCAAGAGCACTCTGGTTGTGATCGTTCAGTTCAACGAGGAACTTCTGACATAAGTAGTTCATGGTATTTGGAAGAAGAAGATACCACGGACTTCAAGGACTATCGCAAAGGTTACTAATAACCTAAGGGAGCTAGCAATTACTATCAACATGAAGTAAGTAGGGTGAATCTCGGGTTCAAAACCCAAGGAGTAGAATACCTACTACTAAGTGGCATCACGGGATGCTTTCGAGAATAAAGGCCAGAATCATCACACTGGGACACAAAACATGGCTAGACTACTAGATGATCCCTGAGACACCTAGGGTCATAATAATAACTCCAACATAAAGGTCGAGGCAGTAGAGTACCTCAACTCAACAATTTGTGTGATTAACCTGGCCTAAAAGACATTGAAACCAGAGGAAAAGGATTTTGCAAATGCATCAGACTCTTTGGAAACCTGGGATGACTCGGACAGCATAACGGCTGTAAATGCTCAGAAAAGATTTGAGACATTCACAAAAATGGTGGCATAACCACTCGGAAGCACAATATCAAGGTTTCGAGATCAACAATTAACATACGGAAGTAGTAGGAACTGAACTCAAGCTTAAATCCAACAATCTTATAGGTCTACAGATTAGTAACACGTGATCCTGATAGAAAGAAGAGATAGCCTAGTTCTTAATCCCCGTAGGAAAGATAAGATGACATAGATCAGAGGGCCATGAGGTATAAGGAGTAAAAAGAGCCTTACGTTCCATCCCACAATCAATTCCCTTATATAACTAAAGAATTTCTAGACTCAACTTCGACCAGTTTGGCTTGGTAATCCTACAGGCAGTCAAGCTCTGATACCAAAGCTGTCAGGACCCCGATCCTAAGTCACACCGATCTAGCATGTAACACATCATATCACTTTGCGGCCTCACGCACGGTATTCCCACGGGTGCCACCTTACCTGGCCCGGGACCGTTTGCGCCTTTTGGCTCACGTATATGATAGTGTCGCTAGCATCCATATGACAAAGAACCCGGGCTGACATGGCTAGTCGTGAACCCAAAGTGGCACTAACTTACAGGGACAGGCATCCATGACCCAGCATCGAACGTGTCGGTCATCAGCGAGTGAATCCAGGCTGTAGCACTGGGCTAGCAGGACTCCGGTGAACCGGGCTGTAGCGGGCTAACAGGACTCCGGTATTCATCGCGTGACATTTCCCCGAAGGGACAGACACAGGAACGAAGAAGGACACATGTCGGCCAGCCTAAGTGTTCCGGAGCAGTAGCAAGCTACCATGGCTCGGTGGAAACACTAGGAGACATTTCCCGGTAAGAGAGGCTACTAAGGAGAAACAACTAGATAGCCAGATCCCACACATACCAAGCATTTCAATAACATACACACAATATGCTCGATATGTGCAAATACAACATGGCATCACAACATGACTCTACGACTCAAGTATTTATTCGTTAGGCTCCGAGGAGCGGGATATTACAAACATGAGTCTCATGACCCAACAATCAGAGCATACAAGTCAAAGCACATGCGGAAGCTTAACATGTCTGGGTACAGACAACTATAAATGAAAAAGGCTGAGAAGCCTGACTATCTACCAGATCCTACCGAGGGCACAAGATCGTAGCTGAGGTAACAAGCTAAACGTCGAAGTCCACGCGGTACTACTAGCGAGACCGAAGTCTCTCTGCAAAAACATAAAATAGGCAAACGTGAGTACAAATGTACCCAACAAGACTTACATCAGAACTAACTACATATGCATCATTATCAACAAAGGGATGGTGGGGGTTTAACTGCAGCAAGCCAGCTTTGACTCGGTGGCTATCCTAAACTACGACTGCAAGCAACTCTTTTGAGGAGGCGCACACGAGTCCACATATTCACCATATCAATACACCACTATGGATCCGCTCTCGTCTCCCTACAAGAATGCCATCCATAGCACTCACGCTTATCTTGCGTATTTTAGAGTATCCACTTTCACTTGTCTATGAACTGATATAAGCAACCCAGAAGTCCTTTACCGCGGACATGGCTATTCGAATAGATGATGTTAACCCTGCAGGGGTGTACTTCTTCATACATGTTTCCACCACTTAGCGTCTGCACACGACATGTGCTCGGCAGACTTCAAGCGAAAGCCGACGTGGGTGTAGACCACGACCTACCTAAACACTCAAGTCTCTAGTCCAGGTTTATCGCCTATTCGGGTTCCATCCAAGAGGAGATCTGGCCGGAGTTTCGCTCACAGCCCCAAACGATGTGAACAGGGTTCCCGAGACACCAAACAGGTGCCCGGTACACCATGCCACATGCCTACCGCATCACAGCCCACCCCTCCGGTCAGCGCTGCCCACGGCCTCCAGCATACTACAAACACCAGAAACTACTTGCAACTCCTGGACAGAGGACAAGGGTGAATAAGAAGTCGAGCGGGGTCATATTTCAGGGCCCAATGTATGGTAGTAGCTGAATCATGGATCACAAACACAGAGCTCAGTTCCTGAGGACGGCTTCAATGAGACAACCCACCATGTACTCCTACATGGCCTCTCACCGCTACCTTTACCAAATCGTGTTCACACACTTAGCTCACACACAGTAGGACATTTTCACACACCTCTGATTCATCCCCGATGAATCAGACCTGACTCAACTCTAAGCAGTAGCAGGCATGACAAACAAACATGAATGAGTAGGCACAACAGGGCTCAAACAACTCCTACTCATGCTAGTGGGTTTCATCTATTTACTGTGGAATGACAGGTCATGCAAAGGATAAAGGGGTTCAGCTACCGCAGCAAGTAACAGATGAATCGTTGTTGTCCTAATGCAGTAAAAGAGAGCAGGAGCGAGAGAGTGGGATTGTATCGGAATGAACAAGGGGGTTTTGCTTGCCTGGCACTTCTGAAGATAACATAGTTCTTCATCGGTGTCATCGAAGTCATCGTCGGAACCACGTCTAGCGAGAGGGGACAAACACCGGCAAACAAGGAAGAAACACGATCAATGCAATGCACAATATGATGCATGCTATGACATGGCAATATGAATGTGTTTTGGGCTAATGCACTTAGCTATGATTTAAATGAAGTTGGTCTGAATACATGATTCAAACTCCAACTCCATATATGATTATTTAAATGCCCTTTATATGATTTGTGCTAAAAAGCAGCTATAAGTTGTTCTAACATGCACGAAAATGGTACAGATGGATAGATTGGATTTTTCTGATCATTTTTCATATATAAATTATTTAATTTGGAGTTACGGTTAATTTTCTATGATTTATTGAAGTTTTAGCTATTTCTGGAATTTCCTGATTATTTATAAAATAAACTGAATTCCAGAAAAGGAATATTGCGTCAGCATGGCGTTGGCATGACGTCAGCAGGTCAACAGGGGCTGGTCCGGTCAAACCTGACCAGTGGGGCCCACTGGTCAGTGACTCAGGTGACTAACAGAGTTAATTAATTCTAACTAATCAAATTAATAGCCACGGGGCCCACTGTCAGTGTCAGCAGGGGTAATTAGTTTAACTAATTCAATTAGTACTAATCCTAATTAACTAACAGAGCAATTACCACTAATTAAAATCCTACACTAATTCAGTCAAAGGTCGGCCCCACATGTCATGGACACAGGGGGGTCCCGCCGTGGTCAAAGTGGGTCAACCCACCGGCGACATGACACTGGCGAGGCCCGAGACGGCGGCGCGAACCGGAAACGCGCTACAGGGCACGGGCGAGGCCGTGCTTGGGCTCGTTGGAGAGCCCTTGCTGGTGCGCATCGAACGGTGGTGGTGGCCGTGCCTGTGGTGGCCGGTACCGACGACGGCGAGCTCATGAGCGGTGGCCGGAGCTCGGGTGCGGTCTGGTTCAGCGCTGCTGCTCGCAAACGAGGGAGCTGAGGCGCTGGAGGGGCTCTATGGGTCACTGGGGTCATCAGGAGCACTCGGAGGCAACGAGCGCAGGTGGAGGAGCTCGGGAGCACGAAGTACACCGGCCATGGCGGACGGCGGCCTCGGGTGCTCGTGGGGCGGCGGCTACAGGGCACGCGCGAGAGAGAGAGAGGTGAGGGGAAAGGAAGAGGGGCTCACGGCGGACTCGCAGAGCAGCTCAATGGGCTCGGGGAAGCTTCTGCGACGGAGAATTGACGGCGGCGATCTCCGGTGGCCGACAAGGGGAACGGCGGTGCTTGCGACGTCCAGGGGCTTCCGGCGTCGGACGGCTCGGTGAGGAGGAAGAGAGGGACGAGGCGGAGCCCGTGGGCGTGTCGGAGAGGCGAGGCGGTGGCTGTGGCCGCGGCGAACGGCGTCGGTGGCGACGGTCGTGCGTGTGAGAGAGAGACAGAGGAGGGGATGAGGCGAGGGAGAGTGCGAGAGGGAGTCGGGGCAGCGTGGCGTCATCCAGGCACGGGGTCAGGGAGGAGGACGAGCCTCCAGCGCGAAGCAGGAGGTGGCCAGAGCAGGGTGGAGGTGGCGCGCGCGGCGGCGTCGCGGTGTCCCTCCTCTGCCTACTGGCATGAGGAGGAAGGCGACAGGGGAAGGCGCCTGGTGGGCTGGGCCGCACCGGTGGGCTGCCAGCACAAGAGCTGGGCCGGTTGCTGGCGCCAGGTGGGGCGCTAGGTGGGCTGCAGGTGAGTTAGGTAGGTTTCCGTTCTTTTTTATTTTTCTGTTCTATTTTCTTTTATTTAATCTTTTGCCACTGTTTTGAATTTAAAATAATCCAAACAATGCCAAAAACTCCTCTGAATATTTTTATTTTGCTAGATGGAATTTTCCAAAAGCTCATAAAATATTTCAGGGGTATTTGAAATTATATTCTAATTATATGAATATAATTCAAATTCAAATAGCTAATGATTTAAATTCAAAGTCCCAAGATTAAGTCCTTAAAAATGTTCAATATTTTGGTTGGGACCAGAACCCTTTCCAAAAATTATCAAACATTTAAGAAGAGCATTTTGGAACAATGAATGAGATTTTAGGGTTTTTGCCCTTCTTTTATTTAGGGTTTTGAGGCTTCCAAATTTCCCTAGTTCAAGTTTCAGAAATTTAAACATGATGCAAACACTAGGCAGCACCAGAAGCTAGGGATGTGACATATTCTAATTATAATGTTGGGGTGGGCGCAGCAATGTTATCAAAAAATAAACAGGGGCCGAGTATTTTGTTATATATATATTTAAATAATAAGTGATTTATTATTACATTGGTCCTTAAATCTTACCAAGCTTTTGTACACAATCACCAGGATTTTCGTTGCCAAAAAAATCTAGGATTTTATTGTTAAGAAATTATTTTTATAAGTTAATAAGATGTGGGATATTGTTTTCTTACATATGTAAGTATCTGTTAAATATATGATGACAATAACAATAACATATAATAACATTTAAAATAATTTAAATATATATAATATAGTTAGAAGGGAAACATAAGTTGGACCAGGCGTTCCTATTCTTATATAGAAAAATAGAACAGACCTCTGCGTTTTCTTCAAAAAAATACATAAATTGGGCTGCCGATGTTTCAGGAAAAATAAAACCTCGGATCGGAGGTCCATAGGCCGGTCAATACATGATGGCCCTCAATAAAATACAAACAGGCCTATGGACCTCCTATCGGAGGTCGGGGGCCGCGCCTGTTAAAAAAGAAAGCCTAGACGGGGCAGCCCAAAACCCAACTGATACTTGCTGCCCCAGTGATAATAAATGATACCTGCCAGCTCTCCGGCTTCGTTGTGAATTTATCTCCTATAGTAACTACGTTGAAGCACCTAAAAATGTAACTATGTTGACAAACCCGTGGGCCCCCAACATCAGTATAGCATTAGGAGGAAGTATTTTTTCAATGAGGCACTTGCTTGCATACAGCCATAGACCTGGTGGGTCCTGACTGTCCGCCTCTCCACGTACAGTCCTCTCCAGATTCCTCTCGTTTGATCAGCACGTTCACAACGGCAGACAGCGGCGTCGCGGCGAGCACACAAAGGCGCAGGAGAAGATTCGACCACCTGAGGAAGTGCCTTATTAGTAACGAAACAACTGAACTAGCCTAGTGGCCGAGTGACACTACCCGACAGCTGTTTCTCCCGGGTTCGATTCCACCTGTGCAGAGAAAATATCGCCAAAAGTTTTGCCTCTGCCTTTATTGACATGTGGGTCCCAATTGTCATCTACGCACACCACGTCCAACACTTGCCAAAACTTCATCCCTCGTTTTCTCTGTTTTTCGCACACTCGACATTGCGTGGGCATCTTGAAAATAGCATATCTTTTTGACTATGCATCATATGAAGATGTGCTATGCATGAATATTGATCAGCATGATGTTAATTGGCTGGTAGTTCCAGTTTCGACCATGAATAAAACTTCCAGCATGATGTTAACACTATTTGAAAAGGCCGTGTTAATATAAATGCTCTGCCTCTGAAAGTTGCAGTTTCTTATCTGAAATTGAACTTGGAGTCTCTTATCTGAAACTGAAACTTGCAGTTTCTTCTCTGAGAATCACCTGTCAGCAACCGAAAGGCAGGGGAACCTCTCCTCTCCATCATCTCCATTCCAAAACCACCATCTCGCCTCTCCCTCTTCTCCATTTCAAAACCACCCCTCTCCTTTCCATCATCTCCATTCCAAAACCACTGTCTCGCCTCTCCATCTTCTCTATTGCAAGACCACCATCTCCCCTCCCATCTTCCAAAGCTAGCACCGGACCACTCAGAAGGACATCTATGGAGGGGATGCAACAGCGAATTAGGCAGATCGCCGGCGGCGACCAAGCAAAGTTAGCCAGGTTGAAGGAGATACTTACTTGGTTTGACAATGAGTGGGAGATTTCGAGGACGGTGAGGGCCATGTGGCAATTTATGCGAAAGAGCGAGACGACGGCGATGAGGGCGGCGATGTACTCCTTGGCGGTAGTCACGCCGCAGTCCTTCGAGTTCATCGAGTATCTCCTCTGGGCGATGGAGCAGACAGATTTGCCCGAGGAGAAAGTCAGGCAGAGGTGGTGGGTGTACAGGTCGAAGGTTGAGCACCCAGAGGATAACGAATCGATCGAGTACGGTGTGCCATTCGTGAGGATGCAGAGCCAGCCGGAGCCACAAGAGTATTCGTTCTCCCACCGCAAGAGGAGGCCGGATGGCGCAATGTCGCTTCCCCGCCGTTCTCCACGGTTCCCTCGATGCTCACCTCATTTCAAAGGCGTCGGTAGGGCTTAAGGTAAGCTTCGCACTAACATAATCTTCCATCTGCTCATGCTTACAATCAGTGTGACAAGTAATAAAAATCATGCTTACAATCAGTCTCCGAGTACTACTCCAATCACCCTAAAATAGCTCTGGACCTTTGGGTCAAAGTTGTGACACTGTGTACAAATAAAGAAAAATAGATTGGTGCTTCTTTCAGAAAAGAGTACACCCCTAGAAAACTGCCACTATAAGCTACTAGTATTTTTTTAAGTCCAAGCTACTAGTATTTGCTTAGAGGATTTGCTGCCAAGAAAGATCTGTCCACAGTGAGCTTCACACATCCCACTGATGGTGGTGGATGCCAATGCTTAGATGGAGTAGGGTTGGTGTCGGTAATTTTTACTTGTCACCCCGCACTCTACATATATGCCAGTTCCATCCGTACATTTATGCAGTTCCACCAAAATGCAGCTGAATAACCCTGTTTGCACAGATAATGAAAAGGTGTGATTACATTATAGTGGCACTAGATGATGAAACATACACTAATAAATAGAAGAAAATATAACATCATACTGGAAATCGACCCAAGTTTCCCCGATACACCTTCTTCCAGTGATGAACATCAGTGTGCAACGGTAGTACAAGGAGGGGCCTTGAGACATTCAAATCTCTATTTTTGTGTAGATCAACTAAAATTAAGCACCCTAGTTTGCAGAAACGCTTAAACATTAACAATGGGACTAGCGGTGCCAAAATATTGCCTCAAATTAATAGTGCCACTAGATTAAGGTGCAAAATAATAACATTACTGCTTTATCATGGCAGTGCCAAAACAGTAGCACAAGAGCAGGATCAACATGCAAGATCTTTGGCAAACGGTCAGACCAAAAAGGAACATACCTCGTGATGGGAACCATATCTGCAGTCAACGCCATCATAGAAGGGATGACACCAGTCACCAATATGATGATTCAATTCATGGGACCTTTTGGTGCAGTTCACCTAAAATGAAGCAATGTCCCATGAGCTAGCAGCTTCATCTTCTTTTTTTAAGAAAAGGGCTCCAGCTCCGGTTCCATTTCCATCAGAAAATGAAACCCACAGAGCTTCTTCTTCATTAGTTGCAATAAAATTGAGCAACATCAAGGTTGGTCGTGAAGCTCCTGGAGAGTAGGCGGACTAGGACAGTTGCATCTCTAACAAAAAGAAGAAACTTATCTTAATGGGAAATTTAGCAGGACATGAAAAAAGTGCCATTGATTCATATTACTGGAGGCATTACATTGAAAACAACATTGGTTTAACGTGTCCTTACTTTTAACAGTGCGACAGCTACATTTTACCGGTGGAATTATATAAGAGCGGCTCGGGGCAACAAACATCAGAAGAGGATATCTGGGTTGGTCCCATTTTTGTTCGGTATATAGCCACCTTATACTATGTGAGGCTAGAAAATCTAGTGCTGGACTTACTCTGTTGACTTGTCCCCCAGTCCCCAGTTTATTTCCTTTTTTAACAAATAGATCGGGTTTATATTGAGTTTGTACTGCGTTCCCTTTATTTCCCTATTAGACCTACAGACCAGTTGGATAGCCAGTCTCTACTACTTTTAGCCCGCATTATTTCCTCTTTTGACCAAGTCCTAGATTCAGGTAACAAATCTTCCCCCACCCCCACCCCCTTTCTTCCTTGTTTGAACCAAGTACTAATAGATTTGAGTGCATGAACTAGTTTTACCTCTTAACAGTAAAAAATTAGGTGTTTTTCGAACAGCCGATCGATCCTATCTACACGAGGGGGGCTGAGAAATAGTAAAAGATACAAATGCAGCAACGTCAGGAGCTCTGGAAGTAGAGCAAGGCCGGTTTCGAAGGAAGTTATACCTGAGGGTCGCCGGGATGTCGCTAGGTGGGCGGCGGGAGGCCGGATCTGCCCACACTACGGCAGTGAGGAAGAAGGGGTGGGAGGCCCTCCCTCGCTAGCGATTCTTGGGAGAGAACGACAAGGCATGCTGATCGGGACGCGCCGACAGTGGGTAAGAGCCGTTGCCGAGGATGACCGCGTGAACATTGCACCTTCTCACCTTCCCTGGCGGAGAGGATCCGGCTGGATCTATGACCAGCGGTGAGTAGAGAGAGTGTGGCTGATACGTCTTCAACGTATCTATAATTTTTTATTGCTCCATGCTATTATATTATCTATTTTGGATGTTAATGGGCTTTATTTTACACTTCTATATCATTTTTGGGACTAACCTACTAATCAGAGGCCCAGCCCAAATTGCTATTTTTTGCCTATTTTAGGGTTTCGAAGAAAAGGAATATCAAACAGAGTCCAAACGGAATGAAACCTTCGCGAACATGATTTTCTCAATGAACATGATCCAGGAGACTTGGAGTGTGCGTCAAGAAACAACGGAGGAAGGCACGAGGAAGGGGGCACGCCTACCCCCCTAGGCGCGCCCTCCACCCTCATGGGCCCTCTGTTGCTCCACCGACGTACTTCTTCCTCCTATATAGATCCACATACCCCCCAAACATCCAGCAGCACCACGAAAACCTAATTCCACCGCCGCAACCTTCTGTACCCGAGAGATCCCATCTTGGGGCCTTTTCCGGAGCTCCACCGGAGGGGGCATCGATCACGGAGGGCCTCTACATCAACTCCATTGCCTCTCCGGTGATGTGTGAGTAGTTTACTTCAGACCTACGGGTGCATAGTTATTAGCTAGATGGCTTCTTCTCTCTCTTTGGATCTCAATAAAAATTTCTCCTCGATTCTCTTGGAGATCTATTCAATGTAATCTTCTTTTGCAATGTGTTTGTCGACATCTGATGAATTGTGGGTTTATGATCCAGATTATCTATGAAAAATATTTGATTCTCCTCTGAATTCTTTTATGTATGATTGGTTTATCTTTGTAAGTCTCTTCGAATTATCAGTTTGGTTTGGCCTACTAGATTGATCTTTCTTGCAATGGGAGAAGTGCTTAGCTTTGGGTTCAATCTTGCGGTGTTCGATCCTAGTGACAGAAAGGGAACCGATACGTATTGTATGGTTGCCATCGAGGCTAAAAAGGTGGGGTTTATATCATATTGCATGAGTTTATCCCTCTACATCATGTCATCTCACTTAAAGCATTACTTTGTTCTCTTGAACTTAATACTCTAGATGCCTGCTGGATAGCGGTCGATGTGTGGAGTAATAGTAGTAGATGCAGAATCGTTTCGGTCTACTTGTCTCGGACGTGATGCCTATATACATGATCCTACCTAGATATTCTCATAACTATGCTCAATTCTATCAATTGCTCGACAGTAATTCGTTTACCCACAGTAATACTTATGCTCTTGAGAGAAGCCACTAGTGAAACCTATAGCCCCCGGGTCTATCTTCTATCATATCAATCTTCCAATACTTAGTTATTTCTATTGGCATTTATTTTACTTTGCATCTTTTATTTCTCTTTATCATAAAAATACCAAAAATATTATCTTATCATATCTATCAGATCTCACTCTCGTAAGTGACCATGAAGGGATTGACAAGCCCTTTATCGCGTTGGTTGCGAGGTTCTTATTTGTTTGTGTAGGTGCGTGGGACTTGAGCATGATCTCCTACTAGACTAATACCTTGGTTCTCAAAAACTGAGGGAAATACTTACGCTACTTTACTGCATCACCCTTTCCTCTTCAAGGGAAAACCAACGCAGTGCTCAAGAGGTAGTAGTGGCCACCGTTGTTGTGTTTAGATCTAGAGAGGACGAGACAGTTGAAGAGAGCAACACTAGCAAGCAAGCGTGGAGGCTCCTGCCTATATAGTGGAGTACTAGTTTTCTTTTGTCTACCGGCCGGAGCCGGCTTGACCTCGGCAATGACTGTCGAGAAGTCTTCATGCACGTGCCTCGGAGGCACAGTTGTCGTCATTTTGATCTAAAGCAACGGATTATAATATATAACACGAAAAAATGCCACATGACAAGAAATCATAACCTAACTGCCCAAAGGAGACAAGATGAATCCCGATGGACAAATTAAAGATAAACTCGTAGAAAAGGGGTCCGTCGATAGATGTCCTAATTAACATAGCCGGCTTGACCTAGATGGCAGTCGAGTAGTCTTCGTGCATGTGCCCCCAATGACTAGCCCAACTCAGTTGTCGCTGTTTAACCCTCGCAGTGATCCGAAGCACATGACACCTAATTTTGCGAGATGACAAGAAACCTTTTTTAGATTTCTCACCAGAACTACAACCCTGTACAACACAACCTGCATGATATGTGGATGATAGCCAATCCAGGCGTGTCTGCTGGAGTCTGGTCACATGCATGGACAAACTGATCTTCCGAGTCTTGCAGGGATCGTCCAGGTACCAACGTATGTACTTCTATTAACTTACCGAGATGAGCGATCGGTCCCACCGGGATTGCAATGTAAACTCTCAGTTTTCCTTTTGTAACATTTCGGTCCCACCGAAATGAGCGATCAGTCCCATCGAGTTTACCTGACCAACTCTCTGGTTAGCTTATTACCAAAATCGGTCCCACCGAGTTTGTGTAATCGGCCACACCGAGATTACGTTATGCCATAACTCTAACCATATCGGTCCTACCGAGTTGCATCTCAGTCCCACCGAAAATCCTAATGGTCACTAGGTTTGCTAAATCAGTCTGACCGAGTTTCCCCATTCGGTCTCACCGAGATTGGTAAATTGTGTGTAACGGTTAGTTTTTGTGTGGAGACTATATATACCCCTCCACCCACTGTTCATTCGTGGAGAGAGCCATTAGAACCACCTACACTTGTGTTGAGACCAAGATATTCCATTCCCACCATATGAATCTTGATCTCTAGCCTTCCCAAGTTGCTTTCCACTCAAATCTTCTTTCTACCAAATTCAAATCCTGTGAGAGAGAGTTGAGTGTTGGGGAGACTATCATTTGAAGCACAAGAGCAAGGAGTTCATCATCAAGACACCATTTGTTACTTCTTGGAGAGTGGTGTCTCCTAGATTGGCTAGGTGTCACTTGGGAGCCTCCGACAAAGATTGTGGAGTTGAACCAAGGAGTTTGTAAGGGCAAGGAGATCACATACTTCGTGAAGATCTACCGCTAGTGAGGCAAGTCCTTCATGGGCGATGGCCATGATGGGATAGACAAGGTTGCTTCTTCGTGGGCCCTTCGTGGGTGGAGCCCTCTGTGGACTCGCGCAACCATTACCCTCCATGGGTTGAAGTCTCCATCAACATGGATGTACGATAGCACCACCTATCGGAATCACGACAAAAACATCCGTGTCTCCAATTGCGTTTGCATTCTCCAAACCTTTCCCTTTACATTCTTGCAAGTTGCATGCTTTACTTTCCGCTGCTCATAGACTCTTTGCATGCTTGCTTGAATTGTGTTAAGATTGCTTGACTTGTGCTAAGATAGCTAAAATCTGCCAAAGACTAAAATTGGGAAAAGGATAGATTTTTTTGGTCAAGTAGTCTAATCACCCCCCCTCTAGACATATTTCGATCCTACAAGTGGTATCAGAGCTTTTGTCTCCATTTGCTTTGATTTCCATAGCTTTTGGTGGCCATAGCCTTGGTTTCACAACCTAGAAGAGTATGACGTCTAGCGAGGGAAATTATCACCGTAGAGGTCCTTACTTTGATGGTACTAATTTTGCTAGTTGGAAGCATAAGATGAAAATGCATATTCTTGGACATAACCCCGCTGTTTGGGCTATTGTGTGTGTTGGCTCGCAAGGTGAATTCTTTGATGGTAGAGAACCGAATCATGAAGCTACCGCGGACAAGTTGAAGATGCTACAATACAATGCTCAAGCTTGTGATATCCTCTTCAACGGATTGTGCCTTGAAGAATTCAACAAAATCAGCCGTCTTGAGAATGCAAAGGAAATTTGGGATACTTTGATTTATATGCATGAAGGTACTGACTCCGTCAAGGAATCCAAGTTGGATGTGCTACAAAGTCAACTTGACTAGTTCAAAATGAAAGATGGTGAAGGTGTCGCTGAAATGTACTCTAGGCTTGCTCTTATCACAAATGAGATTGCCGGCTTAGGAAGTGAAGAGATGACCGACAAATTCATCATCAAGAAGATCCTAAGAGCCTTGGATGGAAAATATGATACCGTATGCAGATTCATCCAAATGATGCCAAATTACAAAGATCTCAAGCCAACAGAAGTCATTGGAAGAATTGTTGCTCATGAGATGTCACTCAAGGATAAGGAGGAGCTCCATAATAAGTCAAGTGGTGCTTACAAAACCTCATGAGAAGCCCCCACATCATCAAGTGAGAAACAAACCTTCAATGAAGAATTGAGCTTAATGGTGAAGAATTTCAACAAATTCTACAAGAGTAGAAGCAAAGAGACAAGTTCCAAGTCAAGGTCCTACAATGACAAAAGATCTTCTAGTTGAGAGCAAAACTGCTACAATTGTGGAAGACCCGGACACTACTCCAATGAGTGTAAGGCTCCCCACAAGAGAAGAGAAGATTCTGCCAAAAGAAGAAGTAGAAGAGAAGAATCACCATCAAGGGAGAGAAGGAGTAGGGATGATCAATATGAACGAAGACCCTCACGGAGAAGCAAGGATTCGGAAAGGAAGGACAAATCATCAAGGAGCTACACAAAACGAAGACATCAAGCTCATGTTGGTGAATGGGTATCCGGCTCCGACAATGACTCCGAGAGAAGTTATCACTCCGACTCCGAATATACTCAAGATGAAGGTGTTGCTGGTCTAGGACTTGTGTCAACCAACTCCTACGGCATATTTGATTCACCAAATGAAGGAATTGGAAGATGCTTCATGGCCAAAGGTCCAAAGGTATCACACCCCTGAGTATGTTGATTTCAATAGTGATGAAGATGACTTGTTAGGTGATAATGATTTACTTGTTGACAACTATAGTGATGAATACTATGATGAAAGGAATGACAATGATAAGGAGAAGATTGAGTCTCTAACTAAAGAACTAAACACTCTTAAGTTAGCTCATGAAACTATCTTAGGAGATCATCAAGAACTTTGAAGGACTCATGAGAAATTGCGTTTTGAAAAGCTCAACCTTGAGCAAGAGCATGAGTTCTTAAAGGCAATCAATGATGATCTTCAGAAGAAAAGTTCTTCTTACATTGCCAAGCGTTTACTCTTATCCACTTACATGCCTCAACTCAAGTCTAGTAACACGAACAAGAAGGATTCTTCTTCTAGTAGTAACAATAATCATGCTAAATCCAATGTTGTTGCTTCTAGTAGTTCTCTTGATTCCACTAATGATTCTCTTAGCCAAGTTACACTTGAGCAAGAAAATACCTTATTGAAGGGAATTATAGAGAAATGTGTTTACAAGAGCCTTGCCAGGAGTAAGCAATTCGAGGAGATTGTACGCAAGCAAGGAAGGCATCGGAAGAATCAAGGTATTGGTTTTGAACGAAAGTTCAATGCCAATGGAGTTGAGTGGGAAGAAGATCAATACCCCAAGACGAAGTTTGTTCCTTAACAAGAGAAGTATGATCCTACTTCTTGCAAAGGGACACAAGCTCAAGATGATCTTCCACCACAAGACCACAAGCAAAAAGGCAAGGACAAGCTTCAAGAGGAAATTGATGCATTTGAAGAAGCTCCTAAGGCCTTGGTCAAGTGGGTTCCCAAGACTACATCAAGTTCCACTTCATCAAGTATAACTACAACTCCGAGGATTCCCATCAAGATGGTGTGGATCCCGAAGAAGAAGAACTAGAGAGTTCTTGAGGGTGACTCCGCCAACATACTTCACTCTTATCGTTTTGGCAAGAACAAGTGCAATCAACTTCCACATCTTGCACTAGTTCAAGGAGTCACAAACCCTCTTGTTGGAAAGATAAGGGACAAGGTAACCTAAACCTTTCATAGACATCATCTTGTGTGTGCATCACTCTATGTCTATGGATATCCTTGTTTGTTCCTTGTGGGACTAACCCGTGTAGGTATTGAAAGTGCAACTCACTCCAAAGGATAGCTCCAAATGATCTACATCAACTTAGAGCATCCACATCTTCAACACCTACATGAAGTCATCATCGACAAAACCCAAGGTTAGTTCATCCCTCTTAGGGGGGATCTCACATCTAGGGGGAGCTTTACTCTAACAATTGAGTTAAAGCAACTCTAATAGTGTGAACACAACAATGCTTTATGTAAAAGTGGTAACCCCACTTGTGCTTAAACGATGAGTATGACCTATGATCAAATGTTCTCATTTGACTCCTAAGTCAATATACTCATATATAGATGACCCAGCCATCGCTAATTGCTTGATAGATGCTATAATTGTTTGTGCATCCTTTGCCACATATTTCATTTGTCATTTTATTGTGTGAGCATGTTGGTTGCATAATTTACTCATTCGAGGACATCCACTTGTTGTTTTAATTGATTGGTTTTGTTTTCTTTTGGCCAAGTGGATCGACAAGAATGCCTAAGAACCTTCTCTAGCTATCTATGCTTTTCTTGTCTCAAACTCTATTCATGCTGCATCACAAAATTTGATCAAGTCGGATTTGAACCACTCTGTGTGAGGAGCACTCGGAGTCCCCGATTCGTCATAGACCTAAACTTCCAAAACTTCTTTGTGCATTTCGGTCTGACCGATTCACCCATTTCGGTCATACCGAGATCACTAAGTCGATCTAGGTTTTAAATCTCGGTGCAACCAATTTGAACTTTTAGGTCACACCGAGTTGCAGTAACTGCATGCAGTTATGCATCTCAGTGCCACCGAGTTGTTCCACTCGGTCACACCGACAGGGTCGGGCTATATATATCCACGGGTCAAATTTTGGAAAACTTTCCGAACCTCCTCGACCCGCGCTTAGCCTGCTCTGCCTCCAGGGTCTCCGGTTCATCCTCCTCGTCGCCAGCCGCCTCCTACCGCTGGTCTCCACCGCCGTCAACGGGAATTAACCCTGCCGTTGCCGTCGTAGCAAGTTCATCGCCGAACTAGGGTATGAACCTGATCACTGTGCTATCCCTATCTGATTCCTAGCACATTGTGTTCGCCATGTATCTTGCCACGATTGAGATCATTCCATCCATCGAAAACACTCCGTAGTTTAGTCGTGCATTGAGAATTTAGGTTTAGGTTTCCGCTGAAACCATCTCGGACCCACCGAGTTGTGGAACTCGGTAGCACCGATTCGGCTCAGGCCATTGCACATGTGATTCTCGGTCTGACCGAGAATTGCAAATCGGTGTGACCGAGTTCAGGACTTTGTGAAACCCTAGCAGTCTCGGTGCCACTGAACTGTGACTCGGTCTGACCGAGTTCACTAGTTTAGGTTCCAACAGCTGCTTCAGTATCACCGAGTTTACAAATTGGTTGATCCGAAATGCTTTTTGTGGAAAACTAAAACTAAGTTTTTAATTCATTCTTTTGCAAAAAACTCTGCTTTTTGTGATGCTCATCCACTCTATCTCATCTATATCTATTCACAGGGTCTGCTGTTAGTGTTTGCAATATGTCTGATCAGAGTGATAGCCAGAATAGGTCAGAGGAGCAGGTTCACTTGAGTGAGGGCACTAGTCCCTCTAGCAGCTCAGATGATGGAAGCGGGAGCACCCCAAGCAACTTACCCTTAGCTGCCACCAGGGCCAGAAAGAACAAAACTTCTGAATCTGAGGATGAAGACTATGTGGCAGTTGAGGATGAGGCCACTTCCAAGAAGAAAGTGGTTAAGAAGGAATATAGCACTGCTGCTGCCACTAAGCCTGGTATGAAGACCAAAATGCCTGCAAAGAGAATTCCAATGTCTAAGGCCAGAGCATCTACTCAAGTCCCTTTGGAACCTAAACCCATAGAGGGTGCTGCGGAAGGGAAAAAGAGGAAAGAGAGGGTCAAGAAGACCACTGCCAGAGTGCTTGGGAGATCCTCAATCACGAGAGATTTTGAAGAGGAAGAGGAAGAAGATGCTGCACCAGCACCCAAAGCTTAGAAGCTTATGGGTGATGCCATCAGGGCAGGGGCTGTTCCATCTAAGCCTAAGACTGCTCCTAAGGCTGCTGCTCCAGCTCCAAAGCCAAAACCAAAGAGGAGCACCAGGAACATCCCTGCTGAGGAGAAGAACAAGGCCCCAGTGCCCGAAGCTGAAATGGAAGAAGAAGATGATGAGTCACATGTCTTGAGGAAGTTGTAGCCAAAAATTCCAGATCACAATGATGCTCATCCAGTAGCTGAGAACATGAAGATCAGGAAGGACTCAAGTCTAAGGCTATGGAGAGAGTCATATCCATATGCCACCAGAAGTAGAACTACTGTGGCCTACAGGTTCCATACAAAGGAGCAACAAGACTTCTATGAGACCATCTTGCTTGACAAGAAACCAATAGTGTGTGACATGAGATGGGTCGACTGGGACTACATCAAGGAGAATGATGAACATTATCTAGGTGTGTATGACAGTTTCGAGGCGTGTGGAGTTGATGAGTTTGTGGCTCAGAAGCTCACAAAATGGAATGATGAGCTTATCATGCAGTTTTACTCCACAGCTCACTTCTACCCAGATGGAAGGATTGTCTGGATGTCTGAAGGTACGAGGTACCAGTCCATAGTTGCAGAATGGGCTAAATTGATCAATGCTCTAGAAGAGAGCGAAGATGACTTGGATGTCTATGCCAAGAAGAAGAAGGATCACAACTCCATGGCACACATGTATAAGGAGATCCCAGATGCTGCTCTTGAGACACATAAGTTTGGATCTGTACATTACCTTCTGTCAGGCTTTCCAACTATCAACTGGATCCTCAGGCACACTCTCTTGCCAAAGTCAGGTGATCACAAGATGATCAGAGGTCACGCAATAAACTTGCTTCACATCTTTGATGTCCCACAGAAGTTCAAAGTCATGGGCCTCATAGTGGAAACTATAAAGAGGACAACTGCAGATCAGAAGAGAAGTTGTGGGTATGCCCCACAGATCCAGCAGCTGATTAACTCCAAGATGGGCACAGGCACATATCTGCTGGACAAGGAGCACATGCCTATCTACCCAGAATTTGAGGACAACACTGTGGTGATGGATGATGATGAACCATCTTCTGTGCACGCACAAGCCAAGAAGGAGAAGGCAAAGGCTGAGAAAGCTGCAAGGATGCCAACCATGTAAGAGGCATCTCAGTATCTTCTAAAGAGCAAGCAAGATCAACTTGGCTACTTGATTGCATCCACTCTAAGGATTGAGAAAAGGCTGGCCACCCTGACACAAAACCTGGAGAGCTTGGAAAGGATCGTAGAGCAGAAGTTCTATGACATGGTTGTGAAGGTAACTGAGATTCAGTCTGTTGTGGAGCAACTTCAGGATGATATGCAGGAGAGGAAGGGCAAGACAACCACTGATGCATTTGCCAGAGTGCCTAGAGCTCAGAGATCTGCTGCAGTGCCTGTTCCAGACACCAGAGCCACTTCATCTGCACCAGCTACAGCTTCAGTGCCACCAGCTCCAGCACCTACTCCATCAGCTCCATCTACTTTGACTGAAGCCTTCGTTCTTGGAGTTATCTGGACACCACCACCTAAAGACCAATCCTGAGAGACGATTTAGTGCTATGCATTTTCTAGGAACTTTTTGGTAACTTGTTGCCAAAGGGGGACAAAATGTATAGATCATATGCTTCGAGAGAGAGCGTTGCCTTTTATTCTCTGTTGCTTTGGTGGTTAAACTTTATTTGCTTGTTTGAGATACTTTCTATCTGTGTGATACTTGGATGATCATATGTGTTTGATCATATGCTACATTAATGCTTGTTGGATGACATTATCATTTTATCCCTATATGATCATTCACTTTGCTTGGTGATGAGTGCATGTATTTAATTATTATCATTTTGAGCGCTCCACCAAGATGTATGTGACATGGAAGAGTAACCCATGAGCCAAACTCTTTGTGCATTTGCAGTCCAAAGCAAATCATAAACTATGCACAAATTTAGGGGGAGCTCTTGCTTTTCACATACTTCTCAAAGCGGCAATGTTTTTCACTCTTATTATAATTTGTCGAAGATTTGATCTATATCTTGTCATCAATTACCAAAAAGGGGGAGATTGAAAGTGCAACTATCCCTAGGTGGTTTTGGTAATTCCTAACAACATATAGCTCATTGAACTAATGCTATTCCAAGATTAATATTTCAGGAAAAGCTCAATGAATGGCATGGCATGGATGAGGAAAGTGGACCCCTCAAAATACTATGGACAAAAAGATTGGCTCAAGCTCAAAGCTTAAGACTCTACATTTTATATTTTAGTGATCCAAGATCACATTGAGTCTATAGGAAAAGCCAATACTATCAAGGAGGGATGAGGTGTTGCTTAATGGCTTGCTTGCTTCATAGTGCTTAGTGATATGCTCCAAAGCCCTCAACTACCTTCCCACATCCACATATGACCTAAACCAAAAGTCAAACTCGGCCCCACCGATTCTTTCTATCCGGTGCCACCAAGTTCAGATGTCATAGCCACTATCACAAACCCTAGGCAAATCGGTCTCACCGGTAGGGATTTCGGTCACACCGATATGGGATTGTGATCTCTCTGTTTCCCTTCGTAACGTTTCGGTCCTACCGAGATGAGCGATCGATCCCACCGAGATTGCAATGTAAACTCTCCGTTTTCCTTTTGTAACATTTCGGTCCCACCGAAATGAGCGATCGGTCCCACCGAGTTTACCTGACCAACTCTCTGGTTAGCTTATTACCAAAATCGGTCCCACCGAGTTTGTGTAATCGGCCACACCGAGATTACGTTATGCCCTAACCCTAACCATATCGATCCTACCGAGTTGCATCTCAGCCCCACCGAAAATCCTAATGGTCACTAGGTTTGCTAAATCGGTCCGACCAAGTTTCCCCATTCGGTCTCACCGAGATTGGTAAATTGTGTGTAACGGTTAGTTTTTGTGTGGAGGCTATATATACCCCTCCACCCACTCTTCATTCATGGAGAGAGCCATTAGAACCACCTACACTTGTGTTGAGACCAAGATATTCCATTCCCACCATATGAATCTTGATCTCTAGCCTTCCCAAGTTGCTTTCCACTCAAATCTTCTTTCTACCAAATTCAAATCCTGTGAGAGAGAGTTGAGTGTTGGGGAGACTATCATCTGAAGCACAAGGGCAAGGAGTTCATCATCAACACACCATTTGTTACTTCTTGGAGAGTGGTGTCTCCTAGATTGGCTAGGTGTCACTTGGGAGCCTCCGACAAAGATTGTGGAGTTGAACCAAGGAGTTTGTAAGGGCAAGGAGATCGCCTACTTCGTGAAGATCTACCGCTAGTGAGGCATGTCCTTCGTGGGCGATGGCCATGATGGGATAGACAAGGTTGCTTCTTCGTGGACCCTTCGTGGGTGGAGCCCTCTGTGGACTCGCGCAACCGTTACCCTCCGTGTGTTGAAGTCTCCATCAACGTGGATGTATGATAGCACCACCTATCGGAACCACGACAAAAACATCCGTGTCTCCAATTGCGTTTGAATTCTCCAAACCCTCCCCTTTACATTCTTGCAAGTTGCATGCTTTACTTTCCGCTGCTCATAGACTCTTTGCATGCTTGCTTGAATTGTGTTAAGATTGCTTGACTTGTGCTAAGATAGCTAAAATCTGCCAAAGACTAAAATTGGGAAAAGGATAGATTTTTATTTGGTCAAGTAGTCTAATCACCCCCCCTCTAGACATACTTTTGATCCTACACATTTTAACAGTGGCGCTACGACCGACTTGAGTCTCTCGATTCTTAACCACCTCCATATAGGTGCCTCTCTCGATGCTCCACCATGTAGAGGCCGACTCTTGCTTGAGAGCCCACTCCTCCACTTTTTCCTTGCCTCTTTCCCCCAGATATGCAAAAATGCCATGTAAAGCGGGTGTCGGTGTCAAAATCGGCGGATCTTGGGTAGGGGGTCCTGAACTGTGCGTCTAAGGCGGATGGTAACAGGAGGTAGGGGACACGATGTTTACCCAGGTTCGGGCCCTCTTGATGGAGGTAATACCCTACGTCCTACTTGACTGTTCTTGATGATATGAGTATTACAAGAGTTGATCTACCACGAGATCAGAGAGGCTAAACCCTAGAAGCTAGCCTATGGTATGATTGTATGTTGTCCTATGGACTAAAACCCTCCGGTTTATATAGACACCAGAGGGGGCTAGGGTTACACAGGGCCGGTTACAAAGGAGGAGATATACATATCCGTATTGCCTAGATTGCCTTCCACACCAAGTAAAGTCCCATCCGGACACGAGACAAAGTCTTCAATCTTGTATCTTCATAGTTCAACAGTCCGGCCAAAGGATATAGTCCGGCTGTCCGGAGACTCCCTAATCCCGGACTCCCTCAGTAGCCCCCGAACCAGGCTTCAATGACGTTGAGTCCGGCGCACAGTATTGTCTTCGGCATTGCAAGGCGGGTTCTTCTCCAAATCTTGAATGTCTGTTAAGTAGTGCCCGGCCCCATAAATGTTGGACTTCTTGGCTTCTGTGCTCAATAAGGGCTATCTTCCATGTGTCGAACGAATACGAGGAGCCAGGGCGTTTTTACATTCGCCCCCCTAGCCAGGTAAATAAATTGTTTATTAAAAGGATGGGGATTCTTAGGTCCAATCCATACCATCCTCCCACGGCGAGAATTCATCGGAGCGCGCTTCGGAAAAAATCCATTCCAACATGGCCGACCACCGCAACTCCTCATCCCGCCCCCGTAGCCCCAAGCCCGATGATTGGGAGAGGTGTTCCGTCCCACACAGTCGATTAGTAGAGCTGCAGACTCAGGGATTTCTCCCTCCAGTGTATATGGTCCCCGTCCGAGCAGGGCTCGCCACCTATAATGGCGGGGAGCAAGCGGAGAGCTTCCCCAGCCCCTCTAAGGGGGAGCGGGTGTGCCTTGTTCCCTACTTACTAAGGGGACTCGGATTTCCAATTAATCCGTTCCTCCGGGGGCTCCTGGAGTTTTACGGCCTCCAACTGCATAATTTCACCCCTGCTTCCATATTGCACATCGCCGGCTACGTTGCCCTTTGCGAGCTATTTCTGGGCTGCGAGGCTCATTTCGAGCTATGGAAAAGGTTATTTTTGCCTTGTGCCCCGCACAGAGAGGGGGTCACTCTATCAAGTGGGCTAAGCCGAAATATGGCGCATCGCCGAAACTGGACACCTATCCGGTACTCCAAAGAAGACGTCTGTAGACTGGCCTTCGGAGTGGTTTTATATGGAGGACGTCCCCCTTCCAGACCCTGTTCGGTGGGATCTTCCTGAGTTCAACAATGCTCCTCAAAAGAAACGCCAAAGTTGGCGCCCACGGAGCCCCCAGGAGGAAGACAACGGAGAAGTCCTTTACCTGATGAACCGGATTAAAGCGCTGGCTCAATCAGGATTGACAATAATCGAGGTTATGTCAATATGCATAATGCGGGGAGTGCAACCACTTCAATATCGAGGGCACCCTCTGTGGTGTTTTAATGGGGAAGATGATGCCACCCGCTGCAGACGTAAGGGACCGGACTCCGCAGCTGCTTTAGCAAAAATTATATCCGAGTTGTTCAAGGGAGAGGAAGAGGAGTTCATCCTTATCAGGCCACGGGATGTATTCTCTATGTACAACCCTCCAAGCTAGGTGAGTTATACCTCTTTACTCCCATTCTTCCCGCATTCTTCGTCGTAGGTACTCACCTTGCCATTTTACGGCAGGAACTGCGAAAAGCTATAAGGGAGGTCAACAGCCCATCTCCACAACCAGAGGACCCTGGCGGGGCCCTCGGTCCCGGACTCGAAGAGGATCCGGACATATTCGTGGAGCTGATAGACATGCAATTCTATCAATTGAGCTGCGATGACGCCATGGTGGCCATAACGACCGACTATCCCGGACTGCTCCCTGCGTCACACGTAAGAAAAACCAAAATCACAACTCCAAAACTAGGATACCCTTTTAGACACTTCACCTACCGTACATATATGGTGTTTTACAGGGAAGGCATTCGGGACGCCATGCCAAACCCGCAGCAACTCGCCAACAAGAGGCACCGAAGCCGGGTAGGCCAAAAAGGAAGGCGGTCAGGACGGAGACGCCGGTGCAGAGGTATGACACAAAACCTCGCTCAGTGGTTGTCGTATTTCTCAAAATGCAATGACGTCCATGCTTCTTTAATAGAAAAAACGCTCGTCAGAATATATCCGGAGAGGCTGCCGATCACGCCTCCACCAGTCAGGCTCCAGGGCCGGACATAGAGGCGGAAGCCAACATGGGGTGGGCGCCGGATGCTCCTCCTACAGAGGATGCGGATAGACTTTTCGCTACAAATTCAGAAGTGGAGAGCGCCATGAATCATAGGCATCGTTGGCCATACTCCGTGACGCTTGCTTCTCACCAGAGGCATTTGATGCCTTCAATTCTGGAGACACGTACCTCCGTGCTGCTCAAAATGGTCTAGCCAGAGCCACAGACCAGTATGTAAGGGATATACGAGTAAGAAAATTTGATGATTATATGTATCAGTAGCCCCTGAGACTTGAAACAGTTGACGCAACTGATTTAAGGATCATTATTTGTGTAGGTTCTTATGGAGAAGAATTCCCAACTATCTCAAGAGCTGGACGAGTGCAAGGCCCAGCTGGAAGCCGATGTTGCCGCATTGAAGGAGTCAAAAAAGGGTCCCCCTGGTAACTCTTTTGTCTATTGCAAAGAATATCGGTACCAAGTAGTATGCGGCATGTATGCACACCTAACAATAGATGTTGCAGATGGCCTCAGAGTGAATCCGGAGGCCGTGGAGGCGGATACGGCACGTGATGATCGACAGCGAAATGCTGGCGAGCGCGTGCTGACGCGAGTCAGGTAGGAGAAAAATGATCTCCAAGATGCCAATATCCGTCTAGGCGTGGAACTGAAGGATGTCTGAGCCCAGCTTGTGAACACTGTGAAGGAGAATAAACGGCTTCAGCGCGACCTTTTTAGTAAGTGCTTGAACGAACTTTTTAAAGGAGTTCGGCGAAGAAGCCTGCTAACAGCGTTATGTCTGCAGGTATGCTGACGGGTCATCCCGCGGAGGAGATGCCCGGGTCTTCGTGTGATCTTCTACCAGAGCTCTCACAACTACACGAACAAGTTCAGCAGGTGATGCAGAGTATTGCCCAAGCCTTGTGGCCATCCACGTCCCCGCCAGGAGGCATGGGGGAGCTTATAGAGAAGCTCAAGGGAGCGCGACGGCGCTTCCGATTATGGAAGATATCAGCCTGCCGACAAGGTGCAAGGGAAGCCTGGGCTATGGTGAAGACACGATATACCAAGGCTGACCCAAACCACATGGCCGAGGTCGGACCTGTGGGGCCCGATAGGAAGGAGATCCCCGTCAATTTAGTGTATAATCAAGTAGAATTAGCTGCAAAGTATTCCCAACAGGATTGTAGGCTAGAGAGCCTGTTGGATGCTATAGAAGAAGAATTTAATCAGTCTTAGTGACTGTTTACTTCAAGTGACATATGTAATGTCCCTAGCCGGGTTGTAAATTATTTGTCATGGCAGACCTTTTCGCTTCGACCTCTGGACCCGATAGTCTGGAGTGTATCCGAATACCCACTCGGTTATGTAAAAACCGGGGTATGCATGGAAACCAGGCGTAGGGGTCATAAGTGCTTGAATAGACAAGTATCCAACTAGCTATGTTATATTACATGGATAGTAAGAAACATCTTCCAGGGAGAATAGTTCCGTTAAGGGTTCCTTTCCCTGGGTACGCATGCCCTAATGTGCATGTCCGAACTGCGAGACGCGGGCTGAAAACATCAGGGGCATGTAGTAATTTAAACGAAAGTCACCTTTTATTCACCGGCCGAATATTCCCTTAATAACGCTAGCTTTCGGCTTCACCCAGTCTGAGGTACACATCCGGCTGACCCGGCAGTAACAATTGCAGAGGTGCTCCCCTTATGCCTAGCCGAATTAACGGGAACATAGGGCATAAATACAAGAGCCAGGCAACCCAGCTTGGCCAAAACTTAAGTCATATCGATGCATATAATGGCAAAAAAGGTACATGCGGAAGAATAACACATGTGCGGGGCATAAAGCCCGGAAAGTTAATTATATTAATATTCTGTATAGGAAGCCCCAGGTATATTAACCGCGGTTAGCGCGTCAATATTGTGTAACCAATACACAAGTGTAGCCCTTTAGGGCCTTGAAGAGAAAAGAGAGAAAGAAAGAGAAAAACCAGATGTGCAAAAAATTCATGGAGGTAAGGAGACAAACATAGAGTCCGGCGCTAGGCGTAGAATCTTCGGAGTCTGACTGCATTCCATGGGTTTGGCTCGAGTCGATTATTCGATGCATCTAGCAGACGGTACGCTCCACCGGTCAGAACCTGGTCGATAATGAAGGGACCTTCCCATTTGGGCTTGAGCTTGTTCTTTCTCCTCTCTGGCAGGCGTAGAACTAGTTCGCCAATGTCATAAGCTTTGGCCCACACTTCTCTGCTTTGATACCTTCAAGCCTATTGCTGATAGAATGCGGAACGGGCTTTTGCCACGTCGCGCTCCTCCTCCAGGGCATCCAAACTGTCCTGCCGATCGAGCTCGTCCTCTGTTTCTTCATACATGCGCACTCGAGGTGAGTCATGAATTATGTCGCAAGGCAACACCGCCTCGGCGCCGTACACCATAAAAACAGTGTGTATCCGGTAGTGCGATTCGGCATGGTCCGCAGCCCCCAAAGTACGGAGTCGAGCTCCTCTACCCAATGAGTGTTTGATTCCTTTAAAGATCGGACCAATCTGGGTTTAATGCCGCTCATGATAAGACCATTCGCTCGTTCAACTTGACCATTAGTTTGCGGATGATAGACAGAAGCATAATCGAGCTTGATGTCCATGTTGCTGCACCAAAGTTTCACCTCGTCGGCTGTAAAGTTCGTGCCGTTGTCAGTGATGATGCTATGGGGGACGCCATAACGGTGTACAACCCTAGATATGAAGTCAATCACCGGTCCAGATTCAGCCGTTTTGACAGGTTTGGCTTCTATCCATTTGATGAATTTATCCACCATGACCAGTAAGTATTTTCTCTTATGGGTGCCCCCATTGAGGGGTCCGACCATATCGAGCCCCCAGACTGCAAAGGGCCAAGTAATGGGGATTGTTTGGAGGGCGGTAGGTGGCATGTGGCTTTGGTTTGCAAAAAGCTGGCAACCAACACAATGTTGTACCAGATGCTATGCATCTGCCCAGGCCGTCGGCCAATAAAAACCTGTACAGAAGGCCTTGCTTACAAGGGCCCGGGCTGCGGCGTGGTGGCCGCCGAGTCCGGCATGGATTTCTGCCAAAAGCTTCCACCCTTCCTCTTCGGAGATGCACCTTTGAAGGACTCCGGTTGTGCTTTTCTTATAAAGCTCTCCCTCATGGACCTTGTAGGCTTTAGATCGCCGCACTATGCAGCGGGCCTCATTTTGGTCCTCGGGTAATTCCTCTCTAGTTAGGTAGGCCAGGAATGGTTCTGTCCACGGGGCGATGACGACCATTATCACGTGAGTTGAAGGTGTTATTTCGGTGGCAGAGCCTCCGATTGTGTTAGAGTATTCGGTATGTGGGGTTGTGGCCGGGTCCGGACTATTTTTGCCGGTGTCCCCTTCCCATACCATGGATGGTTTAAACAATCTTTCCAAGAAGATGTTCGGTGGGACAGGGTTGTGTTTGGCGCCGATACGGGCTAGGATGTCCGCCGCCTGGTTGTTTTCCCGAGCCACATGGTGGAATTCAAGCCCCTCAAACCGAGCTGACATTTTGAGGACGGCGTTGCGATATGCCGCCATTTTCGGATCCTTGGCATCGAAGTCTCCATTTATTTGGGTTATTGCGAGGTTCGAGTCCCCACGCACCTCTAGGCGTTGAATGCCCATGGAGACTGCCATCCGGAGGCCATGTAATAGGGCCTCTTATTCAGCTGCGTTGTTGGAGTCTGTATATAGTATTTGGAGTACGTACTGCATCGTATCTCTGGTGGGGGACGTCAGGACGACAACAGCCCCCAAACCAGCGAGCATTTTAGTGCCGTCGAAGTGCATGATCCAATTGGAGTATGCGCCATACTCTTTAGGGAGTTCAGCCTCTATCCATTCGGCTACGAAATCGGCTAGTACTTGCGACTTAATGGTCCGTCGTGGCTTATATGTTATGTCGAACGGGAGGAGCTCGATGGCCCATATGGCAATTCGGCCCGTGGCATCGCAGTTGTTTATTATGTCATTGAGTGGTACTTCGGAGGGCACCGTAATCGAACACTCTTGAAAGTAGTGTCGTAATTTCTGGGATGCCATAAATACCATGTATGCTATCTTTTGCATGGAGTGAGGACGGTGGATACATAATATACCGGCTTTTGAAGTGTGAATTTATGTCCGTCCGTCTCTCGTTTGATGACGAGCACTGCGCTTACAACTTGGTGAGTTGCCGCTATATATAATAGCATTGGTTCGCCCACAGTTGGCGCGGCCATGATTGGGTTGGTCGCCAGGATGGTTTTTATTTCTTCCTGTCCGGCCGTGGCTGCGTCCGTCCACTTGAAGTGTTCGGTGCACCGAAGAAGGCGATAAAGGGGAAGTGCCTTTTCTCCTAATCGGGAGATAAAGCGGCTTAAGGCCGCCACACATCCAGTCAATTTCTGGATTTGCTTGAGGTCAGTTGGGATAGCCAACTGTGATAGAGCTCGGACTTTAGCCGGATTTGCTTCAATTCCTCTACTGGAGACGATGAAGCCCAGGAGCTTTCCTGCGGGAATGCCGAAAACGCATTTCTCCAGATTGAGCTTAATGTCGTATGTTCGGAGATTGGTGAACGTGAGCCTCAAGTCATCTATGAAAGAGTCGACATGTCTGGTTTTAATGACCACATCGTCTACGTATGCCTCCACAGTCTTACCGGTCTGCTTTTCCAGACATGTCTGGATCATGCACTGATATGTTGCGCTGGCATTTTTGAGCCCGAAGGGCATTGTGTTAAAACAGAAGGGGCTGTATGGCGTGATAAATGCCGTTGCAGCTTGATCAGACTCCGCCATCTAAATCTGGTGGTAACCGGAGTATGCGTCGAGGAAGCACAACGATTCGTGTCCTGCAGAAGCGTCGATGATTTGATCGATGCGAGGGAGTGGGAAGGGATCCTTTCTGTAAACCTTATTAAGGTCTTTGAAGTCGACACATAGGCGCCAGGATTTTGTCCTTCTTTGGTACCATCACCAGGTTTGCTAGCCAATCCGGATGTTTTATTTCTTTAATAAATCCTGCTTCTAGTAGCTTGGCCAGCTCCTCTCCCATGGCTTGTCACTTAGGTTCAGAGAAACGCCGAAGAGTCTGCTTGACCAACTTGAATCCTTTTAGAATATTGAGGCTATGCTCGGCCAATCTGCGTGGGATTCCTGGCATGTTTGAAGGGTGCCAGGCGAATATATCCCAATTCTCGCACAGAAACTCCCGTAGTGCGGCTTCTACAGCGGGGTCTAACTGTGCCCCAATGGATGCTGTTTTTGTAGGGTCCGTCAGATGGACTTGGAATTTAACTATTTCTTCTGCTGGTTTAAAGGAGGTGGACTTGGATCTTTTGTTTAGTATCATGTCATCCCTGTCCACCGTGGAGCGCGGCGCGGTTAACTCCTCCTCCACAAGGGCTTCGGATAATGCCTCGAGGGCTAGTGCGGCTATTTTGTTCTCGGCACGGAGTGCTATGTCCGGATCACTAGCTAGAGTGATGATTCCATTGGGTCCGGGCATTTTGAGCTTCATGTACCCGTAATGGGGTATGGCTTGAAAAATCGTGAATGCCTCCCCCCCTAGATGGGCGTGGTATCCGCTACTAAACGGGGCCACTTGGAATGTAATTTCTTCGGACTGGTAATTCTCCGGAGTGCCGAATACCACATCAAGTGTGATTTTCCCAGCGCAACGTACCTCCTGACTAGGGATGATTCCTCGGAAGGTCGTACTGCTTTGCTCAATATGGTTGCTGTCTATTTCCATTTTTTGGAGAGTTTCCTTATAAATGAGGTTTAATCCGCTACCATCGTCCATGAGCACCTTAGTGAGCCGAAAGCTGTCCACAATTGGACTGAGGACCAAAGCGGCTGGTGCTCGGGTTGTTCAGAATTTAGGTTCGTCACTGGCATTGAAGGTGATAGCTGTGTCGCTCCATGGATTTATTGCTGCCATGTGGCAGACTTCGGCAAGGTTGCAGAGTGCTCGCTTACGCCTATTATTTGAGGCGAAGGTATCAAAGACCGTTAATACTGTATTGTTATCCGTGGGAAGGTGCTCTGAGGTATTTTGGGTGAGAAGATCCTCACCACTTTTGGCCACCTGCCGGAGTACCCAACATGCTCTAAAGTTGTGTGTTGATATGGTATCCGCTGTACTATGGAATTTGCAGGGCCCGTTAAGCCATGCCTCCAATACGATTCCACGCCCTGTGGTGGGATTTTGCTTCTTTGTAATTGAGTCGGGCAACCTATGAGAGTGCACCCTTTTAGTTCGAATTGGGGGTTTTGTCAGAGCCGGATTATCCCAAAATTGCATTTGGGTTTTCCAGCCACTTTCCATCGCACAGTATTTCCGTACTATGGCCGCCAAGTCAGCGAAGTGTGCTACATCACGGCGACTTATGGTGTTGAGGACTCCCTTGTCCGTGCAATTGTTGAAAAAGAACGAAATTGCATCTTCCTCGCGACAGTCCTTGACCTTGTTCATTACAAGAAGGAATCTATCCCAATAGTGATATACTGTCTCTTGGGGCGCTTGCCTAATGTGGGAAAGATCGTTTGTATCTGGGTGGGTGGGTGGATTTTAGTCCAGACCTTGACCCAATCTGTGATCCCGAGGCGGGGGAGTTTACGATCTTGGAAGTTCGGGCTCCGAGATGTTGCCCTGTGGGTTTGGTATGCGGCCTGATTCTGAATTCAGGGTTAGGGCGGTGTCCTCCCGAGAGCGAGTATCCGGCTCAGGGAGCTCGGGAATCCGGACATAGTTCATCCTCAGGATAGAGGGAGAATCACCGCATTGCTCCTCCACCACCGCTACCTGATGGGTGACCGGCGGAGAGTTAATCTCCCTTTGGTCGGGTTTAAGCCCGATCCGATCGTAGTCCGTAGTGACTCCCAGAGCAGCAATGCCATCCAAGAGCTCGTTCAAGGAGGAGAGCTCCATTGGATCCATCTGTTCGCTGAATTTCGAGCCGATGTGGAGGCTATTTTCGATGACCCGAGAAGTCATCGTCGGCTCCGCGGCCGAGCGGGCAGTCATGACGAAGCCGCCTAGTCGGATAGTTTGTCCTACAGCTAGGGCTCCCCCATTGGTGATGTTGTTCTTGACAACGAGGAGAGCCATCATCCTTATGATGACGACATAGTGGAACTCTCAATAAAAGCACCAATGTCGGTGTCAAAATCGGCAAAGCTCGGGTAGGGGGTCCTAAACTGTGCGTCTAAGGCGGATGGTAACAGGAGGCAGGGGACACGATGTTTACCTAGGTTCGGGCCCTCTTGATGGAGGTAATACCCTACGTCCTGCTTGATTGTTCTTGATGATATGAGTTACAAGAGATGATCTACCACGAGATAGGAGAGGCTAAACCCTAGAAGCTAGCCTATGGTATGATTGTATGTTGTCCTACGGACTAAAACCCTCCGGTTTATATAGACACCGGAGGGGGCTAGGGTTACACAAGGTCGGTTACAAAGGAGGAGATATACATATCCGTATTGCCTAGCTTGCCTTCCACGCCAAGTAAAGTCCTATCCGGACACGAGACGAAGTCTTCAATCTTGTATCTTCATAGTTCAACAGTCTAGCCAAAGGATATAGTCCGATTGTCCGGAGACCCCCTAATCCAGGACTCCCTCAGCGGGCTTATAGCCCACTATTGTACTTGATCCTATAGGTGCTAAGCCTGCTACATAGGCATAAAGTCTGATGTGGCAAGTTAATTAAGAAGAGAGAGACTAGTTTGGTGATCCCAGGAAGAAACGGTGATAAGCGCGTGTACCTAGATGAAGCAAACTTAGCAACAAAAAACTAAGCACCTATGCATTGGGGACTTGAGTTGCTAAGCCATTTAATGCCCACAGCACCTCATCTAAGCACCATTTCATTGGAAGAGCTCACTCCTTGGAAAATGCAATAAATACTACGAAGAAAGAGATAGAGAGAGGTAAACAAAAAAATACTCTTATAGCCAACCTTATAGCTAACCTTGTTGTATGAGTGACTAAGTGATGACTATGTATGACATGCCAACATCAGATAGCCTAACGCACCGATTTAAATCTCCAAGGGCGCGACCGTGCGAGCGAGGCGACGGTCGTGGTAGGCGCGATCATGATACGGGCTGCTGACAGCCCTTGGATCTGAGATCGAATGGTTGCATACTAAGTTGCCGAAAATTTGCAGAATAACCCTCCAGGATAGGATATTCACCCATAGGTCTAGAATGATGCCATGCTACCGTTCGGTCTCAGATCCAAGGGCTCTCAGAAGCCCGTATCATGGGAGAATGGAAAGCTTCGTATCACCTGTCATTTTCCCTACGCTTGACATGACATCAAAAGCCATTTAATTAGGTGTCGAGTAGACATGACATCTAATTGGGTCCCCATAGTACTGTGCCGCAATCCATCGATACTACTACTGTACAAATGTATACATTTTTTAAAAGGCTAGAGGGCGGGGCAGTCTAGCTTGGTCCTTTTCACGAGAGGCGAGGGCCTTTGTGATTTGACGCCTCATTACTGCTGGAAGGAGGGGCCTTGTGATTTGACTGCTCATATAAATGTGCCGAAGACCTGAGGAGGAGCAAATAACCGTGCTCTATACACAAGTTTTCCACTGGAGTACGACAGAGGAGCACGAAACACGGCAGCCCAGTGCCATATCCTCTAATCTCTACTCATATTATATATTACTAGCAAGAGGCATTGTTCTATTGGCGATAAAGAATGATCTAATTTGCTAGTCATCTCATTTTTAGCATTGTTCTATTCATGCCTCGCAGAGAAGGTGACACGTGCGGCCAAACACCCGAAGCAAAATAAGAAACACAGGAGCAAAAGAAGAAGGAGGATTATCATCTCCAAAAAAGAAGGAAGACACACACACAAGTCTAGGGCGCTGCTCTCACTACATGAAGGGTTGCTGGATGCGGAGTCATAACTGCTTCTTCATCGCCTCCACGACCTCCATCTCCTTGCGCGTCTCCTCCACCATCTTCATCATTGTGTCCATGACGCGGGATTTCTCGACGCGAGCCTTCATCATCTGTTCCACGGTCGCATTACGTACCTTGACAGCAGCCGGGTGCTCAATGCGGAGCTTCGCCAACTCCTCCTTCTGTTCCATGACGAGGGCCTGCAACATCTTCATCAAGGAACTACTATTCTCATGCATCTTCTTCCAGCCGGCGTTCTCCTCCTTCAGCAGGTCGAGCTCATGGCAGAGCTTCGCCTTGTCCTCCTGAAGTTGCAGGATTTCGCCCTCGCCTTCTTCTCTGAGGCAATGCTCTTCTTCAGCAGCATCACCAAGACGACGGTCAACTCCCCCTGCTCACTGAGCTCAGCGGGCATGTCGTCGAGGCTCTCCTTCAGCAGCTCCACCAAGCCATGGATGAACTCTTTCTACTTATTGAGGTGCTTATTGAGCTGATCGGGCATGCCGTCGAGGGATAATGACTCCAGCGTCGCATGTTCGCCTCCGTGTCTAGGGCGCTCCTGGGAGCCATCGCCTGCTCGTGAGAGATCTTTCGAGGTCTCTGCGTGGCGGAGAGCGCTCTTTTTTTCCCCAGCCTTGGTTGCCGCTCCCTTGTTACGAGTAGTACTCGACCTAGAGCTCTGCACACCGGCCATGGCAAGGACGGACGAAGAAGGAGGACTTATGAGGAGGAAGGTAGAGTAATTTTCGGTTCGGTAGTTCCCCTTTTTATAACCTAAGTACTAGCACTAGTACTAAAACCTGCATAGTGGGAACACGTTCAGGTTTGGTATGTACTGGTAGGTGTGAGCAGGCTTGCACTTAATTGTAGCACTAGTACTTTCGAATGTGATGGGAACAAGGTAAAGGTTAGTTGATGGTTTTTGGTTTCGAGGCCCTAAACGGCTCCCGATGAGTTTAGTAGAACATAAATTTCAATTAGACTACACTGCTCAGATGCGTAAATATTATGTTACTGCCAAAAACTGGCACAAAATACGAAGGAGACCAATGGAAGTACTACTAGCAACCCATGATTTAACTACACGCATGCGCGCAGTGGAGTAGTAATGTCTTTCTTCCGCCCTCACGTCCACTCAATTTGCATGCGCTGTATTAATTGACCATCAATGAAGTGAAGGACTTTACACGCGTCAAATTATCACATGGGGTGGATCTTGGTACAAAATTGCATCCGCCCGTGTACCCGCGTGTGCGTGCGAGGGAATGAGTGCGTGTGTGGCGTGCGTGCACATCTTCGCTTCGTGCATGTACCGCCAGTGCGGCTCAGGGAGGACGAGTACATTCTTCTGAAACCAGCAGCACATCACTATGATCAATCCACACAAGGATGTCGCGACAACGCCTCCACATGTGCCATGTGGCTTCATGAACTGTAAGAGAGACACTGTGTAGCGTGCCATTGTGTTTTGCACATACTCGAAGTACTAGTAAGGTACACGTGCATTGCACACGTCAGATTTTGCAACCAAATTATGAATAAATACCACACTGTAGCATGTAAGCTCTGAGTCATATATGCCTGATGTAGACCTTCATTTATTTCTTATAGTTCATCTCATTCAAAATCAATTAGTTTTTATAAAAAACCTAGGGCCTCTTTGATTCTTAGGATTTCCAAAATGCGGGAATAGGAAGAACATGGGATTAGAGTGGAATGTCGTCTTGAATTCTACAGGATGGTATGAGTGTTTGATTGTGCATAGAAAAACGTAGAATTCTTTCAAAGAGGTTTGAGTGGATGGGATGTTTCCTATGAAATCTAGTGCAAATGAATCATATGGAAAAATTCCTATGGTTTACAATCCTACGAATCAAACAACCAAGATAGGAAAAATTCCTAAGGATTAGAATCCTCCGAAATTCCTTCGAGAATCCTTTGAATCAAAGAATCCCTTAATCTATTTTATGATTCATGTAATTGTGTGTTGTAAAGCATAAAGTAAAAACAAATAATGGCAATTCAACTAGAAAAAAAGTTTGGGCAGTTATGATACAGAAGATTCTAGAACAAAGGAGAACCACTGTTGTTTTGAGATTTCTGCATTATGCTAAAGTTCAACCATGGAGTCTGCAAGATTGTATATGTGGCAAAATCCGGTGGGGGCTAGAAGATGGTGCGAGGGGCCGAGTGGTGGGAGACTATGAAGGAGTTCACAACTGCGAGATCGATATTTAGAGAGAGGGGGCGAGAACGTGCGTTGTTGCACGCAGTGGCGGAGCCATGAAAAATGTCCCATGAGCTAGGGGGCCAAGCATTGCTAATCCTTTACGAGGAGGGCCAATTCATCAACTTAAACCATTTTTACCAACAATTGTCTAATGATCACATTCATATTAGCCTCGATATATAGTGATGGTAGGGGGGCAGGGTCCTTGCTGCCCCAGTCTTCGCCATTGTGCAGGCGTCTGAGAGATGAAGCAGAAGGCATGGATGATGAGAGGGGGGCGTTGGATATATAATTAATGTGGGTGTATTAGCTATATATGTAATCCTGTATAGACAGGTATAGATTGATCGATGTGGACGTGGGAAAGAGGGTGAGACCTCACTAGATATATAGATTGATCGATTTATGTGGAAAACTATGAAAGACCTAGCTACACACACACACACATAGATGAACATCGATCATTGCGCATGCACGTGAGAGATAAAGAATGCCCGATATGATGGAGAGGGGGATGTGTGTGTGCCTTCATGGGAGACCGACCTGAAGAAAAAGATTGCATGTGTGCGATGGATAATGCCGACTGGTAGTGTGTGTGCATGAACGCATGAGAGGAATTTAGTGGCACAATTATAATGAGAAGACCAATGTGTGGGTGTAAAAGACAAGGTGAGGTCATAATCAATGTAAAGTTGAATTCAAATATTTGAATAAGAGATCATGATGTTTGAAACCAATGCATGCATGAATATAACGGAGATCTGCGCGGTGTGGTTTGGAAACGAGCATGTTGTAATGTATACACATTGAACAAGGTCAGACTGGTTTGAATTTGAGATACCGATGACAGACATCGTTTGGCCACATTGCATCCGTGCATGGACACACTATTCTAATTGGAGATGATGGGTGGCTTTCGCATCACATATCTATATCTATACCCCTATATATTATATTTTATATTTTTTATATAGTGTGCATATAACTTTAACTTTGAAAGATGGTCGTTGGATGAGGCCAATCCGATGGTGCAGAGCTAGCAAATTTGAGCACTACTGGCCATTGGATATCATCTAGATTCCACAAAATTTTGCCACATTTACAATCTAGAAGACTCTATGGTTGAACTTAAGCATAATGCACAAACCTCAAAACACAATCACTTCTTCTTTGTTCTAGAATCTTCCGTATCAGAATTGCCCAAATGTTTTTCTACATGATTTGTTTTTACTTTATGCCTTACAATGCACAATTCCATGAATCTTAAAATAGATTAGCTTTCTTATAAAAACTAGATGATTTTGAATGAAATGAACTATAAGAACTAAACGAACATCTACATCATGCATATATGACTCAAAGCTTACATGCTACAATGTGGTATTTATTCATAATTTGGTTGCCAAATCTCATGCGTGCAATGCACGTGTACCTTACTAGTCTAAATGGTGTATGTGTGTGTGTGTTGTGCGTGTTAAACACATTGTACGTAGTATATCATACTTGTCTAAATTGTCTTTTTTTCCTTTTGGGTACACGTTGAGCTTGTTCTTCCGAAATTTCAAGCCGTGCCTTGTTATGCCGAAATTTCAAGCTAGCGTCTCTATCTATCGTGCTGCGAAACTCCCGCCTCTTCAACCCGTGCCTTGTTACCCCAGAATATTTAAGATAAATCTTTGTCTCGTTGTGCTCCGACAACTCCCTCCATCTCAACCCGCCCCTTTCTATTCCAAAATTACAACGCGCGCGAAAACTCCCACCTTCTGTGAAATCCCGACATGCGAAATGCCCGTGATACCCCTGAACTAAAAGAACCGCCTCAAATCGGTGGGGGTACTTTCGTAACTTACCCCACATTTCGGACAAGCGCGTCCCTAAGCCATGGTTCCCCACTCCCATCAAATCCGCTCACCCATTCGTACACCGAGGCCGGCAAAACCCGTGAAGCCCCACGCCCTCCTCCGTCCGCCACCCAGCCGGAGCCTCTTCCCCGACGACGTCGTCCACAGCAACACCTCGACGTCTATCGGTGTCAAAACCGGCGGATCTCGGGTAGGGGGTCCCGAACTGTGCGTCTAGGCGAATGGTAACATGAGACAAGGGACACGATGTTTTTACCCAGGTTCGGGCCCTCTCGATGGAGGTAAAACCCTACTCCTACTTTGTTAATATTGATGATATGGGTAGTACAAGAGTAGATCTACCACGAGATCAAGGAGGCTAAACCCTAGAAGCTAGCCTATGGTATGGTTGTTGTTCGTCCTACGGACTAAAACCCTTCGGTTTATATAGACATCGGAGAGGGCTAGGGTTACACAGAGTCGGTTACAATGGTAGGAGATCTACATATCCGTATCGCCAAGCTTGCCTTCCACGCCAAGGAAAGTCCCTTCCGGACACGGGACGAAGTCTTCAATCTTGTATCTTCATAGTCCAGGAGTCCGGCCGAAGGTATAGTCCGGCTATCCGGACACCCCCTAATCCAGGACTCCCTCAGTAGCCCCTGAACCAGGTTTCAATGACGACGAGTCCGGCGTGCAGATTGTCTTCAGCATTGCAAGGCGGGTTCCTCCTCCAAGTACTTCATAGAAGATTTTGAACACAAAGGTAGTGTCCGGCTCTACAAAATAAGTTTCCACATATTGCCATAGAGAGAATAATATTTACACAAATCTAATCTGCTGACGTATTCCGTAGCGTGACATCACACCACAGCCAAGTCTTTATTCGAATCGTTTTACTGTCCCACCTTAGCGCGTTTAGCGAGGCGGTTTCCTTGGCACGTCTTGTCAAAGCAGAGATCGTGTCCCCTTGTTCCGGGATTCTCATCAATACGGGCGTGGGTAACCCAACCGCGCCATTGATTACGGCGCTTGGGAGATAAGTGAGTTTTACTAGGCTGGTGGGGACGCATAGTCGCGTCCGCCCATATAAGGGGATAAGGATCCACCTTTTCATCCACGCCTTCTTCCTCCTTTGCCTACCCATTTCCGCGCACTCGAGCTCCAGCGCCCAAGTCCGCACATCCCATCTCAACCTTCTCCAGCCATGTCCGGAGCGGGAGGCAAGTGGATGGTCTCTCCCGTCACGGAGGAACACATCAAAAAACAGAGGAAGGCCGGATACTTGTCTAACGACATTGCGCACCGGCTTCCCGAAGATGGGCAGCTCATCCCCACCCCTAGGCCCCATGAGAGGGTGGTGTTCCTCCCCCATTTCCTTTGCGGACTGGGCTTCCCTGTCCACCCATTTGTCCGGGGGCTCATGTTCTACTATGGCCTAGATTTCCACAATCTGGCCCCGAACTTTGTCCTCAACATCTCGTCGTTTATCATCGTGTGCGAGGCTTTCCTCTGCATCCGCCCCCATTTCGGCCTATGGCTCAAGACTTTCAATGTCAAGCCGAAGGTGGTGTGCGGCACCCAGGCGGAGTGCGGAGGTGCCATGGTGGGCAAGATGCCCAACGTCCTATGGCTCGAGGGATCCTTTGTGGAGACCCTAAAGGGGTGGCAATCGGGGTGGTTTTACATCACCGAGCCGCGCGACCCTGAATGGGTCGCAACCCCTGAGTTTCGATCCGGACCCCCTACACCGCTCACCTCCTGAAAAGAGACATGCCTGTCATGGGGTAAAAAAGGAGAGCTGACCAGACTCCAAACATGCGTCCAAACCCTGGCGGACAAGAAGCTCAAACTTGTCAACGTAGTCCGGGTTATGCTCATCCGCCGGATCCTCCCGTGTCAACAACGGGCTTTCAACCTGTGGGAGTTCGACCCGGCGCAACACCGAACTCTGAGCAGGCTCTTCGACGCAACGTACGAAGATGCCTGGAAGGTGCTTTTCAAGGGCGTCGAGGCCCCCGCATCCGCTACCGAGGATCGCGGATTCAGCATGCAGCATCACGCTAGTGCGGTAAGCTGTTTTTACCTTTTACAGGGTATTAGTTTTTCATAGTTTGACTCCATGCGGGATCTAAGCTCCCTTACCTTTGACAGGATTGGCTGGAAACGTCCGGACAGATCAACTGTCCGACTCCTTTGCCCGAAGGCCCAGCGGACGCTCGCTTGGCGAAGCTGCTAGTTCCGGCACCCTATGTGGTGCCGGAGAAGAAGGCCAAGAAGAAGGCCACGGGGACTCGAAAGAGTGCCTGGCGCCCGGAGGTGTCGGATTCATCATCCGACGATTCCAAGATGCACTCCTCCCGTGAAGACGAGAAGGAGGAAGAAGAGACCTCTCCCCCTCCCGCGGGGAAGGGAAGAAAAGGAAGGCCGCCCCAGCTGGGGAGGCCGAAGGGTCCAAGAAGGGGAAAACCCTTCCTCGGACTACTCCGCCTACGCCGACGATGGCGAAGAGGAGTGGCCGCTCAGGGCCAAGCCCCTAGCGAAATAGTAAGTGTCCAGATACCAAAGTGAGTCATAGTATTCCTCTATTGCACAGCTTTTCCTTACGTCGAACATGTTTATGCAGTCCACCCAAAGACCGGCTCGACGTGTCGTCGAGCGGTTCCCTGGATTTGTTGGATGTGAATTTGCTTCCGACGGCTACCTCCCCCACCCTACGGATGACGCCGAGGTGTTGTCCCAACAGGTTCCAAGCCAGGAGGAGGTGGTCCCGGAGGCGCCGCAAGGCGACCTCCCGGACTCCAGGCGCAAAGGGGATAAAACCCCCAAGGGCTCCAAGTCCGGCCTTGAGCCGGACACCGCGCCGAAACCTTCAACGGTTCCGGACTCCGGTAGGCAGCCTCCTTCCAAGAGGAGCAAGCCTACCGAGCCGGTGACCTCCGTCCAATGGGAGGCACCGGATAATTTGCTGGAGGTACTTAACAGCGCCTCCATCGACGAGGAGCACCGCACTATTATGAGTGCGGTGATCCAGAAGGTTCAGTCCGCCAAGAGCAGACTGACTGAAGCCTGTGCCAGCCTTCTAACAGGCTTTGAGGTATGTAAAGAATATGTAAAAATATTACCGCATAGACAATAGCCCCTGATGCTCTGTTCGGTGTTCGGAAAGAAAAGCTGAATAGAGAATCTAATAACATTCGCATGAGTCTAACATAATCAAGTCAATATGTCTATGTAAGCTTCGCTGCTGGCCTCCGCCGCACTGACTGCGGAGGTGGATACACTGAAGCAAAACCTCGCATGGTCCGAGAACGAGCTCGGCCATGCCAAGAGGCAACTTGAGGAGAAGGAAGGTAAGTAATACCTTGCGCAAGTATATAGAGAAGATGTGGTTGCAAAAAATGACAGGATCAACGTGCTATTATAGGGGCCAGGACTGAGGTGGCAACCCTTAAGAAAGCGTTGTCGGGGGCCGAAAACAGAGCGGCCGTGGAGTGCACAGAGAGAGGGAAGCAGGAGGCGTGGGTGGAAGAGGTGCAGAAAGAGCTCCAGGCTCTCGTGAAAAAACACGAGTTTGGAGCTTGACTCGAAGATGCAAGCGTCCGAGCTTGCGGCAGCCCTTGAAAGCGCGAAGTCTGCCAAGGCCGAAGCCCAGAAAGCCCTCCAAGAAATTGAAGCGATGAAGAAGATAGCGGCGGGTAAGGCATTCATTATGCAAAGCAAGCACGTGAAAGTGAATTACTTGTTACTTACCTGAGTCCGGAGCTCTCCAGGAGCATTCGCAGATTTGCCCCGCAGTGCGTCTGATGCCTCCACCTACTACCGAGCCGAGGAGGGGAGCTCGACGGAGAAGGTGTTTTGGTCTCAGTATGCTGAGGCCGGACACCTGGTGCCTTTGAGCGACCAGCTGAAGCAAATGGTCGAGCTCCACAAGGTGGCCGAACAGGCCATAAAGGGCCTCATAGTTCGGCTTTGGCCTGGAGAGCCTCTGCCTGGGAGCTACTTCGGGCTGGTGAGGCGGCTGGTGGATGCCTGTCCATGGCTTGAAGTAATCAAGCGCTCCGTCTGCATCGAAGGTGCCTGTAGGGCGCTTGCCCGTGCTAAAGTACACTGGGGCAAGATGGATGCGGAGAAGCTGGTGAAGGACGGGCCGCCGCCGAGCAAGGAGCATCGCGTCCCGGAAGCGTATTGTCAGGGCTTCCTGAAGGGTGCCCGCCTTATAGCGGATGAATGCTCCAAAGATGTAATTTTTGAGTAAACTCGCATTTGTGATCCTGTACGCTGAAAACTTGTTCATATGCGCTAAGCAACGCTTTTGAATTTAAAATATTACCTTCTGTGCGGCCGTTTATCAAATTTGAGAGATGGCGAGTCGTCGGCTTCTGCCCCCATGCCACGAGTGCTGGGGTGTTCGGGATAAACATGAGCGCTCTTTTTCCCATTCTTGGGTCCTTCGAGGGAGGCGCAAAACACAACGAACAAGGCAATCGGACTATAATGCTTGAACACTCTCACTTAGCCATATAATTCTATAATTTTAAATTTCAGCGAAGACCCTAGTGTTCGGAAGACCGAGTTCGGGGCACTATCCACGCCTAGGGCGGACAAAGCCAACTCCTCGCTCTAAGCGGCATAAGTCTTTAGGGACTCAAAAACCTCTCGAACAGCGACCAGCTCTCGCCTCATCATGACGGTCAGTTTTAGCTTTCTCTACTGAGGTGCTTAGCCCAGCTCAACCGGGGCACAATCGCAGTAGTTCTCCTAGTGCTACCTTAGCCGATATAACGGAACGTAAGGTACCAAAACATAGGAGCCGGGCAAACCCAACTATTGACCCAAGACATGATTCGGTGCCGATGCATATAATGCTATAAGTTCGGGGTGCCGCACTTGTGAAAGTGTTCGGACTTCTCTAACCGTATTGTGGGGTACTTAAGCCCCTGGCGTATTGGCCGTACCAAAGTGTACGGGTGCAACATGTCATTAATGAACATATATTCGTAAAAAAGAGTAATGCAATAATAGACGGAAGCTATGCATTGTTTATTTAAAAAAGTTGCGATCAAAGCAGAACGATACAAATAGTGCAATAAGCAAAAGATGGGACTATTTAACATGTCCTTTCCAGGGGCGAGCTGCAGAATGGTATGTGAAACAGGTATACTGCTCGTTATAGAGACCACCTTAGAGTTCCACAGTGCGGCATAGCTTTCTGCTTCCCTGGTTGTATTGTTTGTGCGGCAATTGTACTGCCGGACAAGCCTTCCGAAGAATGGAGTCCTGAAAATAAGAGAAAATTAAGAAATCGGCAGCCCCTAGTGCGGTTTAAGCCGCGTTTTGGGCGGGCCATGATGGTGCCCCTCTCCGTGTGCCCATGGTATTTCAAGAGCGTAATTATGTACGCGCAACACTGGTTTCGCAAGTTCGCGAGGGCTGGGGTTGGGGCCGCATTGCTACGCTTGCTCGAAACGCGCCAGGTGGTCTTGTTGTAGGTTACTCCGGGCGCGCTTGACGGTGTCCAGACGTTTAATGGCCAGACTGGAGAATTGCCTTGAGAGGCTGCTTTGTACTAACGCTGCGATAGCCGCCGTATGCTCCTTCGTTCGGAGAGAGCGTTTGGTGTTTCCATTGACCGTGATGACTCCTCGAGGGCCTAGCATCTTGAGCTTGAGGTATGCGTAGTGCGGCACCACATTGAACTTGGCAAATGTGGTTCGCCCGAGCAGTGCGTGATAGCCACTGCGGAACGGGATTATGTCGAAGATTAACTCCTCGCTTAACTATCCGGAGATCCGAAGACCACTTCAAGTGTAACTGAGCCTGTACAGTTGGCCTCTACACCTGGTATGACGCCTTTAAAGGTCGTTTTAGTGGGTTTAATCCTCAAGGGATCGATGCCCATTTTCCGCACTGTATCCTGGTAAAGCAGGTTCAGGTTGCTGCCGCCGTCCATAAGGACTCTAGTGAGGTGAAATCCGTTAATAACTGGGTCTAGAACCAATGCGGCGAATCCGCCATGACGGATGCTAGTGGGGTGGTCCCTTCGATCAAAAGTGATCGGGCAGGAAGACCATGGGTTGAACTTTGGGGCGACTGGCTCCATCGCGTGTACGTCCCTTAGCGCACGCTTCCGCTCCCTCTTGGGGACGTCGGTTGCGTATATCATGTTCACCGTCCGCACTTGTGGGGGAAAACCTTTCTGTCCAATGTTGTTCGGCAGCCAGGGCTCCTCCTCGTCATCGCTATGCAGCCCCTTGTCTCTGCTTTCGGCATTTAACTTGCCTGCCTGCTTGAACACCCAACCATCCCTGTTGGTGTGATTGGCTGGTTTTTTGGGGGTGCCATGTATCTGGCATGAGCGGTCGAGTATTCGGTCCAAACTGGATGGGCCCGGAGTATTTCTTTTGAATGGCTTTTTCCGCTGACCGGGTTTAGAGCCTCTGAATCCAGCATTAACTGTCGTATCCTCAGTATTGTCACCGTTAATGCGGCGCTTTTGCTTGTTGCGAAGCGACCTGCCACTGCTGTCCTTGGTATTCGAATTACCAGGGCTCTTGGTCATGTTATTGCTGCGAGCTAGCCAGCTGTCTTCTCCCGCGCAAAAGCGGGTCATAAGTGTCGTGAGGGCTGCCATAGATTTCGGCTTTTCCTGTCCTAGGTGCCGTGCAAGCCACTCGTTGCGGATGTTATGCTTGAAGGCTGCTAGGGCCTCTGCATCTGGACAGTCGACGATTTGATTTTTCTTGGTTAGGAACCGTGTCCAGAATTGTCTGGCCGATTCCTCTGGCTGCTGAATTATGTGGCTAAGGTCATCGGCATCTGGTGGTCGCACATAAGTGCCCTGGAAATTGTCGAGAATGCGGTTTCCAGGTCCTCCCAACAACCAATTGATTCTGCTGGCAAGCTGTTAAGCCAATGCCGAGCTGGTCCTTTAAGCTTGAGTGGGAGGTATTTGATGGCGTGTAGGTCATCACCGCGGGCCATGTGGATATGAAGGAGATAGTCCTCGATCCATACCGCATGATCTGTTGTGCCAACGTATGATTCGATGTTCACAGGTTTGAAACCCTCGGGGATTTGATGATCCATTACTTCATCTGTGAAGCATAGTGGGTGTGCGGCGCCTTTGTATTGGGCTATATCACGACGCAGCTCAAACGAGCTTTGTCTACTGTGTTCGGCCCGGCCGGATTTACTGTATCCCGAGTGACGATTACCGTCTCGTGCCATGGGGCGCCCACACGATCCATCGATCGATCTTGTTTGCCTTGCCTTGTCCTCCAATATATCTCGCAGGTCTGGCGCATTTTCCCGTGCCTTGGTATTTTTTGAGCGGCGCCGGGGTGCGGCTTGAGTGGAGGGCCAAGAGGCCTCTCTGTCGCAGCCACGGGGTGGCCGGTCGGCCGCATCATGCACTGGTGATGTAGGTTCAGGTGCTTCCTCCTCTAATCGGGGTTGCAACATGCGCTTTGGGTAGCTCTTGGAGGGGCGTTCGAGCTCATACTCTTCGGCCGCAAGGACTTCAGTCCATCTGTCGGCTAGCAAATCTTGATCAGCTCTAAGGTGTTGCTATTTTTTCTTGAGGCTGCTCGCCGTGGCCATAAGCCTGCGTTTGAAACGCTCTTGTTCGACGGGATCCTCCGGCACGACAAATTCGTCGTCGTCGAGGCTTGCCTCGTCTTCGGAGGTAGGCATATAATTATCGTCCTCGACCTCTCTGTCTGCCGCTCTCTCATGAGGGCTGGCTTCTCCATCCTCCTGTGCTGAATCTTGCTGGAGGTGGTTGTCTTCGGCATTGTCCGGGGTGTTATTATCTCCCGTGCCGGAATCACCGTTTTTGCTTTGGCAGGATTTAGAGCGGCGCCGCTGACGCCGGCGCTTAGGCTGCTTCTTGGAGGGGTCATCCTCCGTTGTTCCATCACCATTGCCTTCTTTTGGGGTGTCCACCATGTATATATCATACGACGAGGTGGCTTTCCAGTGCCCTATAGGCGCTGGTTCTTGATCGTCTCCTGCATCGGCGTCCATACCGTCAATGTCTTCGGAGTCGAAGTCGAGCATGTCGGTTAAATCATCGACAGTGGCTACGAAGTGGGTGGTGGGTGGGCTTTGAATTTCTTCATCATCCGTATCCCAACCTTGCTGACCATAGTCCGGCCAGGGCTCTCCTGATAAAGAGAGAGACTTTAGTGAATTCAGAATATCGCTGAAGGGAGAGTGCTGAAAGATGTTCGCGGCGGTGAACTCCATGATCGGCGCCCAATCGGGTTCGATCGGTAGGGGCGCGGAGGGCTCGGAGTCTGGAGAGGAGTCTAGCTCCTTGGAGTCACGGCCTTCGCAGAGAATAGGGCTGGTGTTCGGCTTGATCACCGTAGAGATTGCAGCCCCCGAGGCGGTGTCCAACCATCCATCCTCGATTGGAGCAGTTGGCTCCGAATTAAGGGTCGGAGCTGACGCAGGTGCGGCCTCCAGGGCATTGTTCGGCGGCAGAGCTAGATCATGCCCTTCGTGACAGTGCGGCGCGCTCGGCTGCGGCTCGAATCTGTCGAAGATCAAGTCTCCGCGGAGGTCGGCGTGTAGCTCAAACTTCCAAATCTGACCTGATGGCCAGGGGCGTAGCTTTCGATCTGCTCCAGATGACCAAGCGAATTGGCCCGCAGTGCAAAGCCGCCGAATATGAAGATCTGTCCGGGGAGAAAGGTCTCACCCTGGATCGCATTGCTACTGATGATCGAAGAAGCCATCGGGCCTAAAAGTGATGACATAGAGGAACTCTCAATGAAAGCACCAATGTCGGTGTCAAAACCGGCGGATCTCGGGTAGGGGGTCCCGAACTGTGCGTCTAGGCGGATGGTAACAGGAGACAAGGGACACAATGTTTTTACCCAGGTTTGGGCCCTCTCGATGGAGGTAAAACCCTACTCCTGCTTGATTAATATTGATGATATGGGTAGTACAAGAGTAGATCTACCACGAGATCAAGGAGGCTAAACCCTAGAAGCTAGCCTATGGTATGATTGTTGTTCGTCCTACGGACTAAAACCCTTCGGTTTATATAGACACCGGAGAGGGCTAGGGTTACATAGAGTCGGTTACAATGGTAGGAGATCTACATATCCGTATCGCCAAGCTTGCCTTCCACGCCAAGGAAAGTCCCTTCCGGACACGGGACGAAGTCTTCAATCTTGTATCTTCATAGTCCAGGAGTCCGGCCGAAGGTATAGTCCGGCTATCCGGACACCCCCTAATCCAGGACTCCCTCAACATCCCTCATCCACCGTACCGGATGAGGATCTGTTGTCGATCTGGTCGTCCCGCCGGTTCAGCCACCCCGTCCTCCACCTCCAAGGAGCTGCCCTGATGTTCCCCTCGTCTTTCGTGCCACCTCCATTCCCGCACCTCCGTCTTCTCCTGCACCACCGGAAGAGCATCATCATCACCATTTCCTCAGATGAAGCTACCGCCTAATCGGCGCCACCAAAGAGGTTGTACACTAATCACCGCATTTTCTTCTTGATTCGATCTCACGGTGCTGCCGGCGCTCGGTCCCGAGCCGACACGGCGCGGCTCCATCCATGGCGGCATCGCCGGCCACTTCCTCCATGGCGTCGCTCCCTCGGTAGCGACGTCCACATCAATAGGAGCTGCTGCTGCTTTAGCTCTCGCTGCGCTGCTGCTCTGCTCTTGCTCTCGATCCCCTGCCTGGTCTGCTCTTGCTCGCGCTGCTGCTCTCGCTCTTACTCTTGCTTGCGATGCTACTCCGATTTAGCTCCACTTCAGTCGACTGAATCAACTTTTGGGTCAGTCGATTTTCAGGGGGTGGGGGGCTCTCCGGAGTTATGGAAGAACCAGCCGCAATGGGGAGGGGGGTTCGCCGGAGAGGTACCCCACTATCTATCTTAGGGTTCAGGGTGGGGGCGGTGGTCACCGGTGGTGGTGGGGCGGTGGCGTGGGGATCGTCGGAGAAAAAGATCGGCACGGGGGGTGTTGGGGATATTACTACTGGACGTAAACCGGCCAGGAGTAGCCGGATTAACTTTATGAAGATTAGAAGCCCATGAAGATGTGAAGATGATGGCGCTTTACGAAGGCCCAAGGCCCAGAAGTGAATTAAAGCCTGTAGATGTAAACCGGCTTAATCATGTAACTTGCTTTATAAGATAGGAAGTGTAGAGACCGAACCGGAAACGTTTATGATCCGGCTTTGGGACTCTGTAAGCCGACGGGCGCCACCCATGTATATAAGGGGACAACCCGGCAGCGGTTCAGGGGATAGACAACAACTCGAGAGCCAGGCAAAGCGGATTCGCTCCATGGCCTTCGAAACCTAAGCAATACCAACCACAACTAGACGTAGGCTTTTATCTTCATCGAAGGGGCCGAACTAGTAAAAACTCTCCGTCTCCCCTTGTCCGGTTTAACCCCTTTAAGTTAACCCGTTGCGATGGCTCCACGACTAAGTCCTTTCACAAGGACATCTGTTGTGAGAAACCCATGACAGTTGGCGCCCACCGTGGGGCTATCGCACGATGGTTTCGAGTTCTTGAAGGGCAACTTTGATGGACTCAAGGGATACGCTGTGGGACGGATGACGAATAGTCGCTGCGACAAGCTCTACATTGACAACGCAGGATGGGGTCCCGAGGCCGATTCAATTGAATATGGGTACCGGGTCCCCTTTGGTGGGATTCACGTCTTCATCGGCAAGATTGGCGAACCAGCCCCTGAGCCGAACACCTGCACCGACATCATCGAAACGGCTCAACGTACAAGTTCTTCGCTGGTTCAGCCCGTGATGAAGCACGTCTTCGTAGGTGCTATCCATGAAGCAGAATACGAGGATGGACCGGCGTCCAATCGAGAAACCGTTGTCTGTTCCGATGACGAGTCTTCTGGAGAGACCGAATCGCTCTATCAGTTACAAGATGGCCGGATTGGTGGGGGATCCAAGGGCAACAGTCTTCCGGACCCCCCTGATCTGCCAAACCGGGCCGCTATCTTCATGGCCGGTACACAGTCGGCGCCTCACTCATGAACTGCTGCAGCAATGCTCTCCGGTTCAACAACAGCCACGCCGGCGGGGGCAGGAGGCTCTGCGCCGCCTCCGGCTAAGGTCCTGTCTGACCTGTTCGACGCTTTGGCAACTTTAATGGTTGCAGAGGTGGGTGCAGCAGCCAGGGATCAGCACAACGCGGAGATTGCAAAGGTAAAGGATCAGATAACCCAGGCTAAAGCGGACCTAGCGGCAGAGAACGCTAGGATGGCTACAGAACGGGCTGAATTGGAAGCACATGCCTACAGCATTAGGCTGGATCTGAACGCTTTAGAAGAGGTCCTGAGAAGAAGGTACCGATCGCATCTCCCGTCGGGTTATTAGCCGCAAAATATCTTCAACACACCAGGAGCAGGAGCTAGTCACCAGCCAGTACTGAACCGGGCGGAGGCACCAGGAATAGGATCGCCGGTTCAACCACGCACGATGGACCACCTCGTCAGAACAACGTTGTGCCACAGTATGTACCAACACCTCCCGGGCATTATTCCAACCCGTTGGACAATATTGTGGTCGCCGCTTCACGCCTGGCGGCTCTCCCAACCGACGGTGAGTCACCAGTCGCGATTGAGGCACGTCGAGCCAGAGATCTCCTTCAAACGGCGCTAAATCAGCAGTAGGCATATTCACACAGTCGCGAGAGGATTCATTCCACTCCCCGGCCGAGCAGGAGCTATAGCAGACATGTTGAGGATTAACCGGCTGTGTCAAGCAGTGCACGCCGCCGTAATTCACCGCGAGGACACAACCCGGCAGGGGGAGGTACTAATGCACAAGATGTTGTGGATCACGGCCGCGCACGTCGGGAGGCCGAGCTAGCGGCTCGACATGGAGCGTGTCAACATACTCCGGTTCACCCTACCACTTCAGTAGAACCAGGTGTGGTATTCAGTTCCTTAGGGGTGCCATGTCTCACCTCCGCTTTGCGTAATGTGATATTGCCCAAGGACTTCAAGGGACCTCGTATGGTACCAAATTACACCGCCGATTTACAACCAGTGGCATGGGTTGAAAGTTATGAGATGGCAATGGAGATGTTAGATGTGGATGAGGCAGTGTGCGCTAAATACTTCACCATGATGTTGGAAGGAACAACCTGTACTTGGTTGAAGAGCTTACCAACTAACTCCGTCGGATCATGGGCCGAGTTGAAGCACCGGTTTATCCAGAACTTCAAAGATACTTGTAAGCAGCCCATGTCAATCGTGGATCTGGCCGCTTGTGTCCAAGAGGAGGGGGAGTCCACGACCCATTGGGTCAAGCGGGTCTCAGCGATTTTACATTCATCGGATCGTATCAATGCAGATACTGCAGTACTAACGTTGGAGGGCAATTGCCGTTTTCTTCCTATCAAACAGAAGTTAGGGAGGCTCAAACGTCACTGCAATGATATGTTAACACTCATGGCTGCTTTGGTTAAATATGCCGATTCAGATAGTACCAAGGACCCGGACTCAGAGGAGGACAAACCGGGGAAAGGGAAGAACGACAACGCCAAGGGTCTGCAGCATAATCCGGCAGGCCATGGGAATAGTGGTAAGTGCAAGGCCGAGAGCTGCTTGGACTTTGTTGCAAAAACCAATGCTCAGGAGAATGGCCAGTGCCATAAGGGCAGGCAGCCCCAGAGGGGCGGAGGTTCAGGCCCCAATTTGGAGCGCCTGTTAAATCAACCCTGTCCAAAGCATGGATCAAAGGGGAAGCCAGCATCGCATCTTTGGAAGGACTGTTATATCATGCAGGATTTCAAGAACTCCAATATGTTCCAGTATGTTAATGGCCCGCCCGTCGGTTCAGGAGGTGGTTTCCGCGGGCCGGGTTACGGAGGTGGCAGTTCTGGTTTTGGGTTTCAAGGCAACCAGGGAGGTTACAACCATCAGGGGAACCACCACCAGCAGTAGCAGTAGCCGAGTTACCAGAGCAATCCCAAGCAGTTAAATAGCGGGCAATATCATGTCTTCACTACTAGTTTGTGTAAGCGTGATCAGAAGCTTCACAAGAGGGTAGTAAACTCGGTTGAACCAGCAGTGCCTCAGTATTTGCGCTGGTCTGAGCGACCCATTTTGTGGAGTAGAGAGGATCACCCACCCCGGGTTGACAATCCGGGTCACCTGGCCCTGGTGGTGGCCCCTCAAGTTGGGGGGTAGAAGTTCACCAAAGTGCTCATGGATGGGGGAAGTAGTATCAATATCCTATATTATGATACATTCCGCCGTATGGGCTTGACAGATAAGAATCTTGAACCGTCAAATACCATTTTTCATGGTGTGGTGCCTGGTAAATCTGCATATCCAGTGGGCAAGATAGCCTTAGAGGTGGCTTTTGGAGATGACTATGATTCGAGGTTAGAAACATTGACTTTTGAGGTGGTAAAAATCAAAAGCCCGTACCACGCCATGTTTGGGCGACCGGCTTATGCTATGTTCATGGCGAGGCCGTGTTATGTTTATCTACAGCTTAAAATGCCAGGTCATAAGGGGACTATCACAATACATGGAACCATAAAGATCGCTTTGGAGTGTGAGGAAGGTGATGCGGCTTATGCTGAGTCGGTTTGTGCCACGGAGGAGTTGAAATTCTATAAATAGCAAGTTGATCCGACAGATATGACCTCTTTGAAAAAGCCGACTATGGAACATGATCTGGTGTTGAAGTTCAAATCGGCTACATACACTAAGATGATTGATTTTGTTCCTGACGACTCATCCAAGCAATTCAGCATCAACGCTAACCTGGATCCCAAATAGGAAAGCGCGCTCATCGAGTTCATCCGTGAGAACCGGAACATCTTCGCATGGAAACCTTCTGACATGCCAGGTGTACCGAGGGAACTCGCTGAGCACACACTTAACATTGATCCTAAGTTTAAACCGGTCTGGCAGTTTCTCCTCCGCTTCAATGAAGAAAGGCGTAAGGCTATCGGCGAAGAGGTAGCTCGATTGTTGGCCACATGGTTTACCGTGGAGGTCTTTCATCCAGAGTGGTTGGCTAATCCGGTGCTGGTTCTTAATAAAAACGGCACTTGGCGTATGTGTGTGGATTACACAGATTTAAACAAGGCTTGCCCTGCAGACCCCTTTGCTTTCCCTTGCATTGATCAGATAATTGATGCTACGGCAGGTTGTGACTGTTTGTGTTTTCTGGATGCTTATTCTGGTTATCATCAGATCAAAATGGCGGTTAAGGACCAGGAGAAGACATCTTTCATAACTCCCTTTGGAGCCTTCTGCTATGTCTCCATGCCCTTTGGACTCAAGAGTGCCCAGGCAACTTATCAGCGATGTGTTCAGAATTGCCTTCATGAGCAGATTGGGCGCAATGTTCATGCATACGTGGATGATATTGTGATAAAGTCCAGAAAGGAGGAAACAATGATAGATGATTTGAGAGAAACCTTTGACAACCTCCGGGTTTACAAGATGATGCTTAATCCGGAGAAGTGTGTCTTTGGTGTCCCGGCAGGCAAGCTCTTGGGTTTTCTGGTGTCAAACATAGGCATTGAGGCTAATCCGGAAAAAAATTCAGCGATCATGTCTTTGGCTAAACCGGCGTGTATCAATGACGTTCAACGTCCGGATTACAGCTTTGAGCCGTTTTATCAGTCGTCTCGGGGAGAAGGCCATTCCTTTATATCAGATGCTCAAGAAAACAGATAACTTTGTCTGGAGCGAGTCAGCTGATAAAGCGTTCGTGGATCTGAAGAGGCAGTTAGCTGAACCGCCCGTGCTTGCAGCACCGATCGATAAGGAGCCATTATTGCTATATGTGGCTGCTAATGCCTGAGCTGTTAGCGTGGCTATCATGGTGGAGCGCAAGGAAGTTGGCAAGGAATATCCGGTTCAACGGCCGGTTTATTATATCAGTGAGGTGCTCATTGAGTCAAAGCAGAGGTATCCACATTGGCAGAAGCTGGTGTATGGAGTGTTTATGGCAAGCCGGAAGCTTAAACACTATTTTCAGGGCCATCCCATCACAGTGGTCAGTTCAGCCCCTCTGGGAGATATCATTCAAAACAGAGAAGCAACTGGCCGGATTGCTAAGTGGGCTATCAAGCTTGGAACTCATGGACTCAAATATATACCCCGCATAGCGATCAAATCCCAGGCACTCGTGGACTTCATCAATGACTAGACGGAGTTATAGGCACCAGAAGAGAAACTAGATAATACGTATTGGACTATTCATTTTGATGGATCCAGGCAGTTGGAGGGCTCGGGGGCTGGAGTCATATTAACTTCCCCATGAGGTGACAAGTTCTGTTATGCCCTCCGTTTAATATTCCCTTGCACTAACAATGCAGATGAATATGAGGCTTTGCTCCACGGTCTTCGGATGGCTAAGGAGATGAACTTAAGTTGGGTTAAGTGCTTCGGCGATCCAGATCTGGTGGCTCAACAGGTGTCTGGCACTTGGGATTCTAAAGACCCACTCATGGCTGCATATGAGCGAGAGGTGGATACAGTGGCTGGTTACTTCAAGGGTTATCAGGTGGACCAAATAGACCGGTGAAAGAATGAAGCGGCAGATGCTTTAAGTCGTCCTGGTTATCAGCATAAACCGGTTCCACCAAATGTCTTTCTTGACGTATTACATAATCCGTCAGTCAAGGTACCAACAGAAGAAAAGTTGGCTATTCCTGATCCGGAGGATCAATTAGTGGCAGCTTTGCACGTCATACCGGATTGGACAATCCCATATCTGGCTTACATGAACCGGGGCGAGTTACCAGACGATGAAACATTGGCTCGACAGATAATCCGGCGTTCCAAGTCCATGACCATACTTAACTGGGAGTTACATCGTTACAGCATTTCAGGAGCAATTCAGCGTTGTGTTTCTCCTCAAGAGGGTTGTGAGATTTTGCGAGAAATCCATGAAGGGGATTGCGGTCATCATGCCGGTTCAAAGTCTTTGGTTGCTAAGGCTTTCCGCCATGGTTTTTAGTGGCTAACAGCACATGCGGATGCGGAAGATCTGATCAAAAGATGTGACGGCTGTCAAAAATTCGCACGTCGTGCTCACGTTCCGGCTCAGGAGTTGAGGATGATTCCAATAACTTGGCCGTTTGTGACTTGGGGGCTTGATATGGTTGGACCCTTCAAGCGATCGAAGGACAAAAAAACCCACTTATTAGTGGCAGTTGATAAATTCACCAAATGGGTGGAAGCAGAACCAGTCAGCAAGTGTGATGCGGCCACGTCGGTTCAATTCATTAAAAAGGTGATATTCCGGTTTGGTTTTCCACACAGCATTATAATTGATAATGGTACTAATCTATCAAAGGGAGAGATGGAGGAATTTTGCCAACGTGAGCACATCCGGCTTGATATAGCATCTGTGGCTCACCCCCAGTCTAATGGTCAAGCGGAAAGGGCAAATCAAGAAATTTTGAGAGGTATTAAACCCCGGCTTATGGTTCCTTTGAAACGGACACTAGGTTGTTGGGTGGAGGAATTACCTTCTATGTTATGGAGCATCAACACCACACCTAACAGGTCGACAGGTTACACACCTTTATTCATGGTTTATGGAGCGGAGGCGGTTCTCCCTAGTGACATCCGTCATGATTCGCCCCGGGTGGCAGCTTATGTTGAAGTAGATAATGAGACAGCACGTCAAGATTCTATGGACCTGTTGGATGAAGAACGTGACCTCGCAGCAGCACGTTCGGCGATTTATCAACAGGATCTCCGATGATATCATAGCCGCCGGGTTAAGACTAGAACCTTTCAAGAGGGCGATTTGGTGCTCCGGCTCATTCAGGATCAAACTGATATGCACAAGCTATCCCCACCTTGGGAAGGACATTTTGTGGTCAGCAAGAATCTGCACAACGGGTCATACTACCTCATTGATGTTCGAGAGCACCAAGACTCACGTAAATCGGAGGAGGAGACCAAGCGGCCGTGGAACATGGCTCTTCTTCGGCCTTATTATACTTGAGCCATAAAGCTCTTCATATGTACATATTTATGACAATGTATATATTATATAATAAACCGGAGCCTCCATTCAAGCGGGGTATCTGTTCTTTTTTACATCATGTGTGTGCTCACGAGAGTTTATTGACCAAGCGGAGTGTTTTGTTAATCCGGTCTCTGCAGCCACACGGATATAAAGAAAATCACTAGGGGGCTTGGTTATATCTGAACCATCGCTACACCTTTTGATCGGTTTAAAACCACGAAAGGAGATCACTAGGCGGCTTGGTTGTTATCACACCATAGCTACACCTCTTGATAGGCCTTTAAGCCACAAAGGAAAATATGTGGGGCCAAAGAGAGTGTTGCACAAAGCACAAACTCAAACATGGGCACCCATTGAGCACAGCTCACAAAGTTACTTGGGGGCTCTTTTTTGCAAAGCAACAAAGAGTTTGAAAGGACCCTTGTAATTGGCTATCAAGCCACAGCTTGGAAGCCTGGTGTATTCACTTAAAAACCCGGGTTAACCTGCCTTCATCAAGTAAGCCACTCCTGTCCAGGTAATCCTGGTATGACCCGCCGAATGTTTGACAAGTCAATCTTTTACAGACCCTAAACTTGTCAAAGTTAAAATGACGATTGGTTAATTGGAGGCCAATCTTAAAAGGCTTTGTTAAATGGTTTAACTCAGAGGCCTGGCAGCCCATGAAAAGCCTCGATTTGGAGCCTGGCAGCTCGTAAAAAGCCTTGCATATTTCATTTTTTGAGTCTTATTTGTTGAAGATTTTCTTTTACTTTTTAAAAAGTTCATAAATGTCTTCTGATAAACTGGTGTCCTTGACCCGGCTTGCCTTTCAACTACAAGTTGTCAGTGCATGATCATTTATAAACCAGTGTTCATTGTCCCAGTCTGGTTTGACTAAATCACCAGTGCTATAAAGAAAACCCGGTGATTGTTATATCCCGGTACGGTTTATTATCATAATCCGGCACAATAAGGATGGAGTTATTATCCCTCCGGATTGGTGTTAGCACCTTTACCAAACAGTTGGTCAACCAACAAGATATGTTGCACATATTACTTTTTATACAACAACTTTGATCATTCATCTAGGTATTGTATATATGTTGAGCATCATAACCCGTCCAGTGGTAAACCACTAGGACACTTTGCAAGTTTTTGTATTCAGGAATGAAACTATTCCTGAGTTAAGGATAAATAGATCCCAAAAGGTGGAACAAGTTGTCACAAGGTATTACAAAACATGCTCGATGTCATGGCCGATAACGGAGTTTTGGCTATCCTATTACAAGAAGCTTTCAATGTTTTTCAAAGTATCGGCACACAATAGCCAGTAAACCGGCAACCGGTTTAAGATGCTTCGTCTAGACGGTTTGATGGTTGAGGGTCAGTTGGTGTGGGCACTTCTTCATCCCTCCCCAGACGCTGGAAATAAACCGTCGACCAATCGATTCCAGTTAAAGCTTGAAATACTGCCTCTTCATGGATAAGATTGGCTGGATTAATATCAGGAGCATAAGTGTCCTTACGAATCGGAGGCACAAGTTCTTCAACTTCATGGATTTCGGCAGGCTATCTTTTCCCTTCAGCATCATAAGCCGGTTGAAAATGGGACAAGTCTATATCTTCGGCCAGCTTGCTGGCTACTGGCCGCATCTCTTTGGTGAGCCGCCGGAGGCCATCATTGTCGAAGTCTGAACCGTCCTCCTTCACACCTGGGTATCCTTTAATGATGTCCTCCATTTCAAGGTCTGGAATCCAGGCTTTGGCTCGAATAAGTGCGGTTAAAGCTCCTGCTCTGGCAGCTGCCTTCTTCAATTCGACAATCCAGGCTGGTAAGATGGCCAGCTTCTCAAGTGTTTCTTTTATCAGGGTTGGTGCCGGTTTGTTGTAAGCCGCCGTGCAAATAGCCCGCTGAGATCCAGAGTATAACTGTTCAATCAAAGTATACGCCGCTTTGAGCTTCATCCGCATGTCTGTACCAAGATGAGCAATACGAGTGCCTGCCAAGGGTTTATGTCAATATTCTGGTCAATGATAAGGTTCATTGAATTGCGCCAAGCACATATGGAGATACTTACCAAATATAGCAGAAGTTATAGCGTTGATTTGCCGTTTCAAGCCAGTTAGTTCATCTACAATTGGTTTCAGGGCTGCCTCGGCATCTTCAGCTCTTTTGGTTAAACCGGATTTTTCGGTTTCCCAGTCAGCACGATCTTTGTTAAAAGATTCTTTCAGCTTATCCATTACGGCCAGGGCTTGGGTCAGCTCCTCTTTGGCCTTTGCAGCTTCTTCTTGTTGTGACTTCACATTCTCTTACAAGTCAGAGTTTCGGGCATCTCTATTCCTCAGTTCAGCCTGCAACATTGAAGGTATATTAAACAACATGATATATACACATACTAAGTACAAAGCGTATAACAAGTTATGCACTTCATACTTGGGGGCTAATGCCTACTTGCTCTAAAGTACTACATTTTATACAAGTCTCCAGAACAATGCAAGCATTATCCTGGACACCTGGGGGCTAATGTACGTCTGTTCTAAAACAGATGCATGGATTAAAACCCGGGTTAACTTGCCAAGTTAAACCGGCCTTTGGGGGCTACGCTGCGGAAAGCTATCTAATTGTTAAAAGATGAGTCTTGGTTCTTATTAAGAGACCTGACATTTGGAGGATCAATGACGAGAAACTGAAAGTGCTACAAAGACCCGGTTTATGATTAACATCATAAAATGGCCCTTGGGGGCTACTTGGGCTAGTATTTCAACTTTGAATCAACGAACAAAGGGAGATGAAAATACCTCATATCGCTCCTTCATCAGATTCACCAAACCAGCTTCATAGTCCTGGTTTGAGTGAAGACGGTTCAAGAAGCCAGAGTGAAGTTCTTCAGCATTGAGATGACCATAATTTGATAAATCACTACTCCATTTGCCTTTTTCCCTAGCAGCCTGCTCTTCTTTGGCACTATGTTGAGCCAAGATTACGGGATGGCCAGGAGAGCTGTGGCCCATTCCAGTAATGATAACATCGTCTCCTTGGCCTTTAGTGTTTTTGGCTGGTGATAATGGAGTCTCAGCATCTCTCACCAGACTAGCCCGGTTTGGCTCTGCCGGTTCAGTGTTAGGCGCGGCAGGTTCAGCGTCTGTTGGTTCATCAGTGTTTTGGCCTTGAAGGGGCGGGTCGTCAAAGGCGGCTTCAGGATGAGGGCCCTCCGGTTCACAAGTCTGGTCTGGGTCACCTCTTGGTTCTTCTTCAAAAGTGTCTGGGTCTTTGGCCGGATTGTTGACCCCGAGCTTTCTTGCTGGGCCTGGCTTTGGCTCTGCAGACAAAATTAAAGAGAGGGTTAACATTTTATTCCAGATTTACAACATATTGAGATGAAAGGTTACAAAGCTTACCCAACCATAGTTTTCAGAGGGGGGAGTTGAGTTGTTGTCGATTCACCAGAGGATGAGGGAGGTGTCACCTGATAATTTGAATCCGACGGATTAAGAGGTTGTCTAAAATAACCTTCCTTGGGATAAGAATTGTCAGGAATAGGAGAGACCTCAGACCGGCGCTTCCGAATCGGGGTGTCAGGTAAACCTGTTGAAATAACATGTTGGCCACTGTGCCGGGTTGTCCGGCGAGCTTCATGCTGTTAAGTCTTCAAAATAAATGTTGGATCCAAATGAGCAAGAGGATGAGAAAAGCTTACTTTCCGGACTGCTTGACGGGTTTTTTATGTTGGCTTAGAGTCTGAACCAGAGGAAAGGGTAATTACCTCAACATCATCAGCTTGACTGCCTTCTGCGTCCTCCTAAGGAAGATCATTGTTAATGAGATGCATGAAAAGGGAGCCAAGTGAGTCAAGTTCTACCTCAACTTCCGGATCATCAGCATCATCATCAAGTTCCATGTTGATCCGGTCAGCTGTCTTCCATTTTGATGTCCGTTTGACGGCTTTGGTTTTGGGGTGAGATGGTTTGACCGCTTTATCCCCGGTTGGCTTTACTGCTTTTTCTACGGTTTTACGTTTCCAGAAGGGATCATCACCCTATACATACATACATAGAAGATGGATTACAAGTTGCACAAATTAAAAGATATCAAAGATGAAAAGGAGGAATAGTGCTTACAACAGGCCATTTGTTCTTGGTATAGAAGGGATTCAAGCCGGTTTGACTACAGACTAGTTCCGATTCATTCAAAATTTTCTTTACACTTTCGGTGACTTCTTCATCAGTCACTTGAATGTTGCAATAGCGTTGAGGGTCTTCAACCTCACCACTGTACTCACACATTAAACCGGGATGCCGGCTTAGCGGCAAGATACTCCAAGATATCCAACAGCGCATGAAATCAACACCTGTTAAACTGTTGGCCATAAAATCCCGGAGTTTGGCGAGTTAAGGGGCATATTTCGCCCTGTGGAACTTAAGTGTTGCGGCATCGGATGGGTGTTGAAAAGCCGGTGATCATGAAAGCCTAGGAGGGGATTCTCATCTTCAGGAGAAGTGTCTCTGCAGTAAAACCAAGTCTGGTTCCATTCCTTTGGGTGGCTGTGGAGTTTGGCATGAGGAAATTCAACTTCTTTCCACTTTTAAATTGAGACACCACTAAGTTCTGTGTTGGGGCCATTTACAAATTTTGTGCGCCGGTTTAGGTGAAATAAGTCACAGAACAGCTCCGCAGTTGGTTCTTCCTGTAAGTACACTTCACAGAAGACCTGGAAGTTGCATAGATTGGATACTGAGTTGGGCCCGATGTCTTGAGGATGGAGTTGTAAATTGGCAAGCACATCTCGGTAAAACTTTGACCCTGGCGGTTTGAAGCCACGGCCTATATGGTTGACAAAGACCACCACCTCACCCTGCCTTGGGGTCAGAGGATTTTCTGCTCCTGGAACTCGCCATTTAATCTCAGTCTTCTTAGGCAAGGTACCAATGCTAACCATATCGTTCAATTGTTCCTCGGTGACCCGGGAACGAGCCCAGTTGCAAGCGGTAAATTGCTTGGCCATTATGGAGAAAAAGAGCTGTGGAAGAAATGCCAGTTTACAAATCACTCAGGATGACACACAAGATGTAATGATATCAACATATACTGGTACATAAGATTGCGTAAACCGGAGGCTGATATAATAATGAAGGACAAGGTTATATCAAGGATATAAACATATCGCTAAACCGGAGTTGGCAAATTCCATACAAAAATTTATTGAATACATGTTATAAGAGGAAGTACATTGGCGGTTCAACAAGGGGACTAATGGTGTATACCTGGCAAAGTTAAACCGCCTATATTAGTGTGAGGAGTACAGATCTAAGAATACCTAAGGGGAAACAGATTTCACAGAGTTATATGAAAATTTCGGATCTAAGGTATGACAGAAACTGGAAAATATTCAGGTTCAAGCTTCAGGTATTTAAACAGTTCAGCAGATTCAGATAAGTTGGTCTTGATATAAAGAGAGAGTCTAATGAGGAGAATATGATTACGGCTACGGTCGCGCAAGGATAATAGGTCCAACCTAGCCTGGGATGCTACAGAGAAGAAAAGAGAAGAACATCACTGAGTTTTTCGATGAACTCCGTTGAGCAGTGAAACCCAAAAAACAAGATCTAGGCTGGAAGGAAAAAGGGTTACCAGTATCACATGAACGGTGGAGAGATGCCGCGGTATTGTGGTGCGTTCAGGGTGATGCAGCGGCCGGAGTCAGAGCAGAGGCGACGGAGCTCTGGAGGATGAGCAGCGCAAGGAAGACGACACGAAGAGGCACGAGGGGGAAAAAGTGAAAATGACTCCCTGGTCTTATTTATAAAGGCAAGGGATAGGTATCAGGCGTGAAAATCGAGGAGCCAAAACTTGGAAGTGAGGCGGAGCTGTAGCCTCGATTGTTGGAGGACCATTAATGGAAATGACGTCATGACGGTTTACCACGATCTGAGAAGATGACGTCACAGCGGTTTACCAAAGTATGAGAAGATGTGGAAGACGAAGTTTTTCCTAAGGATTGACATGAAACCTATTCAAATCAATCTGGGGCCTAATGTTGGGGATATTACTACTGGACGTAAACCGGCCAGGAGTAGCCGGATTTACTTTATGAAGATTAGAAGCCCATGAAGATGTGAAGATGTTGGCACTTTACGAAGGCCCAAGGCCTAGAAGTGAGTTAAAGCCTGTGGATGTAAACCGGCTTAATCATGTAACTTGCTTTGTAAGATAGGAAGTGTAGAGACCGAAACGGAAACGTTTATGATTCGGCTTCGGGACTCTGTAAACCGATGGGCGCCACCCATGTATATAAGGGGATGACCCGACAGCGGTTCAGGGGACAGACAACAACTCGAGAGCCAGACAAAGCAGACTCGCTCCCTGGCCTTCGAAACCTTCGCAATACCATGCACAACTAGACGTAGGCTTTTACCTTCATCGAAGGGGCCGAACTAGTATAAACTCTCCGTGTCCCCTTTTCCGGTTTAACCTCTTTAAGTTAACCCGTCGCGATGGCTCCACGACTAAGTCCTTTCACAAGGACATCTGTCGTGACAAACCCACGACAGGGGGGCCTACAGGGATGGCCGGGGTGGCGGCGGACCGGCGGTGGGGAGTGTTTTCGGGGCGGGCGGGGCAGCGCACCGACGGCCGCGGGCGGCGGGGGGCGGCTGTTTGGCCTGTGGTGGCTGGCAGCTCAGAGGGGGTGGAGGTTGAAGATGAACTACAGGCCCTTGATTTCGTATCCAACGGCTGCAAAATGGACTGACCAGAGATGAAAAAGTCAGTCGACTGACGTGTAGCCTCACCTCTAGTGCATTCAGTATCGACAGTAAAATTCAGTTTCGACAGCAAAATTCAGTTGCGATAGTTAAGTTCAGTTTTGATAGTTAAATTCAGTTTCGACAGTTAAGTTCAGAGATGAGCGGCTGATGTATACATCGAGCACTTTGTGGTTATCTGTTTTACGTCATCTATCGGAGATGCTATTAGAATTCCACTCAGGTTAACGTTGTCTCTCTTGTCCTGCTTGAGCCTCGGCATCGTACAACTCACCGGAGCTGCTCCAACGACTAAACCCTCCATCACAGTGGAGCAGTACTTTGCTCTTGCATCACTGTATTTACTCATAGCAACTAATTTCAAATTTGAAGGATGCAATTGAAACTCCAATGGCGCAATAGGTATGTTTTAAACCTGTTTCTTTAACGTGTTTGCTGTTGTAACTTGCTCTATGTTGATTTCAGTTTCAATTGAATAAACAGTTATATTCTCATGCCATGCACCTTACAAGTGTTGTTATTGTTGTGTAGTTTCCCACACTTATATTCTGTCTAAGCTCCTTTGTCTTAAATAGATATGATTCGAACGGTATCTATCTTGATTTGGCAACATAAACTAGAATGATATAGACCATACAGTGACCATACTACATAGATATATGTTTGTTTCATGTTGTTATCCTATCCATCTTACTACTGAACTAGTTTACCAAAATGAGTTTCATATATTACATTGTAAACCTGTGATGTGTTTGTTTGTTTCTCTTTTAGAATGCGGATAAAATATTGGAGAAGAGTACCCCGTTATGCAATGGTACAAGAAGTAATGCAGATAAGGTTCAAGATAGTGAGACATCCCTGTTGGTCTCCAAGAAAGCTGATAAAAACTATATTGAAGACACTGAGACAACCCCAAAGTCCTATCTTGATGTAGTGTTCGAGTTATTGGCTACTACTGCCGGCACCAGCTCTTCAAACTCGCTACCTGAATCAGTTCGGCTTCTTGAGTCTCAATTTCAAGTTGAAAGACATCGATCAGATGTTATGCGACAGGAAGCCGAAGGACCGAGGAAGTCCCTGCAGAATTCAGATGCATACTTTCTGGTGCAATAGCAAGTGCTGGAGGATTTAAGCGCCAAAGAAGAGAAAGTTAATAAGCTTGTTAAGCATCTTGCTAGCATTATGGGTACCCAGGATATTAATTCTTGAGCTCTTCTGAAGTGGTTTCAGTTCTGGACTTGTTTTGCTGCGGCGTTTATATGCTGCTTTGTTCCCTATATTTGCACTGGTGGTGAACTTTGATGCCCAGTGGATGTAATATGTGTAATAGTCGTGATAGCCTAGCGTAATTTGTTTGCCTATTTATTTCCTTATTGTCGTGTATATTTGTTTTCTTGTAGTCAGTGCAGTTTTTTTCCGCGGTTTGCTAGTGGACACAAAACCTATTTTTAAAAACTAGGCCACATTAACCATGGGCTACATATTTACTGTAGTTAACATGAGCCTCCTACGTGCCGTAGAAATAATGGGCCTTCTAAGGGCCATTGAAACAATGGGCCTTCTACGGGGCGTAGAAACCATGGGCCTTATATGGGTCGTTGCCACAATGGGCCTTCTACGGGCCGTATCATCAATGGGCCTTCTATGGGCCGTATGATTGGTTGGCCAAACATGGGCCAATAACAGACCACATTATGGCCGTAAATGGGCTAGAGTTGAAATCGTCCGTTCATGGGCCGACCATAAAGGGCCGTCGTTAATTGGCCGTATTTGATGACGCTATGAAAACGGCCCAACGTATTAATGGGCCACAAACAGGCCGACTGTAACCACGGGCTGAATTTGGCCCACAAGCAAAAAATGACATTAATGGGCCGAAAGTAAACAAATGCTGGAAATGAGCCCAAGAATAAATGGGCCCTGAGAAGGCCGAAAGAAAACAAGGGCTGGAACCGGCCCAATGGAATAATGGGCCGTTAATGGGTATAAAGTGATACACTATTCATTACGGGCCAGTTTTACCATGGGCTGTTAATCGGCCGAGGGTTAATAAGGGCCTCATATGGGCCGAAAGATGTCATGGGCCATACATGGGCCGGAAGTTAAAACAGGTTGGAATTATATTGGACAACCCACATGATGCTACTGGGCCTAATTCAGATAGGCCGTAAACGGGCCCTGGGTTAGCGGGCTGTAAATGGGCTATATGCGAACAAGCCGTTAACAGGCTTGCCGTGGGCCAGCCCACCACCTTTTGACCAAGTCAAACAGGCCGGCCTTTTCACAGGAATGGGCCTCTGTTGGGCTGTGCTACGTGTCGACGTATCATAGGCACTTCGGGTCCAATGGGTGGATGACATCTGTGCCAACGGCAAGCCGACACGTGTTCCCTCCAGCCAATGATGATTTTACACGTGGAAAATCCCCATTGGTCAGGGCTGTTAATAGGTTATCGAATCCAAAACCGGACCCGATAGTTTAACGGTGTTCCATTACGGTGGATGCCACGTGTCGGTCACCCTTGACGAAAGCACTTCTGTGACGTGCGATTTATCATGATGGAAGTGGACACTTCCGTGATGATAATTTTGGTAATGTCATGGAACACTTCTACGACATCACATGTCTGACTATCTTGATTCTGTCATAAAATTGTCATGGATGTACATGCATGACAGAAAACGTGACCTACTGTGACAAACACGTATCATCACGAAAGTGTATTTTTTTAAGTGTCTCCTCGATCTTCTTGGAGATCTATTTGATGCAACTCTTTTTGCGGTGTGTTTGTCGAGATTCGATGAATTGTGGGTTTATGATCAAGTTTATCTATGAACAATATTTGATTCTCCTCTGAATTTTTTTATGTATGATTGGTTATCTTTCCAAGTCTCTTCGAATTATCAGTTTGGTTTGGCCTGCTAGATTGATCTTTCTTTCAATGGGAGAAGTGCTTAGCTTTGGGTTCAATCTTGCGGTATCCTTTCCCAGTGACAGCAGGGGCAGCAAGGCATGTATTGTACTATTGCCATCGAGGATTAAAAGATGGGGTTTATATCATATTGCTTGAGTTTATCCCTCTACATCATGTCATCTTGCCTAATGCGTTAGTCTGTTCTTATGAACTTAATACTCTAGATGCATGCTGGATAACGGTCGATATGTGGAGTAATAGTAGTAGATGAAGAATCGTTTCAGTCTACTTGTCGCGGACGTGATGCCCATATACATGATCATGCCTAGATATTCTCATAATTATTCACTTTTCTATCAATTGCTCGACAGTAATTTGTTCACCCACCATAATACTTATGCTATCTTGAGAGAAGCCACTAGGGAAACCTATGGCCCCCGAGTCTATCTTTTATCATATAAGTTTCCAATCTATTTTATTTTGCAATCTTTACTTTCAATCTATATCATAAAAATACCAAAAATATTTATCTTATCATTATTATCTTGATACATCTCCAACATATCTATAATTTTTGATTGTTCCATGCTATTATATTATCTGTTTTGGATGTTAATAGGCTTTATTTTATACTTTTATATTATTTTTTGGACTAACCTATTAACCCAAGGCCCAGTGCAAATTGCCATTCTTTGCCTATTTTAGTGTTTCATAGAAAAGGAATATCAAACCGAATCCAAGTGGAATGAAACCTTCGGGAACGTGATTTTTGGAACAAACGTGATCCAGAGGACTTGCAGTGGACGTCAAGAAACGAACGAGGAGTCCACGAGGCAGGGGGCACGCCTACCCCTGGGCGCGCCCTCCCCCCTCATGGACCCCTCGTGGCTCAACCGACCTACTTCTTCCTCCTATATATGTTCATATACACCAAAAACATCCAGGAGCACCACGAAACCCTATTTCCACCACTGCAACCTTCTATACCCAAGAGATCCCATCTTGGGGCCTTTTCCGGAGCTCCGATGGAGGGGGCATCGATCAAGGAGGGCCTCTACATCAACTCCATGGCCCCTCCGATGATGTGTGTGAGTAGTTTACTTCAGAAGTTCGGGTCCATAGTTATTATCTAGATGGCTTCTTCTCTCTCTTTGAATCTCAATGCAAAGTTCTCCTCGATCTTCTTGGAGATCTATTCGATGTAACTCTTTTTGCGGTGTGTTTGTCGAGATCCGATGAATTGTGGGTATATGATCAAGTCTATCTATGAACAATATTTGATTCTTCTCTGAAATCTTTTATGCATGATTGGTTATCCTTGCAATTCTCTTCAAATTATCAATTTGGTTTGGCCTACTAGATTGATCTTTCTTGCAATGGGAGAAGTGCTTAGCTTTGGGTTCAATCTTGCGGTGCTTGATCCTAGTGACAGAAAGGGAAACGACACGTATTGTATTGTTTCCATCGAGGATAAAAATATGGGGTTTATATCATATTGCTTAAGTTTATCCCTCTACATCATGTCATCTTACCTAATGTGTTACTCTGTTCCTATGAACTTAATACTCTAGATGCATGCTGGATAGCGGTCGATGTGTGGAGTAATAGTAGTAGATGCAGGCAGGAGTCGGTCTACTTGTCATGGACGTGATGCCTATATACATGATCATGCGTGGATATTCTCATAATTATTCGCTTTTCTATCAATTGCTCGACAGTAATTTGTTCACCCACCGTAATACTTATGCTATCTTGAGAGAAGCCACTAATGAAACCTATGGCCCCCGGATCTATTTTCCATCATATAAGTTTCCAATCTATTTCACTTTGCAATCTTTACTTTCAATCTATATCATAAAAATACCAAAAATATTTATCTTATTATTATTATCTCTATCAGATCTCACTCTCGTATGTGACCGTGAAGGGATTGACAACCCCTTTATCGCGTTGGTTGTGATGTTCTTATTTGTTTGTGTAGGTACGAGGGACTTGCGTGTGGCCTCCTACTGGATTGATACCTTGGTTCTCAAAAGCTGAGGGAAATACTTACGCTACTTTGTTGCATCACCCTTTCCTCTTCAAGAGAAAACCAATGCAGTGCTCAAGAGGTAGCAAGAAGGATTTCTGGCGCCGTTGCCGGGGAGTCTACGCACAAGTCAAGACAAATCAAGTACGCATCACAAACTCATATCCCTCACATTACATTATTTGCCATTTGCCTCTCATTTTCCTCTCCCCACTTCACCCTTGCCGTTTTATTCGCCCTCTTTTTTCCGTTCCCCTTCTCTTTCTGTTCGCTTCTTTTTGCTTGTTTTTTGTTTGCTTGTGTGTTTGATTGCTTGCTTGTCACTTTGGCTCAAGATAATACTAAATTGTCTGGCTTTTCCAATACCAACTATAATGATTTTATTAGCACTCCGATTGCTCCTCTTACCGATGCTGAATCTTGTGAAATTAATGCTGCTTTGCTGAATCTTGTCATGAAAGATCCATTTTCCGGCCTTCCTAGTGAAGATTCCGCTACCCATCTAAACAACTTTGTTGATTTATGTGATATGCAAAAGAAGAAAGATGTGGATATGATATTTTCAAATTGAAGCTATTCCCATTTTCGCTTGGAGATCGTGCTAAAACTTGGTTTTCGTCTTTGCCTAAAAATAGTATCGATTCATGGAATAAGTGCAAAGATGCTTTTATCTCTAAGTATTTTGCTCCCACTATGATCATCACTCTTAGAAACGATATTATGAATTTTAAGCAACTTGACCATGAACATGTTGCACAAGCTTGGGAGAGGACGAAATTAATGATACGTAATTGCCCTACACATGTTTGAATCTTTGGATGATTATACAAAAATTTTATGCCGGATTGAACTTTGCTTCTAGATATCTTTAGATTCGGCTGCGGGAGGCACTTTTATGGAAATCACTTTAGGAGAAGCTACTAAACTCCTAGATAATATTATAGTTAATTATTCTCAATGGCACACAGAAATATCTACTAATAAAAAGGTGCATGCTATAGAAGAAATCAATGTTTTGAGTGGAAAGATGGACGAACTTATGAACTTGTTTGCTAATAAAAGTGTTTCTTCTGATCCTAATGATATGCCCTTGTCTACCTTGATTGAGAATAATAATGAATCTATGGATGTGAATTTTGTTGGTGGAACAATTTTGGTAGTAACGTGTATAGAGGTAATTTTAATCCTAGGCCGTTTCCTAGTAATTCCTCTAATAATTAAGGTAATTCCTAAAGAAATTCTTATGGAAATTATAATAAGATTCCCTCTAATTTTGAATCTAATATTAAAAAAATTCTTAGTTTACAAAAGAATTTCAATGCTTTGATTAAAGAAAAATTGTCTAAGATTGATGAGTTGGCTAGGAATCTGGATAGGATTTCTCTTGATGTTGATTCTTTGAAACTTAGATCTATTCCACCTAAGCATGATATCAATGAGTCTCTCAAAGCTATGAGAATTTCCATTGATGAGTGCAAAGAAAGAACCGCTAGGATGCGTGCTAAAAAAGATTTCTTTGTGAAAGCGTGTTCTTCTAGTTTCCATGATAATAATCATTGATACGTCTCCGTCGTATCTACTTTTCCAAACACTTTTGCCCTTGTTTTGGACTCTAACTTGCATGATTTGAATGGATCTAACCCGGACTGACGCTGTTTTTAGCAGAATTACCATGGTGTTATTTATGTGCAGAAACAAATGTTCTCGGAATGACCTGAAACTTCACGGAGCAACTTTTTGGAAAATATAAAAAATACCTGCAAAAGATGAAGGCCAGGGGGCCCACCACCTGTCCACGAGGGTGGGGGCGCGCCTACCCCCCTAGGGTGCGCCCCCTACCTCGTGGGCCCCTGGTGCCTCTCCGACTCCAACTCCAACTCTATATATTGTGTATCGGGGATAAAAAAATCAGAGAGAAGAATTCTTCGCGTTTTACGATATGGAGCCGCCGCCAATCCCTAAAACCTCTCGGGAGGGCTGATCTGGAGTCCGTTCGGGGCTCCGAAGAGGGGAATCCGTCATCATCAACCATCCTCCATCACCAATTTCATGATGCTCACCACCGTGCGTGAGTAATTCCATCATAGGCTTGCTGGACGGTGATGGGTTGGATGGGATCTATCATGTAATCGAGTTAGTTTTGTTAGGGTTTGATCCCTAGTATCCACTATGTTCTGAGATTGATGTTGCTATGACTTCTATGCTTAATGCTTGTCACTAGGGCCCGAGTGCCATGATTTCATATCTGAACCTATTGTGTTTTCATCAATATATGAGTGTTCTTGATCCTATCTTGCAAGTCTATAGTCACCTATTATGTGTTATGATCCGTTAACCCCGAAGTGACAATAATCGGGATACTTACCGGTGATGACCGTAGTTTGAGGAGTTCATGTATTCACTATGTGTTAATGCTTTATTCCGGTACTCTATTAAAAGGAGGCCTTAATATCCCTTAGTTTCCGTAAGGACCCCGCTGCCACGGGAGGGTAGAACAAAAGATGTCATGCAAGTTCTTTTCCATAAGCACATATGACTATATTCAGAATACATGCCTAGATTACATTGATGAACTGGAGCTAGTTCTGTGTCACCCTAGGTTATGACTGTTACATGATGAACCACATCCGACATAATTCTCCATCACCGATCCATTGCCTACGAGCTTTCCATATATTGTTCTTCGCTTATTTACTTTTCCGTTGCTATTGCTATCATCACTCCAAAATACCAAAAACATTACTTTTACTACTGTTACTTTTTGCTATCGTTACCACTAATATCATATTACTTTGCTACTAAACACTTTGCTGGAGATACTAAGTTTCCAGGTGTGGTCGAATTGACAACTCAGCTGCTAATACTTGAGAATATTTTGGCTCCCCTTGTGTCGAATCAACAAATTTGGGTTGAATACTTTACCCTCGAAAACTGTTGTGATCCCCTATAGGTTACCGGAATTACGGCCTTCCGTACAAGAACTAGCACTATTGTAACATTTGTGGGTTATCAACCATGAAGATCTAAAAGTTATTGATGTGTCCCCTCTTAAATTTTTGTTTTGCAATATGAATCTTGATAATGATGGGACTGGAGATGAGTCAACTTTATTTAGAAGGCGTCCCAATGATTTGGAGTTTTTAGATCTTGATGCAAAAATTGATAAAAGTGGGATTGGAGAGGTCAAATCTTTACTTAGCAATGAACCCACTATCTTGGATTTCAAGGAAATTAATTATGATAATTGCTCTTTGATAGATTGTATTTCCTTGTGACAATCCGTGCTAAATTCTCCGCATGCTTATAGTCAAAATAAAGCTTTTACTAAACATATCGTTGATGCTTTAATGCAATCTTATGAAGAAAAGCTTGAACTGGAAGTTTCTATCCCAAGAAAACATTATGATGAGTGGGAATCTACTATTAAAATTAAAATTAAAGATCATGAATGCTTTGCTTTATGTGATTTGGGTGCTAGTGTTTCCACGATTCCTAAAACTTTGTGTGATTTGCTAGGTTTCCGTGAATTTGATGATTGTTCTTTAAACTTGCATCTTGCGGATTCCACCATCAAGAAACCTATGGGAAGAATTAATGATGTTATTATTGTTGCAAATAGGAATTATGTGCCCGTAGATTTCATTGTTCTTGATATTGATTGCAATCCTTCATGTCCTATTATTATTGGTAGACCTTTCCGTAGAACGATTGGTGCAATTATTGATATGAAGGAAGGGAATATTAGATTCCAATTTCTGTTAAGGAAGGGCATGGAACACTTTCCTTGAAATAAAATTAAATTACCGTATGAATCTATTATGAGGGCCACTTATGGATTGCATACCAAAGATGATAATACCTAGATCTATCCTTGCGTTTATGCCTAGCTAGGGGCGTTAAACGATAGCGCTTGTTGGGAGGCAAACCAATTTTATTTTTGTTCTTTGCTTTTTGATTCTGTTTAGTAATAAATAATTCATCTAGACTCTGTTTATACAGGGTTTAATGCTTTTAAGTTAGTGTTTGTGCCAAGTAAAACCTTTGGGAAGACTTGGGGAAAGTCTTTGCGATCTTGTTGTAAAAACAGAAACTTTAGCGCTCACGAGATTTGCTGCCATACTTTACTGGAGTGTAATATTTAGTTAATTCCTTTTGAAGATGATTAATAGATAAATTCCTCATGTCCAGCAATTTATGTTAGAATTTTTGGGGATACATAAGTATTCTAAACCTACAGATTACTACAGACTGTTCTGTTTTTGATAGATTCTATTTTTCGTGTGTTGTTTGCTTATTTTGATGAATCTATGGCTAGTAATAGAGTTTATGAACCATAGAAAAGTTGGAATACAGTAGGTTTAACACCAATATAAATAAAGAATGAGTTCATTACAGTACCTTGAAGTGGTGGTTTGTTTTTCTTTTACTAACGGAGCTCACGAGATTTTCTTTTAAGTTTTGTGTGGTGTAGTTTTCAAGTTTTGGGTAAAGATTGGGGATGCCCAAGGCACCCCAAGGTAAAATCCAAGGACAACCTAAATCCTAAGCTTGGGGATGCCCCGGAAGGCATCCCCTCTTTCGTCTTCGTCCATCAGTAACTTTACTTGGAGCTATATTTTTATTCTCCACACGATATGTGTTTTCCTTGGAGCATCTTGTATGATTTGAGTCTTTGCCTTTTAGTTTACCACAATCATCCTTATTGTACACACCTTTTGGGAGAGACACACATGAATCGGAATTTATTATAATACTCTATGTGCTTCACTTATACCTTTTGAGCTAGATAATTTTGCTCTAGTGCTTCGCTTATATCTTTTTAGAGCACGGTGGTGGTTTTATTTTATAGAAATTATTGATCTCTCATGCTTCACTTATATTATTTTGAGAGTCCTTTATAACAGCATGGTAATTTGCTTTGGTTATGCATTTAGTCCTAATATGATAGGTATCCAAGATTGGTATAATAAAAACTTTCATAAAAAGTGCATTGATTACTAGGAGAAGTTTGATACTTGATAACTGTTTTGGGATATAAAGGTGGTAATATTAGAGTGTGCTAGTTGAGTAGTTGTGAATTTGAGAAATACTTGCGTTGAAGGGTGCAAGTCCCATAGCATGCACGTATGGTGATCGTTGTGTAACAAATTTGAAACATGAGGTGTTATTTGATTGTCTTCCTTATGAGTGGCGGTCGGGGACGAGCGATAGTCTTTTCCTACCAATCTATCCCCCTAGGAGCATCCGCGTAATGCTTGGTGTTTGATGACTTGTATATTTTTGCAATAAGTATGTGAGTTCTTTATGACTAATGTTGAGTCCATGGATTATACGCACACTCACTCTTCCATTATTACTAGCCTCTTCTGTACCTTGCATTGCCCTTTCACTTCACCATTGTTTGGGCCTATAGAAAGGCATTGGGGAGTAATAAGTAGATGATGGGTTGCTAGAGTGATATGTAACACCCTCGATGCGGCTATATCTCCCACATATCGAAGCACGACTTAGAGGCATAACCGCATTCAAAGCAATGTCGCAAGTGAGGTAATCTTCACAACAACCCATGTAAATAAATAAAGGGAAAGGTACATAGTTGGCTTACACTCGCCACGTCACACAAATACATAAATAAGTCATTACATCATCCAGATACAATCAAGGTCTGACTACGGAACCAAAATAAAAGAAGACTACCCCAAATGCTACACAGATCCCCGATCGACCCCAACTGGGCTCCACTACTGATCGACTAGAACGAAACAACACAAAGGACAAGATCTTCATAGAGCTCCTCTTTGAGTTTGGTTGCGTCATCTGCACGGTATCCTCGGCACCTACAAGCTGGTTTTGGAAGTATCTGTGAGTCACGGGGACTCAGCAATCTCACACCCTCGCGATCAAGACTATTTAAGCTTAAAGGAAGGGTAAAAGGTGTGAGGTGGAGCTGCAGCAAGCACTAGCATATATGGTGGCTAAACATACGCAAATGAGAGCGAGAAGAGAAGGCAAAGCACGATCGATGAACTATGATCAAGAAGTGATCCTAGAACAACCTACGTCAAGCATAACTCCAACACCGTGTTCACTTCCCGGACTCCGCCGAGAAGAGACCATCACGGTTACACACGCGGTTGGTGCATTTTAATTAAGATCAACTTCAGGTTTTTTACAAACGGACGTTAACAAATTCCCATCTGCCCATAACCGCGGGCACGACTTTTGAAAGTTCAAATCCCTGCAGGGGAGTCCCAACTTAGCCCATCACAAGCTCTCACGGTCAACGAAGGATATTCCTTCTCCCAAGACAATCCAATCAGACTCGGCATCCCGGTTACAAGACATCGTCGACAATGGTAAAACAAGTCCAGCAAGACCGCCCGATGTGCCGACATCTCGATAGGAGCTGCACATATCTCATTCTCAGGGAAACACTGGATGAACACTATGTACAGCTAAAACCAGCCCTCAAGTTTCCCCGAGGTGGCGCCGCAAGTGGCTCTGTTTCGGACAAACACTTAGACAAGCACTGGCCCGGGGGGTTAAAATAAAGATGACCCTTGGGATGTGCGACTCCCAAGGGAAAAATGCTAGGTGGCGAATGGTAAGACCAAGGTTGGGCCTTGCTGGAGGAGTTTATTCAAAGTGAATTATCAAGGGGTTCCCATTATAACCCAACCGTGTGAGGAACGCAAAATCCGGGGACATAACACCGATATGACGGAAACTAGGGCGGTAAGAGTGGAACAACACATTAGGCATAAGACCGAGCCTTCCACCCTTTACCAAGTATATAGATGCAATAATTAAATAAAAGATATTGTGATATCCCAACAAAATATCCATGTTCCAATAAGGAACAACTCCAATATTCACCTACAACTAACAACGCTATAAGAGGGGCTGAGCATAGTGGTAACATAGCCAAACAACGGTTTGCTAGGGCAAGGTGGGTAGAGGCTTGGCTTCACAATATGGGAGGCATGATAATCAAGTGGTAGGTATTGTAGCGTAGGCATAGCAAAAGAATGAGCATCTAGCAAGCAAAGATAGAAGTGATTTCGAGGGTATGGTGGTCATCTTGCCTGAAATCCCGCAAAGAAGAAGAACGAGTCCATGAAGAAGACAAATGGACGTAGTCGAACAGGTCCTCACAAACGCGACTTTATCGAAACCAACCCGAAGAAGCAACATCGGAAAGAAGCACACAACATAGTAAACAACCAACACATGAACATGGCATGATATGCGGGATACGGTATGTGATGCATATGCATGATTTGGAAAGGAATGATTGAACTTGTCCTCAACTTGGAAATACAAGAGTTCCACTGGAAAGGGGAGTTGATTTCGGTCAAAATCGATATAAAGATCACCGGAATCGGATGCACGGTTTGGAAATGGCAAGCAAAACAAATATGGCACCGGTCTGCGATTAACAGCACGAGGCCTCCTAAATGCATCAAGATAAGTAAGCTACTGCACTCAAACATGACAACAAAATACATGGCAGGGATCCACTCATGATGCTTGACAAAATATGAACACTGAGCTACGGCTAAATCACTCAATAACAGGTTAAACAAGCATGGCAAAAGTGCAAAAGATAACAGGTTTCAGATTTAGTGAAATTAACAGCATGTCAGGAATTTATCATCAGGAAGCAACGTTTAGAGCACGATAACTACATGCTACAGGAACATAACATGGCAAAGCAAGGCATGGCATGAAGCTACTCAAAGCATACAACAGAAGTCCCTTAGTGACCATGAGCCACAAGGGAACAGAAAATACAATTGCAAGCATGTGAATTTAGCAAAAATATAAACAGATTCAGACTTGGCAAAAAACTGGAACATGGCAAAACAGACATCAAGTAGGCATGTTTATGAGCTCGATACACTCACTACGAGGCATGGCATGATAATCTAAGCATACACCCAGAAAGTAGACATGGCATAGAAGCTAGAAATTGCAAGAACAACAACATAGCATGCATGGATCAACAACAACAAGCTCGGCAAAATTGCTAAACATGTTAACAATCTGCCAGGAACATTTTATAGAAAAGTAGAGCTCGATTGATTCAAGCTAGGGTGCTCCATAATTGAAAACAAAGATATGGATGGATAGAGCACAACATTATTTACAAAACATCCTTACTGATCATGCTCAAAAGAGGCACGGATCACTCGGAAACAACATGAACATATGACATAAAAATAAGGACAGGGCAAGGACTTAGTGAAATTCTAAGTCCCTGAAATCAACATCATTGAGTAAGCTACTTTGCATGCTTGTGCAAGTCACCACAAAGATCACAAAAATACATGGCATACACCCCTGTAAAGATGGCATGGCATACTTCAAAACACATGTAGAGCTCAGGATCATATCTTGCACACATTAATCATGGCAAAAATGACAAAAGTGCATTTGCTGAAGCAGATCTGAAACTATCATCACATAGCCCTCTTCCAACAGCATTTCGGGCATCAAGATGAGCTCAAATGAAAATGATGCAATGAGATGAAATGATGTACTCTTTGAGGTGAACATTCTGATATGCTACACACACGAATCGGAGCCACAGATGCAGAGTTATGGCATGATGAACTGGGCTAGAAAATAAGCAGATCTGGGGACTTAGCCAAAAACTACCAGCGCGAAAAAAGGGATCCAGATCGGGGGAGCTCTATTCCTCGTACAGGACGACTCCGGTGGAAGTCAATGGCGACGGTGGGGTGGCGTGGGGCTCCGGTAGGTGTCGGGGAGGCCGGGAATGGGTGGATCCGGGCAAGGGGACTCCAGATCCGGCCGCTGTAGTCGACGGCGGTGCTCGTGGAGGCGGGATCCGGTCGCGCTGATGGCGGGTCGGCCATGGCTGGAGCTCCTGCGGGAGAGGAAGAGGAAGGTGAGGGAGAGGAGAACAAGCGGAGGGAGGAAGGAGACGACGGGCAGGGCATCGGAGCACTCATCTCCGGTGAGGTCCGATCACCGGAGGCGGGCGGCGACGAGGCGGCGGGGTCGGGCGCTCGGGAGCAAGCTCAGGTGGGAACTGCGAGTAGCTGAGCCCTCGGGCGCCAGGGAGGCTTGGGCGGTCGGGCACCGGCGCGGGGCACGGCCCGGTTCGGCCCGGGGGCGGGCTGACGATGGGCCCCGCGAGCCCGGTGGCGCGAAGGACAGAGAGAGCCAGCGGGGTGATGTGGCGCTCCAAGATTGGTCGGGGTGGTGGCGGACATGTCCGGATGGCGGAGTGGACATGTCCGGCGGCGCGAGGAGGAAGAAGACTAGGTTTGGATCGCGAATTTCGGAGGAGGGGACTAATATATAGGTAGAGGGAGCTAGGAGAGTTCAAATGAGGTGCGGTTTGCGGCCACGCGATCATGATCGAATGGCCTAGGTGATGGAAGGGTTTTAGGTGGGTTTTGGGCCACTTTGGAGGGGTGTTGGGCTGCAACACACACGAGGCCTTTTCGGTCCCTCGGTTAACCGTTGGAGTATCAAACAAAGTCCAAATGGCACGAAACTTGACAGGCGGTCTATCGGTAGTAAACCAAGGCCGCATGACAAGTCTCGGTCCAATCCGAAAACATTTAACACCCGCACACGAAAAGAGGTAGAAAGGGACACCGGGTGACATAGGAGCACCGGAATGCAAAACGGGCAATGGGGAAAATGCTCGGATGCATGAGACGAACATGTATACCAATGAAATGCACATGATGACATGATATGATATGAATGACACACAAGCAATGACAAGGCAACAACAGCGAATAACTGGAAGAGACCTAGCACATCGGTCTCGGGGCGTTACAACACTCCACCACTATGAGAGGATCTCGTCCCGAGATCTAGAATGGCACCGGAGGGAAAAATGGAAGAGAAAGAGAAGAGGTAAAACTAAGTTGCTCCTTTGACAAACGAGTGAAACCAAAGAACCTTGAAAAGGTTAAGCCATTTCGAGAAAATAATACAACGAAGTTTAAAACACTCCGTTAGAAAATAGGAACAAGGAAGAACAACTTCGGGCAGCACTCTGATTGAAAAGAAAAGGAATTGAATAAGAACTTGATAGGATGAGAAGAGCTTGAGCAGAGGGCACAACTCTCCGGTTAAATGGGATAAGCAAGGAAAAGAATATGAACTTTGATAAAACAGGATGATGGTTGAAGAAAGCAATATCACAATGCCTCCGGAATGAAAGAATAGAAGTTGGATCGTCGGAACAAAAGAACGGAGAAGAAAACAACATATTTTACCCTAAATTAGCTTGCAAAAGCATCTTTAGGAGAAGGTTCGAACGGAGTTGTTGGAAAACATACAACGAAAAGAATAAGTTTGTAGTGGGCTTATGGAGAACATCTCGAAATTATGAGGTGAAATTCTGCCACAACTGGAAACAATAGATTGGACTGATATAAACAAAGAGACGAGACTATTTCGCCGGGAGGATAAATGAAGAACTTGGGTCATTTATAAGCACCATAAATAGCAACAATCCTTTGGGAAAGCTTTAGGTGAAATATAACCCAAGATAACTCCAACAAAGCGATTGATGGATTGAGAAGAGCTCATGCTCGAAGAAATTGGTGGGTTTAACTATCTCATTCTTGACAATTGTTGTATCATGAAACACGAACTCAAATAGTCACGAATGGCATAACACCACCTAAAATGATAAGGTTGAAAGAATTGCACTTTGAAATGCAAGATAAAGAATACTTGAGCTCCTCTGAAAAGAATCTCGATGAACACTTCGAGAAGGAATTAAATCCTTGATGAACCACCATGTTGAGCCTCCATGAAGAACTCCGGAAATAAAAGAATGATCAAAAGAAAAAGAAGTTGAGAACATAAGGTGGAGCCTTGTAATGATTTAGATGGATCTCCATGGTGATATAATTGCGAGATCTTGGAACTCCGGGAAAGAAAAGATGAAACAATTGAAAACCGAGAACTTGATGAGCCTCTGGAATAAGGAATTAATCACTTGGATGAAACAAGAATAAGAATTACATTATGCTTATCCTTCATCAATTAAATTGATGACAATCAACGGATTTGGCATACTACTTATTCTCGTAGAAAAGATTAAGAGAGATATAGCGCAAACTTGAGAAGGTCTTCAATGAACCACCGGTGGAATCGAAACAACGAATGAATTGATATGATAAGGAAGGAAGAGAAATCTTAAACGAACCACCATAAGGATTGAAAAAGAACAAATAAAAGATAACGAAAAACCGGGAAGAATTTTCAAATGAACGAAGATGCTTGAGAGAATTTAGATACAAGTGAACGAAAAGATCACGAGATGTTTAGAGGATATTTGAATGATGCACCGGTAAGATTTGGAGAACGAGAGCTGAAAGACGGAATGAATAAATCTTAGATGATGGGCTCCGAATGGGTGAAAAGAATTCTCACAATCGAAAGCAATTATGAGAGGATGGCGTAAAGCTAGCACCATGAATCTTCAAGAGAACGGACCAAGATTTAGAGGAAACACTCTTCTTCGGTCTTCAAATCCACAGAACGACGATGAGAAGCACCACCAAGAATTGTTGAGGCACTCTGGAATGAAGAATAGAAAAGGTTGAGCCAATGATGAAAAGAATTTGGAAGGTCTTGAAGAAAAGCATTTGACTGATGAAAAATTCATTCTTACGTCAAACTTTGAAAAAGAATTGAGAATAACTCCGGGAAGATAAGAAGAGTCAGGTAAGATCCTGGGAAAAGACATGTGGGTTAGGGCCCACTCAAATAAACACCGTTGAACGATTACTTGGAAGAGAGATTGCACCAGTTGATATAAATGGCTTGAATGAGATAACAACCTCGAAATAGGTTGAAAAGATCTTGAATGACAAGACGAGCCTTTTGAGATATCTTGAGCACTCTGGAACAATTGAATAACGAGAAGGTGAAAGATTAAGATGTGCAACGGCATGGAAAAGCATTTGAAAACGAGGAAAGGGAAATGATCGACAACGCTTGAATTAAATCCACCGGAGAAGAAAAGAATGAAGAATGATGAACGAGAGGCTCCATTAGGATCTTCATGAGAATCACCGGGTAAGAACATGAAGGAAGAAGAATGGAGAGACTTCCATCAATAAAATGGATACTTGATTAAGAAATATTAGTCCTTGACGAAACAAGGGTGGGAGGGTGGGATAAACAAAGACACTTGGACGAATGAAACAAACACCGTTGAGAAAGCTGAGATTGAATCTTGCGGATGTTGAAAAAGAACGGATCCGCTTGACGAGAGACACACCGGTTGAAAAGGATTGACATGACAATCTCGATTATCATGAAGGATTGGTATTCACATAGGAACATGAGAACACCGCTTAGGAGAAGTATGGAATCACCATTTGGCTTCGAAGCAACTCGAATACCACAACTCAAAACAAAACAAAGGATTGGCTTGCAAAATAAGACGGAACAAACATACGATAGAGATTTCGTCCGAAGTTTTCGTGGTGGGGCCTACACGGCCTCGATCGTACAACACCATCATGTACAAGGCAGTGCACATGACATACGAAGCATCCCCGAGTCAGCATAGCCAAGGACTCTTTAAGACACAACGAGACCACTGTAAAACCAACTGTGGATAGGCGGACCACTAGACGTTGAACCCCAATTTCATATCATACATCTGTCAGAAAGATGTCCTAAGAGCTACTTGAATTCCCACTTATAAACTCCCGAAACTTTCCGGTTATGCAATCAGGTGTTGGGGATACAGGGGAAGCATAATATCTCACCCAAAACTAGCAAATCCTACATCCAGCTGTATCCATCCTTCAACACATAACCAAGAAACCTTCGGAAATCGTTTACCTCAACCTTCGAAAAGCATCCGTTATACGATTTATGGCAATACTCCCGAACTCCCTCCCCAGTACTGGGTGGCGTCGAGGTTATCTCACCAACAACTGCATAAAAGATATTTTTGATGTCGGCGAAACTCAGGTATTCCAGAACTGCAACGATAAAATTGTGACGACAACACCTCGGAGCTCAACTCCCCGGGACACTGCCACAACCCCTAAATGATAGGAGGCGCCAAGAACAATGTTCTTGTCACAAAACCATCGGAACGATTCCAAGATACCCGCGTGATCCTAAAATTTTTTTTAGTGAAATTTGAGAAGAGAAGAGTCAAAACTCTACGTCAGGATGCCTCACCAGAGCGACGAAGGGACTGAGGAGTAAAAAGAATCCTACTCTCCGATATATATAATCCTAAATGAATCGAAATATTTTTCTAGACTCAACAACGCCAGCGATTCGATCAAGCAAGGGCTCCTAAGGTCGGGGAAGGCTCTGATTACCAACTTGTAACACCCTCGATGCGGCCATATATCCCATGTGTCGAAGCACGATTTAGAGGCATAACCGCATTGAAAGCAATGTCGCAAGTGAGGTAATCTTCACAACAACCCATGTAAATACTAGTAATCTATACGTGCTTTGCACGCCATCTTATTATGTAAAAGCATAATGATCTAAAACTTCTTCTATTTGTTTATAGAGAAAATATGTTACAAATTTCTTAGAAGTTTCGGACGGGTTATTTTCAGTAAGCACTTGTGAAATCATTTTTGGGCTTCACAATTATCCCGCAAAATGATTTCACATGTGTCTTCACCGTACATTGATTTTCTTTATGACAAATTAGGCAAAATCTTTGCCTGCTTATTTAAAAAAAGATTGTTTATGAGATCCATTAGTTTATAAAACTCAAACTCAATTTTTTGGAGAAAAAATGAAGCGAAAAGAAGAAGTCTGGTCAATAATATATATTCACCTTCACAAACGCATGTGAACTAAGAAAATAAAAAGAGTCAAACCTACTCTTTCTAGGTTCGTTGCACTTTTTTTTCTCATTCTAATGATCCTAGGTACCCTACTGCTACTTTTTTAAGAAAAAAAGTCACCACACATACAACTTTATACTGCTAGGCTGACATGCACACTTCTACCAATTGAATATTGTCTGTCTCCGCTGCGGTTAGACAATCATAGCTGCGTCCTGCGTTCGTGTAGGGTATTTTTTTCTTTTTTTTGGTTGAGAGCAGCATGTGTGAACTGTATAGTCTGGCTCACCGTGGAAAGATCTGGAGTGAAGCATGGTCATCTGGCAGCCTTGGATGGTGGGCCACATAGCGAATCCCATAGACAGCAGCCGTAGGATTGCCAGATCCAACGGCAGGTGTAACATCACAATCTTCTCAATTTTTGTGCAGTGAATTAGAGCCGTCGGATTGGTTGGATCCAATGGTCCATATAATGCGCTACTCGTACACTATATAGTGGTATAGAAATAAAGGGAAAGGTACATAGTTGGCTTACACTCGCCACGTCACACAAATACATAAATAAGTCATTACATCATCCAGATACAATCAAGGTCCGACTACGGAACCAAAATAAAAGAAGACTACCCCAAATGCTACACAGATCCCCGATCGACCCCAACTAGGCTCCACTACTGATCGACTAGAATGAAACAACACAAAGGACAAGATCTTCATAGAGCTCCTCTTTGAGCTTGGTTGCATCATCTGCATGGTATCCTCGGCACCTGCAAGCTGGTTTTGGAAGTATCTGTGAGTGACGGGGACTCAGCAATCTCACACCCTCGCGATCAAGACTATTTAAACTTAAAGGAAGGGTAAAAGGTATGAGGTGGAGCTGCAGCAAGCACTAGCATATATGGTGGCTAAACATACGCAAATGAGAGCGAGAAGAGAAGGCAAAGCACGATCGATGAACTATGATCAAGAAGTGATCCTAGAACAACCTATGTCAAGCATAACTGCAACACCGTGTTCACTTCCCGGACTCTGCCGAGAAGAGACCATCACGGTTACACACGTGGTTGGTGCATTTTAATTAAGATCCACTTCAGGTTTTTTACAACCGGACGTTAACAAATTCCCATCTGCCCATAACTGCGGGCACGACTTTTGAAAGTTCAAATCCCTGCAGGGGAGTCCCAACTTAGCCCATCACAAGCTCTCACGGTCAACGCATGATATTCCTTCTCCCAAGACAATCCGATCAGACTCGGCATCCCGGTTACAAGACATCCTCGACAATGGTAAAACAAGTCCAGCAAGACCGCCTGATGCACCGACATCCTGATAGGAGTTGCACATATCTCATTCTCAGGGCAACACCGGAAAGAAGCACACAACATAGTAAACAACCAACACATGAACATGGCATGATATGCAGGATGCGGTATGTGATGCATATGCATGATTTGGAAAGTAATGATTGAACCTGGCCTCAACTTGGAAATCCAAGAGTGCCACAGGAAAGGGGAGTTCATTTCGGTCGAAATCGATATAAAGATCACCGGAATCGGATGCACGGTTTGGAAATGGCAAGCAAAACAAATATGGCACCGGTCTGCGATTAACAGCACGAGGCCTCCTAAATGCATCAAGATAAGTAAGCTACTGCACTCAAACATGACAACAAAATACATGGCAGGGATCCACTCATGATTCTTGACAAAAGATGAACACTGAGCTACGGCTAAATCACTCAATAACAGGTTCAAACAAGCATGGCAAAAGTGGAAAAGATAACAGGTTTCAGATTTAGTGAAATTAACAGCATGTCAGGAATTTATCATCAGGAAGCAAAGTTTAGAGCACGATAACTACATGCTCCAGGAACATAACATGGCAAAGAAAGGCATGGAATGAAGCTACTCAAAGCATACAACAAAAGTCCCTTAGTGACCATGAGCCAAAAGGGATCAGAAAATACAATTGCAAGCATGTGAACTTAGCAAAAACATAAACAGATTCAGACTTAGCGAAAAACTGGAACATGGCAAAACAGACATCAAGTAGGCATGTTTACGAGCTTGATGCACTCACTACGAGGCATGACATGATAATCTAAGCATACACCCAGCAAGTAGACATGGCATAGAAGCTAGAAATGGAAAGAACAACAACATAGCATGCATGGATCAACAACAACAAGCTCGGCAAAATTGCTAAACATGTTAACAATCTGCCAGGAACATTTTATAGCAAAAGTAGAGCTCGATTGAGTCAAGCTAGGGTGCTCCATAATTGCAAACAAAGACATGTATGGATAGAGCACAACATTATTTAAAAAACATCCTTACAGATCATGCTCAAAAGAGGCACAGATCACTCGGAAACAACATGAACATATGGCATAAAAATAATGATAGGGCAAGGACTTGGTGAAATTCTAAGTCCCTGAAATCAGCATCATTGAGTAAGCTACTTTGCATGCTTGTGCTAGTCACCACAAAGATCACAAAAATACATGGCATACACCCCTGTAAAGATGGCATGACATACTTCAAAACACATGTAGAGCTCAGGATCATATCATGCACACATTAATCATGGCAAAAATGACAAAAGTGCAATTGTTGAAACAGATCTGAAACTATCATCACATAGCCCTCTTCCAACAGCATTTCGGGCATCAAGATGAGCTCAAATGAAAATGATGCAGTGAGATGAAATGATGTACTCTTCGTGACGAACATTTTGATATGCTACACGCACGAATCGGAGCCACAGATGCAGAGTTATGGCATGATGAACAGGGCTGGAAAATAAGCAGATCTGGGGACTTAGCCAAAAACTACCAGCGCGAAAAAAGGGATCCAGATCGGGGGAGCTCCATTCCTCGTACAGGACGACTCCGGTGGAAGTCGACGGCGATGGTGGGGCGGCGTGGGGCTCCGGTAGGTGTCAGGGAGGCCGGGAAAGGGTGGATCCAGGCAAGGGGACTCCGGATCCGGCCGCGGTGGTCGACGGCGGTGCTTGTGGAGGCGGGATCCGGTCATGGTGATGGTTGGGTCGGCCATGGCAGGAGCTCCTGCGAGATAGGAAGAGGAAGGTGAGGGAGAGGAGAACGAGCGGAGGGAGGAAGGATACGACGGGCAGGGCATCGGAGCACTCATCTCCGGTGAGGTCCGGTCGTCGGAGGCGGGCGGCGACGAGGCGGCGGGGTCAGGCACTCGGGAGCGGGCTCAGGCGGGAGCTACAAGGAGCCGAGCGCTAGCGCGGGGCGCGGCCCGGTTCGGCCCGGGGCAGGCTGAAGATGGGCCCCGCGGGCCCGGCGGTGCGGAAGAGAGAGAGCCGGCGGGGTGATGTGGCGCTCCAAGATTGGTCGGGGCAGTGGCGGACATGTCCGGATGGCGGAGTGGACATGTCCGGTGGCGCGAGGAGGAAGAAGACTAGGTTTGGATCGCGAATTTCGGAGGAGGGGACTAATATATAGGTAGAGAGAGCTAGGAGTGTTCAAATGAGGTGCGGTTTGCGGCCACGCGATCATGATCGAATGGCCTAGGTGATGGAAGGGGTTTCGGTGGGTTTTGGGCCACTTTGGAGGGGTGTTGGGCTGCAACACACACGAGGCCTTTTCGCTCCCTCGGGTAACCGTTGGAGTATCAAACGAAGTCCAAATGGCACTAAACTTGACAGGCGGTCTACCGGTAGTAAACCAAGGCCGCATGACAAGTCTCGGCCCAATCCGAAAACGTTTAACACCCGCACACGAAAAGAGGTAGAAAGGGACACCGGGTGACATAGGAGCACCGGAATGCAAAACGGACAACGGGGAAAATGCTCGGATGCATGAAGCGAACATGTATACCAATGAAATGCACATGATGACATGATATGACATGCATGACACGCAAGCAATGACAAGGCAACAACAGTGAATAACTGGAAGACACCTGGCACATCGGTCTCGGGGCGTTACATGATAGAAGCTTAAACCCTAGTTTATGTGTTGCTTCGTAAGGGGCTGATTTGGATCCATATGTTTTATGCTATGGTTAGGTTTACCTTGATACTTCTGTTGTAGTCGTGGATGCTTGCAATAGGGGTTAATCCTAAGTGGGATGCTTGTCCAAGTAAGGACAGTACCCAAGCACCGGTCCACCCACATATCAAATTATCAAAGTACCGAACGCGAATCATATGAACATGATGAAAACTAGCTTGAAGATAATTCCCATGTGTCCTCGGGAGCGCTTTATATTATATAAGAGTTTGTCCAAGCTTGTCCTTTGCTACAAAAAGGATTGGGCCATCTTGCTGCACCTTATTTACTTTTATTACTTGTTACCCGTTATAAATTACCTTATCACAAAACTATCTGTTACTGATAATTCCAGTGCTTGCAGAGAATACCTTGCTGAAAACCACTTATCATTTCCTTCTGCTCCTCGTTGGGTTTGACACTCTTACTTATCGAAAAGACTACGATAGATCCCCTACACTTGTGGGTCATCAAGACTCTTTTCTGGTGTTGTTGCCAAGGAGTGAAGCGCCTTTGGTAGTTGGAATTTGGTAAGGAAAAATTTATATAGTGTTGTCGGTGTCAAAACCGGCAGATCTCGGGTAGGGGGTCCCGAACTGTGCGTCTAGGATTGATGGTAACCGAAGACGGGGGACACGATATTTACCCAGGTTCGGGCCCTCTCTATGGAGGTAATACCCTACGTCCTGCTTGATTGATCTTGATGAATATGAGTGTTACAAGAGTTGATCTACCACGAGATCGTAATGGCTAAACCCTAGAAGCCTAGCATGTATGACTATGGTAATGAATATATCTATTCCGTACTAACCCCTCCGGTTTATATAGACACCGGGGGGGTCTAGGGTTTACATAGAGTCGGTTACATAATAAGGAATCTTCATAGTCAGTCGCCAAGCTTGCCTTCGACGCCAAGGAGAGTCCAATTCCGACACAGGTACAGTCTTCAGCCTTAATATGTTCATAGCCCATCAGTCCGACCCATGCATAACAGGCCGGACGCCCGAGGACCCCTTAGTCCAGGACTCCCTCAGTAGCCCCTGAACCTGGCTTCAATGATGAGGAGTACGACGCGTAGATTGTCTTTGGCATAGCAAGGCGGGTTCCCCCTTCCGAACTCCTAGTTGATTTTCAGAAGTAATGATTGTATCCGGACTTGTATGCACAATCGCAGAGGACATAATATTTCACGAGTTCAACCCACCGACCACTTTTTGGTAATATGACACCACGTGTGCCCGGCCACTACTTGCAAATCGTTTTAGCCGGCCCGTCGCCCCACGTCCCAAGACGTGGTCCTATTGGCGTGTCTTATCCAAGCGGAGACCGTGCCTCCCTTTTTTAAGGGATTCTGGTCAACCCGTACATGGGTAACCCAACCGTCGCTTGGGTACAACTCCTTGGAAACAAGCAATTTTTTGAGGCCCAAGAGGAGACGTTTGATATTTGTAGCCTTTATATAGGGGTACAAACCCGTCTTTTTCTTCCACGCTTGCCTCTTTGTCAACCCCTGCTACCCTGAGTTCCGTTTCGGTCACCACCAGCCCCAATCATGTCTGGATCTAGTCGTCAAGGCCGGTGGGTAGCTTCTTCTGTCGCGGAGGAAGACATTGCAAAGCTTCGGGCGGCGAGGTACCTGACCGCTGAAATCCATCATCACCTTCCCGCCGAGGGGCAGGTTATTCCCACCCCCAGATCCGGTGAGAGGGTTGTGTTCGTGTCCCACTTCCTTCGTGGATAGGGGTTTGCACTTAACCCCTTCGTCCGAGGGCTCATGTTCTATTACGGGCTAGACTTTCACGATTTGTCCCCGGACTCTATTCTTCTTATCTCGGTGTTTATCGTCACGTGCCAAGACTTCCTCCAAACTCCTCCGCGCTTCGGCTTCTGGCTCAAGACCTTCGATGTGAAGCCGCAAGTGGTAGAGGGGGAGCAGGCCGAGTGCGGCGGCGCTACAGTGAGCAAGCTTGCTAGTGCCGTTTGGCTGAAAGGATCCTTCGCCAAATCTTCCGATCTATGGCAGCAGGGGTGGTTCTATATCACCGAGCCCCGCCGCTCCAAGTGGGCAATTGCGCCGGCATTCTGATCAAGCCCCCCAATTCAGCTTGCATCGTGGATTAACAAGGGGCTGGATTGGGGATCAACGAATGATGTGTGAACTCTGCAAAGTCGCATCTGAAGCCTCATTGAGAGGGACATCGACATAGCCAACGTCGTTCAAGTAATGCTAGTTCGTCGGACCCTGTCGTGCCAGCGACGGCCTCTCCGTCTATGGGAGTTCAATCCAGAAGGACCGCGGACTCTTCAGCACTTCTTGGGCACAACGCACGAAGGAATGTAGAGATTATTCTACGGGAAACGAAGGCAATGGCTGGACACCATTGAAGATGTCGGCCTAGACTGTAACCATCCGGATACCCCGGTAAGTACCCGTTTACCGAATAACTCATTGTTAGATACCCAGTGGCAAGATACCAACAATATCATCCTTTTTCAGGGCTGGATAAAGAAGGTGGAATGGATTAGGTGTCCGGCTCCCCTTCCTGAAGACTCAGCTACTCCTATGTTAACAAGGATGATGGCCTCGGCGCCATACCAGGCACCAGCAGGGGAGGGCGAGAAGACCCAAGATGACCTCGGTTTCGGAGGTAAGTCGGACACTGAGTCCGGAGAGATCGACCTTTCCTCGCCGAGAGACGGAGGCGGAAATGGACCCAGTATCCCTTCTCCAAATAGGAGGAAAAGGGCCGCCCCCGAAGATTGGGAGGGGCGGTCTTCCAAGAAGGGCAAGATGCCACCGTCGATCGGCTTGGGTTTGGAAAGCGACGCCGTTGAGCAGCTCCAATAGGGGGACAAGCCCTCGGCCAAACCGTAAGAGAATTCGGAGTACTTTGATAGTGTCCCACTCCGTTATTGTTACCGCAGATACACGTAACGCATTTATGCATTTTTATAGGTCGGCACAGAATTTTTCTGGGCGATCCTCTTCTTCGGGGAGTCTCCTCCCAGAGATGATGGAGAGCAAGACGCCTCCTCTGACCTCCTCTCCCAACAAGGCAGATGACTCTGAAGTGTCATCGCGGAGGGTACCTTTATACCGGGGGACAAAAGAGGCAGTACCCAAAGGTGGACCTCCGACCATCCGGGATTCCAGGGCTGATGATAACAAAGGCCCCGGACTGTCTGGTTCACAGCCGACAGTGATTTTGGAGACGGGTGAGCAGATTCCTTCAAAGGATGATTGTGCTTTTGGAGCCGCTTTCGGAGAGCCAAGGACTCCGGATATGTTGCAGGACATCTTGCGGAAAGCATCTGTCTCAGGGGAACAGCGTACATTGATGGGTACTGTGATTGAAAATATTTTTTCCGTGAAGAGCGGATTAAATGAAGCCTTCATGAGCCTACTGAAGGGCTTCGAGGTTTGTGACATAATGTTTTCAGCTATGTTTCATTTGCAAAGATGCGCATGTGTATAGGTAGTAGCCCCTGATACTCGGGTTGGCTTCCCCTGGGAAGCAAAATGGAGGATCGAAAAGGATCGTTTAAGGACTAACCTGACCAACTTTGAACACAGGTTGCTTCCCCCTTGGCCGCTTCCCGGACTATGGAAATTGCTGAGTTGCAGCGGAAGCTTGATGTGGCAGGGGATGATCTTGCTTTAATCAATATGCGTCTTGACGAGTCGCAAGGTATGTATCCGGGGCAATCGTCATAAAATTTTGTGGTATAAGCATGATGCTGAGATTTAGATGCTGGAATATGCATGACTGCAGATGGTGTTGCCGCCGTTGAAGTTATTAGAGCGGAGCTGGCCCGGGCCAAGGGGCAGCCCCGTCGTAGTAATGTTGCTGCCGAAAAGGCATCGGCTGAATTAAAAGCCAAACAAGCTGCACGGCGCCAAGATGAGGAGAAGATATCCACTATGACGCTTGAACTGGAGAATGCTACCGGCCGCTGTGAATTTCTGGAGAAGGAGAATAAAGCCTTAATGGCTGATCTAGACAAGGCCTTACAAGAGGCTAGAGCAGCGTGGTCGGAATCCAGAGTAGCCCGTGAGGAGGTTCGACAGGCGAGGGAGATTGCGGATGGAAAGCCCTTTCTGCTGCAAACTAAGTTTGGTGACCTGAACTATGCCCAGCTTAACCAAGTATGGAGTTCTCCGTACGAGTTCTTGGACTTGCCGAAGAGTTCTGCTGATGCGGCACAATATTACCAAGCGCAAGATGGCTATGCAACGGAGAAGCTTTTTTGTCGCAGTTTGGCGCATCAAAGCGCCCTGTGTTGCTCAATGAATAGATGTCCCAATGGGCCGAACTTCATAGGATATCTGGTGCTGCCATGAAGGATGTCGTAATCCGGTTGTGGCCAACCGAGCCTGTTCCGAATAGCTATTTCGGTTTGGTGCAGAGGCTTGTTGATGCGGTGCCGTGTATCGATGCTGTGAAGCGGTCATCGTGCATTGAGGGTGCGCGGATGGCTTTTGCCCGAGTCAAAACATTCTGGGGGAAGATGAAGGCCATCGATGTTGCGACGAAGAGTCCACCCAAAGGCAAGGACCGCCCGAAACCGGAGCATTATTTTGAAGACGTCCTAGAGGCCGCCAACTTTATAGAGGGTCAGTGCTCGAAAGACATAATTTTTGAGTGAGGTGTATGAAAATTGTAAAAGACAATTTTATAGTTAATCTATTTTATGTTTTGCTTGAAAGCTTGAATTCCTCCTGTGCGGCCATTTTGATATAATCTGAAAGTTTTCTCGTCGTCGGCTTCAGCCCCCTCGTAGGAAGTACGGAGGTGTTCGAAAAGGCATTGAATCACTCTTTATCCAACGTCTTGGTCCATGAAGGAGGTGATAATGCGGCGAACCAGGTAGTTGGACTATAGGGCGTTAATGCTTTCACTTAGCCATAGGAGTTTTAGGCCCTGTTTGGTTTGGCTGTGGATTTCTAAAAGCAGCTGTGAAAAATCTGCTGTGGAAAATCTGATTTTAAAAAGATATAGGTCATTTGGCAAACCAGCTGATACTGCTTTTTCAGATTTTGGCCTGCAGCGGAATCAGATTTTGGAAGCACGTCCTGGGCTGCTTCCGCTTTTGGTTCAGATTTTGACAGCGGATTTCTGAAATCGGATTCTGCTGGGTTCTCCCTTTGGTTCAGATTCTGCTGCGCGGAAGCGGAATCCGTCGATAAAAGCTGAACCAAATAGGGCCTTATTGTGGGGCTACGACGTAGCCCCTGGTATGTATGCGGCGTATGGTGCCTTACATATTTGATCTAAAAAAGATCCCTCGTGTGACATGGAGAATCGCTAAATATTCCAAGAAGTCGTCAAGTGGTTGACCAGCTCACGCCGCATCATGACAGTCAGTTTTTGGCTCTCTCTACTGAGGTGCTCGTCCAGTTTAGACCAGGGCACAATCGCAGTAGTTCTCCGTTTACTACCCTAGTCGATAGGGCGGAACATATGGTAGCATGCACAGGAGCCGGGCAACCCAACTATTGACCCAAGACAATGATTCGGAGCTGACGCATATAAGGCCAAACTTCCGACGCTGAAGTATGCTATAGAGCTATTCGGACTTTTACTGGCAACTCATTTGTTCCCACACCAAGCCCCTGGCAGGTTATGCCAAGGTATTTCTGTGAAATAAACATAGGAGCCATATTTGTTGTTGAAACAATGCAGATGATTAGTTCGGATATTGTTTAATGGGAACTAAGCGATATGCCAATGATTACTTATGATATATATATACAAGCCATCCTCCCGGCTATTTGACATGCTCGGGGTTGGAGGCGGAGGAACAGGCATAGTACAGGCTCGAGAAATAGAGAGTGTGGTCTACAAAAAGTTATTTCGGACCTCCTGTCGCACGTCTGCGTCGCCAGTCCTCAGTGGAGGGAATCCTAGATGGAAATAGCCCCTTAGGTGAGTGTGCGGATCCAGACTCCGATAGAGCCAATTTCCGATGTTTATCATGTTCGTCACTTGTTTTTCAAAGGATAGCGAAGGAAGAAATAAAAATAAAATAAATAATAATTAAAAAATTATTGGAGTGCTTGCAGGCTTATCCGTATTGTGCTTCCGCCAATGCCCATGGTATCTTGAGTGCGTAATGATGTATGCGCGGTACAAACTTTGTAGGTGTACGGAGTGGACTACGGAGGCCAGGTTGCTATTTCCCTTCTAGGAGTAGTTGATCCTCGGGTGGAGACTGCTTCTGACCCTCGGTGTTTTGTTGGTGAACCTTTCTGTCATCCCTGTCGCTTGGCGGCCTCCTCCCCCTGTGTTTGGCGTTGAGCTTGCCAGCCTATTTGAAGACCCAGCCGTTTCTATTGGTATGATTAGCTAGTTTATTGAGGTGGCCATGAGTCTGGCAGGGCCGGTCCAATATCCTGTCCAGGTTGGATGGTTCGTCTCGATTCGCCTTGAATGGCTTCTTCCGCTGACCAGGCTTGGGGTTGCTGAATCCGGCGTTGACCGTTGTGTCGCCTGATCTTTCATTGTCATTGCGACTGTTGTTTTTGCTTCCTCGTGGCTTGTCGTTGCCGTCTCGGATATCAAAGGTGCCCTGGTTGCTAGTGCTATTGCTTCTATGAGCGAGCCAGCTATCTTCTCCTGCACAAAAGCGAGTCATCAGAGCAATGATGGCTGTCATGGATTTAGGTCCTTCTTTGCCAAGGTGGCGTGCGAGCCATTCGTCCCGAACGCTGTGCCTGAAAGCCGCAAGGGCTTCCGCGTCCGGACAGTCGACGATTTGGTTCTTTTTGACTAAGAACCGAATCCAGAGCTCCCTGGCTAATTCTCCGTGCTGTTGGAAAATGTGACTTAGGTCATCGGCATCCGGTGGCCGGACATGTGTTCCTTGGAAGTTATCGAGGAAGGCCTCTTCCAAGTTCTCCTAGTTGCCTATGGAATTTTCAGGCAGGCTGTTTAACCAGTACCAAGCTGGTCCTTTTAGTTTTAGTGGGAGGTATTTAATGGCGTGGAGGTCGTCCCCATGGGCCATATGGATGTGGAGGATGAAATCTTCTATCCATACCGCAGGATCGGTTGTCCCGTCGTATGATTCAATATTGACGGGTTTGAATCCTTCGGGGAATTCATGATCCATTACTTCATTAGAGCAAAGCGGGTGTGCGGTGCCTCTATGTTGGGCCACACTGCGACGTAACTCCGAAGGAGTCCCTTGGCGGTTTTTGGCTCGGTCGTGGCGAGGTTTGACACGTCCGAATAGGTAGCCATCGTCGTGTGTCGAAGCATGCTTTCGCGATCCGTAGATCGGTCTTGTGTGTCATGCTCTATTGTCAAGGTCCCTCTGCAGGTTGTCTGGGTGATCGTGACCTGTGTTGTTCTTGCCTTTACGGCGAGGTGGGGCAGTCTGGTGTTCGTCTTGAGTTGCCTCTTTATCCGGACAGAGTTGTCGACGACCTGCCTCATTGTGTGACGATGGTATGGGATCCAACGCACCGTCATCGGACTGGTCTAGTAATCTGTGCTTTGGGTAGCTTTTGGCTAGGCCACTAAGGCCGTATTCTTCGGTGACCAGGACTTTGGTCCATCTGTCGTTGAGTAGGTCTTGGTCAGCTTGAAGCTGATGTTGCTTCTTTTTCAAGCACCTTGCCGTGGCTATCAGCCTGCGCTTGAAGCGCTCCTGCTCGAGGGGCTCTTCGGGTACGATGAAGTCTTCGTCGCCGAGGCTTACCTCATCTTCGGAGAGCGGAAGGTAGTTGTCATCCTCCGAACCGTCGCTGGGCAGGGCCTGTTCATCAGGGCTGGCTTGCCCATTTTCCTGTTCCTCCTACTCTGATATTGCTCCCACAGGGTCTTCATTGCTTTTGGCACGTCTGGAGTACTATTTTCTCTAGTGCCATCGTTGTTGCGGCGTGACTTGGGGCAGCATTTGGGGCGCCGGAACTTAGACTGTGTCTCAGGAGTTTTAACTGGATCTCCCTTGTCCTTGCCGCGAGGCTTTTTAAGTGCATCGATCTTGTACATGTCATATGAAGGGGTGGCCGTCCCACGCGTGATGACTGGCGGGTTTTGTCCTTGCTCCTTATCGGCATCGTCGTTTATGTCGTCAATGTCTTCGGAGCCAGAAGCGGGCATGTCGGTTAAACCCTCGACAGTGGCTATGAAGTGGCTGGCGGGTGGGAAGCAAAATTTCCCATCATCAGCCTCTGGCTCGAACCGAACATAGTTCGGCTATGAGTCCTTCTCCAAGGACGAGTTCTTTAAAGAGTTTAGCACATCACCCAAAGGTGAGTGCTGGAAGATATCTGCGGCGGTAAATTCGAAAATCAATAACGATCCAGCTCGGTGTCCGTAGGCGTGCCCGATCCGGAACTTATAGCAGGAGATGAGTCCGGAGTTCCGTTGACGCAAATATTGCAGGGTGCCGAGCCCGTGTGCGGATCCAACACCACGGACTCTATGGAATCGGATGGCACGATCTGCTTCGGTTCTAAGGCCATTGCAGCAACAGGGGCCATCTCCTGGATGTGATCTGATGACATATTTAAGTCATGTTCATTGGAGCGAGGGGGAGCAATCGGTGCGGTCTCAAATCCATTGAAGATCAAGTCTCCATGGATATCTGTGACATAGTTCAAGCTTCCAAATCTGACCTAGTGGCCAAGGGCGTAGCTATCGATCTGCTCCAGATGGCCAAGCGATTTGGCCCATAGTACGAAGCCACCGAACACGAAAATCTGTCCGGGAAGGAAGGTTTCTCCTTGGACAGCGTCACTATGGACGATTGAAGGGGCCAACAAACCGTTCGTTGATGGCACAGTGGAAATCTCAATGAAAGCACCAATGTCGGTGTCAAAACTGGTGGATCTCGGGTAGGGGGTCCCGAACTGTGCATCTAGGATCGATGGTAACAAGAGACCGGGGGACAAAATGTTTACCCAGGTTCGGGTCCTCTCTATGGAGGTAATACCCTACATCTTGCTTGATTGATCTTGATGAATATGAGTGTTAAAAGAGTTGATCTACCACGAGATCGTAATGGCAAAACCCTAGAATCCTAGCATGTATGGCTATGGTAAAGAATATATCTATTCCGGACTAACCCCTCTAGTTTATATAGACACCGCGGGGGGTCTAGGGTTTACATAGAGTCGGTTACATAAGAAGGAATCTTCATAGTCGGTCGCCAAGATTGCCTTCCATGCCAAGGAGAGTCCAATCCAGACACAGGTACAGTCTTCGGCCTTAATGTCTTCACAGCCCATTAGTCCGGCCCATGGATAACAGGCCGGACGCCCGAGGACCCCTTAGTCCAGGACTCCCTTAAGTGTGTTGAAATCTACTGTCACTTGTTACTATGGAACATAATCCTTTGAGGGGCTTGTTCGAGGTATCTTCACCCCGACCAGTAGAGCAAAGAGTTGCTCCTAAACCTACTGAACCTACTAAAAATGTTTACTTTGAAATTCCTTCAGGTATGATAGAGAAACTACTAGCTAATCCCTTCACAGGTGATGGAACATTACATCCCGATTTACACGTAATCGATGTGGATGAAGTTTGTGGATTATTTAAGCTTGCAGGTATGCCCGAGGATGTTATCAAGAAGAAGGTCTTCCCTTTATCTTCGAAGGGAGAGGCATTGACATGGTTTAGGCTATGTGATGATATGGGATCATGGAACTACAACCGATTGAAATTGGAATTTCATTAGAAGATTTATCCTATGCATCTTGTTCATCGTGATCGTAATTATAGATACAATTTTTCGCCTCGCGAAGGAGAAAGCATCGCTCAAACTTGGGGGAGGCTTAAGTCAATGTTATATTCATGCCCCAATCATGAGCTCTCAAGAGAAATGATTATTCAAAAAATTTATGCTCGACTTTCTCTCAGTAACCGCTCCATGCTCGATACTTCCTGTACTGGTTCTTTTATGATGAAGACTATTAAATTCAAATGGGATTTATTGGAGAGAATTAAACGCAACTCTGAATATTGGGATCTCAACGAAGGTAAGGATTCAGGTATAAAACCTAAGTTTGATTGTGTTAAATCTTTTATGGATACCGATGCTTTCCGTGAATTTAGCACTAAATATGGACTTGACTCTGAGATAGTAGCTTCTTTCTGTGAATCCTTTGCTACTCATGTTGATCTCCCTAAGGAGAAGTGGTTTAAATTTAATCCTCCCATTGAAGTAAAAGTAGTTGCACCTATTAAAGTTGAAGAAAATACTATCACTTATAATGATCCTGTTGTTCCTACTTCTTATATTGAGAAACCACCTTTCCCTGTTAGAATAAAGGATCATGCTAAAGCTTCAAATGTGGTTCGTAAGAGTAATACTAGAACACCTACTCCCTCTGAGCAAATTAAAGTTGAACCTAGTGTTGCTATGGTTAAAGATATCTTAGCCTATAATATTGATGGGCATGTTATTTACTTCTTTGATGAAGCTGCTAGCATTGCTAGACCCGATTCTAAAAATAAACATAGACATGTTGTAGGCATGCCTGTTATTTCTGTTAAAATAGGAGATCATTGTTATCATGGCTTATGTGATATGGGTGCTAGTGCAAGTGCAATACCTCATTCTTTATATAAAGAAGTTATGCATGATATTGCACCAGCTGAGTTAGAAGAAATTGATGTTACAATTAAGCTTGCCAATAGAGATACTATTTCACCAGTTGGGATTGTTAGAGATGTTGAGGTCTTGTGTGTGAAAGTTAAATATCCTGCTGACTTTCTTGTTCTTGGTTCCCCACAAGATAACTTTTGTCCCATTATATTTGGTAGACCCTTCTTGAATACTGTTAATGCTAAGATAGACTGGAAAAATGTTGTTGTCAGTATTGGTTTGGGGGATATGTCTCATCAATTTAATTTTGCTGAATTTTGTAGACAACCCCATGATAAAGAATTGCCTAGTAAAGATGAAATTATTGGCCTTGCTTCTATTGTCATGCCTCCTAATGATCCTTTAGAACAATATTTGCTAGACCACGAAAACGATATGTTTATGAATGAAAGAAGGGAAATAGATGAAGTATTCTTTAAAGAGGGACCTATTTTGAAACACAACTTGCCTGTTGAAATCCTAGGAGATCCTCCTCCACCTAAGGGTGATCCCGTGTTTGAGCTTAAACCTTTACCTGATACTCTTAAATATGCTTATCTTGATGAGAAAGAGATATATCATGTTATTGTTAGTGCTAACCTTTCAGAGCATGAAGAAAAGAAATTATTGAAAACTCCGAAGAAGCACCATGCTACTATTGCTTATACTCTCAATGATCTTAAGAGCATTAGTGCCACTCTCTGCCAGCACAAAATAAAATTGGAGAAAGACGCGAAACCGGTTGTTGATCACCAACGACGGTTAAATCCTAAGATGAAAGAAGTGGTAAGAAAAGAAATACTAAAGCTTCTGGAGGCAGGTATAATTTATCCCATTGCTGATAGTCAGTGGGTAAGTCATGTCCATTGTGTCCCTAAGAAGGTAGGTATTACCGTTGTTCCTAATGATAAAGATGTATTGATCCCACAAAGAATTGTTACAGGTTATAGAATGGTAATTGACTTCCGCAAATTAAATAAAGCTACTAAAAGGGATCATTACCCTTTACCTTTTATTGATCAAATGCTAGAAATATTATCCAAACATACACATTTTTGCTTTCTAAATGGTTATTCTGGTTTCTCTCAAATACCTATGTCAAAAGAGGATCAAGAAAAGACAACTTTTACTTGCCCTTTCGGTACCTTTGCTTATAGACGCATGCCTTTTGGTTTATGCAATGTACGTGCTACTTTTCAAAGATGTATGACTGCTATATTTGACTTTTGTGAAAAGATTGTTGAGGTTTTCATGGATGATTTCTCCGTTTACGGAACTTCTTTCAATGATTGCTTAAGCAACCTTGATCGAGTTTTGCAGAGATGTGAAGAAACTAATCTTATCTTGAATTGGGAGAAGTGCCACTTTATGGTCAATGAAGGTATTGTCTCGGGGAATAAAATTTCTCAAAGAGGTATTGAAGTTGATAAAGCTAAAGTTGATGCTATTGAAAAGATGTCGTGTCCTAAGGACATCAAAGGTACAAGAAGTTTCCCTGGTCATGCCGGTTTATATAGGAGGTTCATTAAGGAGTTCTCTAAAATTTCTCGGCCTCTGACTAATCTCTTACAAAAAGATGTTCCTTTTGTTTTTGATGATGACTGTGTAGAAGCATTTGAAATACTTAAGAAAGCTTTGATTTCTGCACCTATTGTTCGGCCTCCTGATTGGAATTTACCATTTGAAATCATGTGTGATGCTAGTGATTATGTTGTAGGGGCTGTTCTAGGACAGAGAGTTGATAATAAATTAAATGTTATTCAATATGCTAGTAAAACTCTAGACAGTGCTCAAAGAAATTATGCTACTACTGAAAAGGAATTTTTAGTAGTTGTGTTTGCTTGTGATAAGTTCAGACCTTATATTGTTGATTCTAAAGTAACTGTTCACAGTGATCAGGCCGCTATTAAATATCTTATGGAAAAGAAAGATGCTAAACCTAGAATTATTAGATAGGTTCTCTTGCTACAAGAATTTGATTTGCATATTATTGATAGAAAGGGAGCTGAGAACCCCGTTGCAGACAACTTTTCTAGGTTAGAGAATGTTCTTGATGACCCACTACCTATTGATGATGGCTTTCCTGGTGAACAATTAGCTGTGATAAATGCTTCTCATACTGCTCCATGATATGCTGATTATGCTAATTATATTGTTGCTAAGTTCATACCACCTGGTTTCACATACCAGCAAAAGAAAAAGTTCTTCTACGATTTAAGACATTACTTTTGGGATGACCCACACCTTTATAAAAAATGAGTAGATGGTGTTATTAGACGTTGTGTACCTGAGCATGAATAAGAACAGATCCTATGCAAGTGTCACTCTGAGGCTTACGGAGGACACCATGCTGGAGATAGAACTGCACATAAGGTATTGCAATCCATTTTTGTTGGCCTACTCTCTTCAAGGATGCCCGTAAGTTTGTCCTATCTTGTGATGAATTTCAAAGAATTGGTAATATTAGTAGATGTCAAGAAATGCCTATGAATTATTCACTTGTTATAGAACCATTTGATGTTTGGGGCTTTGATTATCTGGGACCGTTTCCTTCCTCTAATGGGTACACACATATTTTAGTTGTTGTTGATTATGTTACTAAGTGGGTAGAAGCTATTCCAACTAGTAGTGCTGATCATAACACCTCTATTAAGATGATTAAAGAAGTTATTTTTCCGAGGTTTGGAGTCCCTAGATACCTAATGACTGATGGTAGTTCACATTTTATTCATGGTGCTTTTCGTAAAATGCTTGCTAAGTATGATGTTAATCATAGAATTGCATCCCCATATCACCCACAGTCTAGTGGTCAAGTAGAACTGAACAATAGAGAGCTTAAATTAATTTGGCAAAAGACTGTTAATAGATCTAGAAAGAATTGGTCTAAGAAACTTTATGATGGACTATGGGCCTATAGAACTGCATACAAAAATCCTATGGGTATGTCTCCGTATAAGATGGTTTATGGAAAAGCATGTCACTTACCTCTTGAACTAGAACATAAGGCATATTGGGCCGTTAAAGAGCTCAATTATGATTTCAAACTTGCCAGTGAGAAGAGGTTATTTGACATTAGCTCACTTGATGAATGGAGAACCCAGGCCTATGAGACTGCCAAACTGTTTAAAGAAAAAGTTAAAAGATGGCATGACAAAACGATGCAAAAACGTGAGTTTAAGAGCATCTCCAGCCGGCCCCCCAGGATACCCCCCACGAGCACATTTTGGACGCCGGCGCTTAATTTTTCTCCCAGCCGGGACCCCAAGAGCTCAGTTTTTGCCGAATTTAGCCAGAATTAGCGCCGGCGCGTGTAGGCGAAACCCAGCCTACCGTGGGGCTCTTGCGGGAGGAGAAAGAAGGCTTTGCATGTCTTTTGGCCCACAGTCAGCCTCTCTTCACCCTTTTTCTCCGGGCCCCACCCACGTGCACTCTTTCTTTTCCTTCTCACCTCGACGCGCGCCTGCCTCGCTGCCTTGCTCTTCTCCTCGTCGCGCGCCTGCCTCGCCACCTTGCTCCTCTCCTCACCGCGCGCCTGCCTCGCTGCACTCGCCGTCCAAGGCCCCGCCTGCCTCGCTGCACTCGGGAGGGAGGGGAAGACGCCGCTGCCGCCATGCGCTCTGGACGAGTACGAGGCCGCTGCGTGGCCGGGGCGGAGCTCGCCCGCGCCCGCCTCTGCGTGGCCGGGGCGGCCCGCGCACGCGCCCGGCTGTGCGAGGCGAAGCTCGCCCGCGACCGCCTCTGCATGGCCACGGAACACCGCCGCCCTCGCCTCGCCAGGCTTGAGCCGCTGGCGCGAGCTGCTCGGGCGTCCACGGGCACCGACCTCGCCTCGGCGCCGCTCCTCCCGCGACAGCTCCGACTCAAAGGCCTCGCTCTCGCACCGCCACTCCACGTCCAGGGCCACGCGCGTCAGCAGGTTCCATGTCTGCGCCCGTCCCATTGCTCCCGCGTGCATCCCCGGACGGTTGCGTCGCCCCTCCACGCGCCAGCACCAGCAGCAACTCGGCCACATCGCAAATCCTCCTCGGCAGCATGTTCGCACCGTCTTCCGTGGCCCAGGCACCGCAGTACCCGGAGCACGCACTGGCGGCCAAGCCCCCGTCGCTGTGCCTTGCGACCGACGGACGCAGCAGGGCGTGCAGCGGGGCGGGCAGCAGGGCGCGTGCTTCTCCTTCTCTCCTACGTGCGGGGAGGCGGTGGACGCCCTCGACCTCCTCGTCGTCTCCTCCGGCGACGCTGTGGGCGGGCGCGGGCGGCGAAGCCTGCGGCCTCGTCCCCGAGCACGGAGGCCACGGGCGCCCCGGCCACGGGCGGCCCCGTCCCCGAGCGCGGAGGCCACGGGCGCCCCGGCCACGGGCGGCCCCGGCACCGGGCGCGCCGGCCACAGCCACGGGCGGCCCCACCCACGAGAGCGGCGGCTAGGGCGGGAGGCCAGGCGGTGCGTGGGGCGGCCGGGCTGGTCCCGAAGGACGGGGTGGCCTGGGGTCGTCCCCGGCGAGCTCGAGTCCGGCATGTTGGGTATGCATAGGAAGCGTTTGATGGAATGACAGGAGAAAAAAGAAAAAATGACTACCTATCGGGGGGATGGCTGGGAAAATGCACGCCCCCGTACCAAAAGTTTCGTCGAGGCCTCCCCAGGAGGCCGAAAAAACGCCTTCTGGGGGCACAACGGCTGGAGATGCTCTAATGTAGGTGATTATGTATTGTTATACAACTCTCGATTAAGATTTTTTGCAGGCAAACTCCTCTCTAAATGGGAAGGTCCTTACGTCATCGAGGAGGTCTATCGTTCCGGTGCCATAAAAATCAACAACTTCAAAGGCACGAATCAGAGGGTGGTGAATGGTCAAAGAATTAAACATTATATCTCAGGTAATCTTATAAATTTTGAAACAAATGTTATTGAAACCGTAACCCCGGAGGAATACATAAGGGACACTTTCCTGAACGTTTTAGACTCTGAAAAGGAATAGGTACGTGGTACGGTAAGTAAACCGACTCCAAAATAGTTCTAACGGCATTTTTTCTCTGTTTTGGAATAATTAAGAAACTAGGAAAATAAGAAGCAGTCCGGGAAGTACATGAGGCTTCCACGAGGGTGGAGGGCGTGGCCCCATGCCTCGTGGGCACCTCGCGTGCTCTCCGGACTTTGTTTTCTTGCACAATACTTCTTTTGGTCGGTAAAAATTCATTATATAATCTCCCGAAGGTTTTGACCACCGTTCCACGCAAATATCCTCTGTTTTTGTTTCGAGCTGTTTTCTGTCAGGGTTGTCAAGGCCAGGCATCATGTCTTCTTCTTCCTCTTCCAACAATGAGGGCAACGATGCTTGGCTAATGAAGATAGAGCTGAAGAGAGAAGAGCCCAGAGAGATCAACAAGGATGATGGGATCAAGAAGGCCGTTGGGGATCAAGTTGCGGCAGTAGTAGAAGAAGACATCCCTCCACCTCATCACAATCTCTTTACCCCAACAGAGAAAGAATATTTCAATATGATTGAGCTAGCTCGTATTCAAAACAAGTATCTCACAAGTGAAAATATTTTGTTGAAGGAGCATATCATCGCACTCAAGGGCATTATCCGCAAATTGGAGGATCTCCTAAGCTCGATGTGCGATTATCCATCATCACCAACATCTCCTTCACCAACAAAGAAGAACTGAGTATTGGGTATGGGCACTCCCCTTGGCAACTGCCAAGCTTGGGGGAGTGCCTTGGTGTCGTATCACCATCACACTTTTATGTTTACCATTTTTCTTAGTTCGATCCTTTTAGTTACATCTTGATATAGTAGAATAAAGTTCTAGTATAATCTAGTTTTGAGTTTTGCTTTATGATCCTTCTATGTAATCGAGTCTGTGAGCTATATATAATAAAGATTAGTGTTGAGTCAAGGGCTTGATTATCTTGCTATGATCTTGAGGGAATAAAAAAATAAGAGAAAGAATAAAAAGAAATAAAGAGATCATGTGCACCTTATGGAGAGTAATGACTGTCGGATGTGGGGTTTCGACAAACCCTTAAGGTTCGAACACTAGGGTGCACGCAAAGTCTTTCCCTCCTACCAATCTACGCCCTAGCTCACTAAGATCTCGCGGACGAACTCGACGAACTCGCAACACAGAAAGACACGAGGTTTATACTGGTTCGGGCCACCGTTGTGGTGTAATACCCTACTCCAGTGTGGTGGTGGTGAAGTGCCTCTAGGGCTGATGATGAACAGTACAAGGGAAGAACAGCCTCCTGAGGTTGAGGTGTTCTTGAGCTCGGTGAGCTTGGGTGTGTGTGGGTGGTCTGAATGATCCGTCTCTTGTCCTCCCTACTAGGGTGGTGTCTAGTCCTATTTATATTGGCCCTGGTCCTCTTCCCAAGTATCGAGCAGGAAGGGAGCCAACAATGGCGGGCCAATTTGAAGGGGGAAAGCTAGTACCAACTTGTAACGCCCTCGATGCGGCTATATCTCCAACGTGTCGAAGCACGACTTAGAGGCATAACCGCATTGAAAGCAATCTCGCAAGTGAGGTAATCTTCGCAAACAACCCATGTACATAAATAAAGGGGAAAGGTACATAGTTGGCTTACACTCGCCACATCACACAAATACATAAATAAGTCATTACATTCATCCAATACACTCAAGGTCCAACTACGGAACCAAAACAAAGATCAACCCCCAAATGCGACAAAGTCCCCGATCGCCCCAACTGGGCACCACTACTGATCATCTGGGAAAGACACGTAGTAACGGCGAGAGTCTTCATCGAACTCCCACTTGAGCTCGGTCAAATCATATGGAGTGGCATCATCGGTTCCTGCATCTGGTTTTGGAAGTAATCTGTGAGTCATGGGGACTCAGCAATCTCACACACTCGCGATCAAGACTATTTAAGCTTATAGGAAAGGTAAAAGGTATGATGTGGAGCTGCAGCAAGCGACTAGCATATTTGGTGGCTAACATATTCGCAAAAGAGAGCGAGAAGAGAAGGCAAAAGCACGGTCGAACAACTATGATCAAGAAGTGATCCTAGAATAACCTACGTCAAGCATTACTCCAACACCGTGTTCACTTCCCGGACTCCGCCGAGAAGAGACCATCACGGCTACACACGCGGTTGGTGCATTTTAATTAAGTAAAGTTTCAGGTTATCTACAACCGGACATTAACAAATTCCTATCTGCCCATAACCGCGGACACGGCTTTCGAAAGTTAAAACCCCTATAGGGGAGTCCCAACTTATCCCATCACAAGCTCTCACGGTTAACAAAGGATATTCCTTCTCCCAAGACATTCCGATCAGACTCGGCATCCCGGTTACAAGACATCCTCGACAATGGTAAAACAAGTCCAGCAACACCGCCCGAATGTGCCAACAAATCCCGATATCAACTGCACATATCTCGTTCTCAGGGCACACTCAGATGAGACTAGCTACGAGTAAAACCAACCCTCAAGTTTCCCCGAGGTGGCCCCGCAGGCAGCTCAGTCGGACCAACACTCAGAGGAGCATTGGCCCAGGAGGGTTTAAATAAAGATGACCCTTGGGCTCCGAAAACCCAAGGGAAAAATAGGCTAGGTGGCAAATGGTAAAACCAAGGTTGGGCATTACTGGAGGAGTTTTATTCAAGGCGAACTGTAAAGGGGTTCCCATTATAACCCAACCGTGTAAGGAACGCAAAATCCGGGAACATAACACTGATATGACGGAAACTAGGGCGGCAAGAGTGGAACAAAACACTAGGCATAAGGCCGAGCCTTCCACCCTTTACCAAGTATATAGGTGCATGAAGATAAACAAGATAATATGGTGATATCCCAACAATAAAGAAGTTCCAACAAGGAACGATCTCCAATCTTCACCTGCAACTAGCAACGCTATAAGAGGGGCTGAGCAAAGCGATAACATAGCCAAACAACGGTTCGCTAGGACAAGGTGGGTTAGAGGTTTGACATGGCAATATGGGAGGCATGATAAGCAAGTGGTAGGTATCATAGCATAAGCATAGCAAAAGAGCGAGCGTCTAGCAAGCAAAGATAGAAGTGATTTTGAGGGTATGGTCATCTTGCCTGCAAAGTTCTCAGAGTTGCCTTGATCCTCGAAAGCGAATTCAACAGGCTCCTCATTCACATACTCGTCTCCCGGCTCTACCCAAACAAGAACAATAAGCAAAAGAAACACAATCAAACACGTGCAATGCTCAAGCACATGATGCAAACATGGTATGACATGCGGGATGCGATATGGGATGCATATGCATGATTTGGAAAAGAATGATTGAACCTGGCCTCAACTTGGAAAACCAATATTGCCACTGGAAAGGTGAGTTGATTTCAGTCGAAATCGATATAAAGATCACCGGAATCGGGTGCATGGTTTGGAAATGGCAAGCAAAACAAATATGGCACTGGTCTGCGATAATCAGCAAGTGACCATCTAAATGCACCAAGAACAACATGCTACAGCACTCCAACATGGAAACAAAATACATGGCAGGGATCCACTCATGATGCTTGACAAAAGATGAACACTGAGCTATGGCTAATTCATCCACTAACAGGCTCAAACAAGCATGGCAAAAGTGCAAAAGATAACAGGTTCTAGACTTAGTGAAAATAACGCAAGTCAGGAATTTATCAATAGGAAGCAATGTTTAGATCATGATAACTACATGCTACAGGAACATATCATGGCAAAGAAAGGCATCGCATGAAGCTACTCTAAGCATATAACAAAAGTCCCTTAGTGACCATGAGCCAAAAGGGATCAGAAAATACAATTGCAAGCATGTGAACATAGCAAAAACATAAACAGATTCAGACTTAGTGAAAAACTGGAGCATGTAAACAGATTAACAAGTAGGCATGTTTACGAGCTCGATGCACTCACTACAGAGCATGGCATGACAAACTAAGCATACACCCATCAAGAAGACATGGCATAGCAGCTAGACATGGCAAGAACAACATCATAGCATGCACAGAGCAATAGCAACAACCTCGGCAAAATCACTAAACAAGTTAACAATCTGCCAGGAACATTTTATAGCAAAAGTAGAGCCCGATTGACTCAAGATAGGGTGCTCCATAATTGCAAACAAAGACATGGATGGATAGAGCACAACATTATCTACAACACATCCTTACTGATCATCCTCAAAAGAGGCATGGATCACTAGGAAACAACATGAACATATGGCATAAAAGTAAAAACAGGACAAGGACTTAGTGAAAAACTAAGTCCCTGAAATCAGCATCATTGAGTAAGCTACTTTACATGCTTTTTCTAGTCACCACATAGATCACAAAAATACATGGCATACACCCCTGTAAAGATGGCATGGCATTCTACAAAACACATGTAGAGCTCAGGATCATATCGTGCACACATTAATCATGGCAAAAATGACAAAAGGCCATTTGCTGAAACAGATCTGAAATATTCCTCATATAGCCCTCTTCCAACAGTATTTCGGGAATCAATATGAGCTCAAATGAAAATGATGCAATGAGATGAAATGATGTACTCGTCGAGACGAACATTTTGATATGCTACACGCACGAATCGGAGCTACAACGATAAAGTTATGGCATGTCAAAGTATGCAAAAATATAATGAACTCAGGGCAAAAGTCAACCCGAAAATTAGGGTTTACTGTAGCGGCGATCTCAGATCTGGGCGGGCATGCAAATCGAGGTTCAACGGCGTAAGCTCACCGGAGAGTCGCCGGACTTGAAGTCCACCGGTCGGTCAGGGAGAGGACGGAGGGCGGCCGGAGTTGAGCAGGGCCGGCACCGAGCGCGGTTGCCGGCGGCGAGGGGTGCGCCGAGGCGAAGCTTGCCGCGGGCGGGCTCCAGCGGCCGAATCTGCGGCGGCGAGGCGGAGCGACGGCGGCGGAATGGCGTCGGGGACGAAGGCGCGGGCGGCACTGCGGAGGAGGTTGGCGGCGCGGGGCGCGTGGGCCAGGAGGGCCGCGCGCGAGCTCTCCGTGCCGGCGCGGTTGGTGGAGGCGGCGGCGACACATGGCACGCGGCTACTGGCTGGGCGCAGCGGCGTGGCGTGTCCAGCCAGGGAAATAAGATTTTTCTAGGTTAGGGAAATAAGATCCGGGAATTTCGGGAGATGATCTATTTATAGAGGTAGGAGGAGCTAGGAAGCTCCAAATGAGGTACGGTTTGCGGCCACGCGATCGTGATCGAACGCTCTAGATGATGGAGGTTTAGGTGGGTTTTGGGCCACTTTGGGAGGGTGTTGGGCTGCAACACACACGAGGCCTTTTCGGTCCCTCGGTTAACCGTTGGAGTATCAAAGAAAGTCTAAATGGTACGAAACATGACAGGCAGTCTACCGGTGGTAAACCAAGGCCGCATGACAAATATCGGTCCATCCCGAAAACGTTTAACCCCCACACACGAAAAGAGGTAGAAAGGACCACCGGAGGACATAGGAGTGCCGGAATGCAAAACAGACAACGGGGAAAATGTTCGGATGCATGAGACGAACACGTATGCAAATGCAATGCACATGATGATATGATATGAGATGCATGACAAAGACAAAACACGCGGAGACAAAAACCCAACAACGAGGAAATAAAATAACTTAGTGCTGGAAACGGCAAGAGTTGGAATATAGATAAGGTAAATTACATCCGGGGTGTTACACAAGCTATCCTGACAAAAGTGGTCTTCGCCTGCCAAAAGCTCTGGTGGTGACGCCATCTTGGGCTCCATGATGACCTCCGTGTTGCCGTCCTCCTGGTCTTGGTATCGTTGCACCAATATAGCAACCTTTTCCTGATGCCTCGGTACTCTTCGCCTGCGCTGGCCTCCTTAGCACCAAAGAGGAAACAAGGACGCTGCACGCGCTGGCGCCCGCCTGGTATCGTGCGTCATGGCCCACGTCACGAGGGCCTCGTGAGGTTTGCCCCACCTTGATATCTTCGCTCCTTGTGAGCCTGCCTGGCTAGGCCACTCCAGAGGAGGTCTTGCATCGTCCGCCTCGCGAGGCTCGGACCCTCGCAAGGGTCTTGGATGCTTTGTTGATGAAGATGGGCCGTACGGCCTACTGGCTCAGCCACGCCTCGGGCCGCAGGCAGGCAAGTCTGGGGACCCCTGAGGGAGTCCTGGGTTAGGGGGTCTCCGGACAGCCGGACTATATCCTTTGGCCGGACTGTTGGACTATGAAGATACGAGATTGAAAACTTCATCTCGTGTCCGGATGGGACTCTAATTGGCGTGTAAGGACATCTAGGAAATACGGATATACATATCTCCTCCTTTGTAACCGACCTTGTGTAACCCTAGCCTCCTCCGGTGTGTATATAAACCGGAGGGTTTTAGTCCGTAGGACAACATACAATCATACCATAGGGTCGCTTCTAGGGTTTAGCCTCTCCGATCTTGTGGTAGATCAACTCTTGTACTACTCATATTATCAAGAATAATCAAGCAGGACGTAGGGTTTTACCTCCATCAAGAGGGCCCAAACCTGGGTAAAACATCGTGTCCCCTGCCTCATGTTACCATCCGCCTTAGACGCACAGTTCGGAACCCCCTACCCGAGATCCACCGGTTTTGACACTGACATTGGTGCTTTCATTGAGAGTTCCTCTGTGTCGTCATCATTAGGCTTGATGGCTCCTTCGATCATTGATAGCGATGCAGTACAGGGTCAGACTTTTCACTCCGGACAGATCATTGTATTCGATGGCTCCGCACTGTGGGCCAACTCGCTTGGCCATCTCGAGCAGATCGAGAGCTACGCCCTTGGCTATCAGGTCAGATTTGGAAACTTAAACTACACAGTCGACGTCCATGGAGACTTGATCTTCGACGGATTCGAGTCATTGCCGAGTGCGCCGCACGGTCAAGATGAGCATGATTTAGCTCTACCATCGGACAGTGTTCGGGAGATCTCACTGGCGACCGCTCCGACCCTCAATTCGGAGCCGATTGCGCCATCCACGGACGAGGGGATAGACCCTGCCACGGAGGCCGCATTTTCATCGGCGATCGAGCCGCGTATCGACCTTACCCTTCATGAGAGCCGTGACACCAAACTGCCGGATCCTTCCCCGGCCACGGACTCCGAACCGCCTGCGCCCGTGCCTATCGAATCCGACTGGGCGCCGATCATGGAGTTCACCTCCGCGGATATCTTTCAGCACTCGCCCTTCGGCGACATACTGAACTCATTAAGGTCTCTCTCCCTGTCAGGAGAGTCCTGGCCGAACTATGTTCGGTAGGATTGGGATGCGGATGACGAAGAAATCCGCCGCCCACCCACCACCCACTTAGTAGCCACTGTCGACGATTTAACTGACATGCTCAACTTCGACTCCGAAGACATCGACGGTATGGACGACGAAGCAGGAGACGAACAGGAACCACTGCCCACAGGGCACTGGACGCCCACTTCATGATATGACGTATACATGGTGGACACACCCAAAGAAAACGACGACGAGGAACGGAAGGATGCAGCGAAGGGTTGTTCCCTCGAGAAGCAGTCAAAGCGCCGGCGTAAGCGCCGGTCTAAATCCCGCCTCGGCAGAAACAACGATTATATAGACCCAGCGATAGAGCAGGGTGAACCATCGCCCGACCAGGGCAACACGGAGAATTAAACCGAACAACCCAACTCCGTCGAAAATAACAGTCCAGACGACATCACACCGGACAGGCACCCGGAGCAACAGAATGCCCATCAAAGGCTTGTTGCCACTGCGAGGAGTCTGAAAAAGCAGAAGCAAAGGCTCAGGGTTGCACAAGACACACTCAGAATCAGATGGAGTGAAGTACTCAACACTGCAGCGAAGTACGGCGGTAATCGCCACACCAAGAGCTACCCGAAGCGAAAGTTGCTACCTGAATTTGATGAGGAGGCCTTAGATCCCCCGCAATCAAAAACCAAAACGGCCATACGGTCGGATAGACGACCTCGTGGCCAACATAGAGCGGCAAACAACACCGCACATTAGCCAGTACGCGATCCGCGTGAGGGCTCGCATCAAAAGGACGGCGCAACCAGATCCATCTACGGGCCACGCAAGTGCGCTCCAGCATGCAATGCAACATAACAAACATCCCAACACCACGGTACACCCAAATACAGGGGTGCCGCACATCCCCTATGTTTCATCGATGAGGTGCTAGACCATGAATTTCCAGAGGGATTCAAACCCATAAACATAGAGGCGTACGACGGAATGACAGACCCTGGGGTCTGGATTGAGGACTACATCCTCCATATTCATATGGCTCGAGGATACGATCTCCACGCCATCAAGTACTTACCCCTCAAGCTCAAAGGGCTAGCTCGGCACTGGCTTAAAAGCCTCCCCGAAAACTCCATTGGAAGCTGGGAAGAGCTCGAAGACGCTTTTCGGGAAAAATTTCAAGGGACCTATGTCCGACCACCGGATGAAGACGATTTGAGTCATATAACTCCACAGCCCGGAGAGTCAACCCGAAAGCTTTGGAACAGGTTCCTCACTAAAAAGAACCACAATAGTCGACTGCCCGGACGCCGAAGCCTTAGCAGCTTTTAAGCACAACGTTCGAGATGAATGGATTGCCAGACACCTCGGCCAAGAAAAGCCGAGAACAATGGCCGCATTAACAAGCCTCATGACCCGCTTTTGCGCGGGCAAGGATAGCTGGTTAGCCCGATGTAGCACCAGTGACCCAAGTACATCCGAGGTCAGGGACGAAAACGGGAAGCCACGATGCAGCAAAAACAAGCGCCGGAATAAAGAAGACAGCCCAAAGAGCACGGTGGTAAACACCGGATTCAGAAGCTCTCGGCTAGGTCAGCAAAAGTTGCCCTCCAAAGGTGACAGAGATGAACTGTCCAGCCTAAACAAGATCCTGGATAAAATATGTCAGATCCATAACACCCCCGATAAACCTGCAAATCATACCCACAGAGAATGTTGGGTCTTCAAGCAGCCCGACAAGCTCAACGCCGAACATAAGGGGAAGGATACACCAAGCGAAGACGAGGACGAGCCTCGCAAGCAAAGCACTGGGGAACAGAAGAAATTCCCACCAGAAGTCAAAACAGTAAACGTGTTACACGTAACAAAGGGGAGAAACAAAGCGGCACTCCTAGAGACACATGCCCCAGGGCCTATCACCGCGGAGTTCTGCCACTGGTCGTCCCAACCGATCACCTTTGACAATCGAGATTACTCGGCAAGTACCCAGCGTGCAGGATGGGCTGCCTTGGTATTAGACCCAATAATTGATGGATACCACTTCACACGAGTCCTGATGGATGGAGGCAGCAGTTTAAACCTGATATATCAGGACACAGTCCGCAAAATGGGGATAGACCCAACAAAAATTAGCCGCAGCAATACTACCTTTAAAGGAGTAACGCCAGGCCCAAAGGCCCATTGTATGGGCTCCCTGCTACTAGAGGTTATATTCGGCTTCCCCGATAACTTCCGCAGCGAAAAGTTAACCTTCCACATCGCTCCGTTCCAAAGTGGCTATCAAGCACTACTCGGACGTGAAGCTTTCGCTCGCTTTAACGCAATACCGCATTACGCTTCTCTCATGCTTAAGATGCCCGGTCCACGCGGCATCATTACAGTAAATGGAAATATTGAGTGCTCCTTGCGCGCGGAAGACCGTGCGGCTGCCTTGGCAGCCGCACACTAAACGGCCTCACCAACTAAATCATCTGACAGGTCATTAAGACCACAGACGCGGTTGGACGAGTCCGACGCAGCTATATGTAATTGATACAGGTTTGATGGCTATACCCCTATTACAATACAAGGGGCTCAACGCGCGCAAACAAGTGGCAATTAGGCTCAACTTTAATCATCTTGAACTGTACATGGTTTATTTAGTATAACCTACCTTTTTGCACGACAACTTTTCAACTAAGTTCCTCTCTTTTACAGATGATCATCGTGCTACACCCGTCCAGTATACGGCACAACGGAGACATAGGCGCAGACGTGCAACAGGGACCCGTTCCAAGGATTCTTTTTAGATTAAGACCCTGCGTAAACCTTTTTTACTGTCTCTTGTTGATACACATCCCCCGGATTCTCAGTACAATTGAGAAGGATGCTGATGTATTGGCATGTGGCCACGTCAGAATATTGCACGTACCTGGACAGCAGGGGCTTATTACAAAGGGCACTGTTTAGGCCCGGTTTACATCATAAAGACCGAATACCTTAGGGAGTGTTCGGTGTCGCGAGTTTGGCCTTATATGCACCAGCTCTAAATCATGTCTTTGGTTAAATGTTGGGTTTTCCCGGCTCCTGTGTTTTGCTGCCTTACGTTCCGCTCTATCGGCTAAGGCGGCACTAGGAGAACTACTGTGATTGTGCCCCGGTTCATCCGGACGAGCACCTCAGTAGAGAAAGCCGAAAACTGACTGTCATGATATAGTGTGAGACTGGTCAACCACTCGATGACCTAGCGGAATGTTCGGGATTCCTCCGCCTTAACGAAGGGCCGTTTCCCGGCTAGGCATGTACGCGCCCCGAATCCGGATGAGCGCGGAGCCACCAGGGGCTATATAGTAGCCCCACTGTCAAACTCCTCTGGCGAAGTGAAAGTGTTAAAGCATTATAGTCCGGTTGCCTAGTTAGCTGCGCTATCACCTCCTTAATGGACCAAGACGTTGGATCAAGTGTGAACATGCATCTTCTGCGAACACCCCTGCATTATATGCGTGGGGGCTGAAGCCGACGACTGCCATCTTTCAGGTTATATACATATATACATAAACGGCCGCACAGGAGGCATCATAGCACTTTCGGCAAAAGTATAAATACAGCCTTGATAAATTCAATAAAACATTGTTCTTACAATGGGAATACATGTCACTTAAACATAATATTCTTCGAGCACTGAGCCTCTATCAAACAAGCGCCTTCAAGAACTTCTTCAAAGTAGTGCTCGGCAGCCACTCGACCTATTGCCGAACCCTGTGCCACAATAGTGGTGGCATCCATCTCCGCCCAGTATGTTTTGACATGGGCAAGGGCCATCCGCGAGCCTTCTATGCACGTCGACCTCTTTACAGCATCGATGTGTGGCACAGCACCAAGGAATTGTTGCACTAAGCTAAAGTAGCTATTCGTCCTTGGCCCTCCTAGCCATAGATGATCCACAATGGACCTCATGGCGAGTCCGGATAATCTATGCAGCTCGACCTAACCGGTCAATCGCTCATTCAGCAACAGCGGACGGACTGGAGCATGAAACTGCGACCAGAACAGCTTCTCCACTTCAGGACCTTTCTGATCCTTGAAGTACTCGGCCGCATCAGTAGCACTAGCAGCCAAATCCATGTACTCGTTCGCAGAACTCCATAACCGGTCTAGAGGAGCATATTTTGGATCTCTGAACTTAGTCTGCAACAAGAAGGGCTTCCCGGAAATGATATCCACAGCTTGATTCAGCTCCTCCTTCGTCGCTCTAATTTTGGAGCGGGCTTCCTTGGTAGCCACCCGGGCCTTCTCCAGGTCCGTCGCCTTCACCCGGTTTTCTTCTTCAAGAAGCCGGTAACGGTCAGCAGCATCTTTTAACTCCACGGCCATCTTGGTAATTTTTTCTTTGCTCTCGCAATGTGCGGCATGTTGGGCCCTTAACTCTTCGGCCACCTTTAAAGCGGCCGCATTACTACTCCTTGCTTTCTCCTTGGCTCGGGCAAGCTCCGCCTGAAGGGTCTCCACAGTGGCAACTCCATCTGCAGTCACAACATATTAAAGATACTGGCATCATGTTGCTCTTACTATGTGACACTCACCAGAAAAATCACCTACCCTGTGCCTCGTCAAGCCGCTTGTTAACAAGCACAATGTCGGCATCTGCCGCATCAGTTGCCGCTTTAGTTCGGCAAACCCATCAGTCCGGCTAGCCACCGGAGCTTCATCCACCTACACATACCGGCGGTCTGGTTATTACCTGGGACTATGATCCCCTGTTTGCCGCCGTTTTCAACGACAACCAGAGTCTCAGGGGCTACTATCTACACAGGGCACACCTAAAAATGTGCGGTTCTGTCAAAAATGTACATCATTTCATGTACCTCAAAACCCGTTAGTAGACTCATAAAGGCTTCATGCAACCCGCATTCGGTGGACGAAATCCTTTCAATCACCGTACCTATCAACGTACGGTGCTCTTCTGAGATAGTCGCTCACTCTAGCAAATCCTCAGTACGTCCGACCGCATACCAGACGATGTCGGACTCTTTTGATTGATCTCTTCAAGAGCCGGATACTGGGGACTTCAGGTGGCCATAGGATTACCTTCTGGCCTTGCCTGATCAGGAGAAACCCTCCGCGACGACACCTCAGGGTCGCTCGCCTCATGAGGCGGTGTGGCAAGGGGAGGCGTTTCGCTCTCCATCATCTCTGGAAGAAGATCCCCTGAAGACGAGCTTTGCTGAGAAGGGCTAAGATCCGAACTGCAAGATAAATGCTTTGGTTATTCTCCCCAGAAGTAAGGTAGGATATCTTCACTATTAAGTACTTTTTGATTACTTACAGCTCGGTAGAGGGCTGATCCCCGCGCGGACATTGTGTGGCAAGAATACCCTCCGAGGCAGGACCCTCTGGCGGAGATTTCTTCTCCCGTTTGGAAACCTTAGTTTCCGGATCTTCAGAGGTAGTCCTCTTCCTTCCCTGGGGAGAGAGAATGTCATATTCTTCCCCTTGGTTATCCTCCCTTGTGGAAGCGCTCATTCCCTCGATTGGAATAGGTAGCGATGGAGGCCCGCTTTCGCCCTCTTTATTCCCCCCTTCATCTTCCTTTGAGGGCACCAGACAAGGTGCTGGCTCGAGCATCTTTTCCAGCACCGGATTGTCCAAGCCTTCAGGAAGGGGGCCGAACACCGGATCATCTTCGCCTTTGTTATCCAGTCCTGGTCAAAGAGCGATCCTTCAAAATGATTTCATGATAGATAAAAGGACAGTGTGTTCGGCCATGGGATTACTTACTTGGGCAGAGGGGCGGTTGCATCTCAGGCCCACGTCCTCGGTAGTTTCCAGACACTCTATTTGGGGTCCGAAGAACGATTTGTACATCTCCTTGTGCGTCATGCCGAGGAAATTCTGAATAGTGCGCGGTCCTTCTGGGTTGAATTCCCACATGCGGAGGGGCCGGCGTTTGCAAGGCTGGACTGGAAGAACCAGCATAACTTGCATTACCATAACCAGACTGAAATCTCCCTCGAAGAGATCTCAGATACGGCTCTGCAGTACTGGCACGTCCTTGGCTGGACCCTAGCTCAGCCCCCTGCTGATCCATGACATCGGTTGTGGTGGAGGGCATGAGCGAAAGGTGGGGGCAGCTACCCACTTGGCACTTCGGGGAGCTGTGACATAAAACCACTCCTGTTGCCACAATCCGGACACCTCTGGAAAGGAACCCTTTGGCCATGGAGCGTCAGCAATTTTGCTTATTAGAGCACCTCCGCACGCTGTGTACTGCCCCTCGACCATCTTCGGCTTCACATCGAAGGTCTTGAGCCACAGGCCGAAGTGAGGGTTAATGCGGAGGAAGGCCTCACAAACGACAATAAATGGCGAGATGTGAAGAAGGGAATCCGGGGCTAGATCGTGAAAATCCAGCCCGTAATAGAACATAAGACCCCTAACAAAGGGATCCAGAGTGAGGCCTAGTCCTCGGAGGAAGTGGGAGACGAACACAACACTCTCGTTGGGTTCGGGAGTAGGGACAACTTGCCCTCAGGCGGGCAGCCTATGCGAAATTTCGGCGGTCAGATATCTGGCCTCCCTCAACTTCTTGATGTCCTCCTCCGTGACGGAGGAAGGCATCCACCAGCCTTGAAGGCTGGATCCGGACATGATTGAAGGTCCGAAGTACCTGACCTGGGCTTTGGGTGTTAGAACTCGAGACGGGGGAAGGGTTCAATTGAGCACGGGAGGGAAAAAGTAAAAGCCTTGTCCCTTTATAAAGGGGATGAATATCAGGCGTCCTCCTCGTGGTCGTTCGAGACTTACCTAAGATCTAGGAGTCATACCAACAGGCACGGTTGGGTTACCCACGTTTGTATTGATGAGAATCCCGTAATAAGGGGAACACGATCCCTGCTTTGACAAGACGTGTCAAGAAACCGCGTCGCGTTATGTGCGGGCTGGTTAAAGAAAAACGGTTCAAATAATTACCGGGCCATGGCGTGATGTCATGCTGCCAAAACGTGTCAGTAGATTAGATTTGTGGAAATATTATTCTCTCTACGGCGGTATGTGGAACTTATTTTGCAGGGTCGGACACTATCCTTGTATTCAAACTCTTCTTTGGTGTATTCGGAGGAGGAACCCGCCTTGCAATGCCGAAGACAACACTGTGCGCCGGACTCATTGTCATTGAAGCCTGGTTCAGGGGCTACTGAGGGAGTCCTGGATTAGGGGGTCTTCGGACAGCCGGACTATATCCTTTGGCCGGACTGTTGGACTATGAAGATACGAGATTGAAGACTTCGTCCCGTGTCCGGATGGGACTCTACTTGGCGTGGAAGGCAATCTAGGCAATACGGATATACATATCTCCTCCTTTGTAACCGACCTTGTGTAACCCTAGCCTCCTCCGGTGTCTATATAAACCGGAGGGTTTTAGTCCATGGGACAACATACAATCATACCATAGGCTAGCTTCTAAGGTGTAGCCTCTCTGATCTCGTGGTAGATCAACTCTTGTACTACTCATATTATCAAGAATAATCAAGCAGGACGTAGGGTTTTACCTCCATCAAGAGGGCCCGAACCTAGGTAAAACATCGTGTCCCGTGCCTCCTATAACCATCCGCCTTAGACGCACAGTTCGGGACCCCCTACCCGAGATCCGCCGGTTTTGACATCGACACCCCCGTTCCCAGAACGCCGATAGTAGCCCCCGGGCCCAAGGTGCGCTCGGGCTTGGCTTCGCGGAGAAGCCAAGGGCCAAGTTTGGAGCACCACGGGCCCCAAAAGCCTACGGCCTCGGTTGATGCGTGGTGGATGATTGGACGTGGGCGTCTCCGCTTCCCCATGCTGCCTCGGCAACTGCTCGACTTGTCAGGTCCCTGCGACATGCAAGGAAAACCATCATTACCTGCGATCGTGGGAGACGTCGGTTGGCCTTCCCTTGCTATAAATGGGGAGGGGGCGGAGCCCCCGTTGCCCATCTATTCCTCGCTTGCTTGCTTCTTCCTCCTTGCTCCACTGCCAACAACAATGGTGCCCATCAGAAAGTTTTCTGCTGACGAGAAAGGAAAGGCTCCCCGCGATGATCCGGGGCCTCTTCCGCCAAAGAAGAGGTCGATCCATCATCGTGATGAGGCGGCGATGCAGGTGGTGTCGAGGTCTAGGTGCGAGCGGCCTCCTCCAGGGTACCCGTTGCCCTTGTACGCCCAAGCCGAGGGCTCGGGAGGACGGAGTGATGAGCAGTGCCACCCATGCCGCATCCAGGGCCGCCGCGCCACGGCGACGCGCGCCGTCGCCCTTGGGGTTCATGCAGCGGACTCCTCGCACGAGTTGGTGATGTGGGCACCGATGCCTCCAAGCTCCTGGATCTGCTTCCTGCGGTTCTTCTCTGATGTGATGCTGCCGAGGGGGACTCTCGAGCTCTGGCTGCAGCACGCCGACTACAGCGCTCCGGCGACTGGACCGGAGATCGAAGCGGTCCCCACCGGCAAGATCTTCATGACGCGCGGCTGGGGCGAGATCGCGCGGGTCTGCCGTGCGAGGGGCGCCCTCGCGGTCCACTTTGAGTATGATGGTGTCTCCACGCTCTTCTTCAAGGTCTTCGATGCCGAGGGTCGCTGCGTGGAGGGCTGCTCCGGAGAGGAGCACTAGGCTGATGCGAGCCCCGCTCGCGACCACTCCAGCAGCAGCAGCCCTTGGGAGTCTAGCAGCTCTCCTGAGCTCTATGAGACTCCGGAGACGAGCGATGACAGCTACGTGCCCCTGAGCTCTCGCCGCGCTCGGAGCAGAGCTGCGGCGTCTGGCCGTCGCCGCTGCTGATCTGGATGGGGTTGGCGCCGGCCTCCCGTGGTCCACTATTGATGATGGTGTCCACCACAGGAGGATGTGGATAGGATTCCCCTTAGCATCGACTTTTATTTCCTGCAATGAATCATGAATTACCCCGTGGGGGCATGTAAGGGTCCGTAATGTCTTTTGTGCTTATCTTCCATGTTATAAAAATTTGGTGAACGCATGTCCCGTTAAGGCTCAGTCCCCCTTTCTTTCCTCGCGATAGCTTGTTGCTCTACGCTGACGGGTCCCGGTCCCCAGGCGGCTACAGCCGCCGCTGGTATGCCAGGTCACGTGTCGTGGTCAAGGCCAGGAGGTGTGCGTCTCGAGGTCCAGTAAGAGCCCCTGAGGCGCGATGCTCAGGAGGTCCCCCTTAGCGCTCAAGCAGCCATGGTAAGGAAAGAAAGGGAGTTGACGTGGCCGCAACGGGGCTGCGGCAAGGCATGAGTGACCATTAGGCCCAAACATTTAGTCAATCTGAGTGCGGGACTTATCTCGTTGATCTCGTGGCGACTCCTGACGTTGCACTAGGGCTGCGCGCCTACTCGTGTGGCATAGCTAGGCTGTTCCATATGAGCTTCCCTCCCCTCATGCTCTCCTTAGTGCTCTACATCCTCAGGTCCCAGCCCTCGAGCGAGCTCGGCTGCCGCTGGTATGCCAGGTCGCGATGTCGTGGTCAAGGCTAGGGGGTGAGGGCTGGAGAGCCAGTAAGAGCTACTGTGTCGCAATGCTCAGGAGCCCCCCTTTTAACGCGCAAGCGAATTGCACGAGAGAAAAGGAGACTCGCAGTCCCGCCTGCTATCCTTCCCACGGGGTCCCTATGAACAGGCACAAGAAGAAACACGGTTTGCCGTTACAGCTGTCAGCCTGCCTCTGGTTGCTTTGGATGAGGAGAAGGCACTGAGGGCCTGGTGAGGTGACGTGCGCGTGGCGTGCCGCGAGCCAAAGCTTGACCGCTCAGATTTGTCAGCGTGGCAGGGATGGACCCATGCACCAGCGTCATGCCTGTGTGGAGGCCCCGGGGGAGACGATGATCGAGCAGGTGATAGCAGTTGGCAGGTTAAGCATGGAGAGCAGATCAGCTTGGATAAATGAGGAAGATACATGCCGCCGGGTCCGGCCCGAGCGGCTTGGGGATGATGCAGCTCGAGGGGCGCCCCCAACAAGGTAAGTTGAAGACATAAGCAAAAGGGATACATGCCGCAGGGATAGACCCACGCGGCCTGGGAATAATGCAGCCCGAGGGGTGCTCCCAGCTAAACGAGCTTGGAAGATGTCACTTGGTTCTGTAGAAGAAGTAGAGTTGGTGCAGCTGAAGGCGTGCGTTGAAGAAATGACTCCTCATGAGCCGCCAGAACCCTGAGCCTCGGGAGGCTCCGAGGGTTCGGGAGGTTCCCTGAAGACCGTCTTGATCTCCTCCAGAACGGCGTGGTACCTGGCTTCCTGAGCCGCCAGGACACGTCGCATGTTGCGATGATAGGCCGACGCCATGCTCGGCAAGCCAAAGGGCATACGAACGTAGCTGTGCGGTGGGCCCTTGCAGCGACCCACAAGCGAAGGCCAGAAATGCTCCTGAGATGCGGCCCTGTTGAGCCCTGGGATGTCAATGTAGACATGCAACCCAACATCCTCGCTAGGATGCGGAGCCGCGCCTCGTGGGCGGCTGTCGCCGCACATGGCTCTTGCTTCTTGCAGTTCCTGGATGGTCTTGGTGATGAACTCCTGAGTGGTGGGCACTCCTTGCCCTGTGCTCTCCTGAGGGTCACGTGCCGTGAAGCATGCTTCCAAGTGGGGCCCAAGCGCCTCCCTCATGAGGTTGGCAAGGCCTGAGGCCCTCCAGAAGAGAGCCCCCGAGCCCTGCCTGAGGAGGGTGCTGGGCGCGCCTTCCTATGCGATGGAGGGAGGCGCCCCTGGAGCGGGCGCTGGTCCTGACATGGCTTCTGTCGTGACGCCGTCCTCCTGAGGTCCTGCACGGCGCGGCTGCTTCTTCTTGGGGATGGCCTCCAGAGGGCCTTCATTTCTGCTGTTAGGGTCGTCGATTGCTGCGGCTTAAAAGGCGCGCTCGAGGGAGCACACCACATCCCTCTCTTCACACGGGGCCGTGATGATTGCTCCGCTTCCTGGCATCTTGAGAACGTTGTAGCCGTGATGAGTGACTGCCATGAACCTGGCCAGGGTTGGATACCCGAGGATGGCATTGTAGGGAAGGCGGATGTGCGCGATGTCAAAGTCGATGAGCTCGGTGCGGTAGTTCTTGCGCTCCCCGAAGGTGACAGTCATGTGGACCTGCGCTATCAGCATGGTGGAGCCGTCGGTCACTCCTGAGAAAGGCTTGGTGGGCTAGAGCTGCTCATATGGCACTTGGAGGTTGTCGAACGTGTCGACGGACAGGACGTTGAGCCCTGCGCCGCCGTAGATCGGGGTCTTGGTGACCTACACATTGCTGATGACTAGGGAACACAGCATAGGGAGGGTGCTAGTGGTGGCTGCGCACTTGAGTTGATCCGCCAAGTTGAAGGTGATGGCGCATTGGGACCACCTGAGCGGGCGTGTGGCCTCGAGCTTGGGAAGCGTCGTGTTCACCTCATGAGCAAACTGCTTGAAGACGCACTGAGAGGCTGGGGCCTGGGCGCCGCCCAAGAGGCAGGCGATCGCGCGCGGCTCCTGGAAGCCCCCAGCCCCCTCGTCCTGGTGGTGGTCTCCGTTCCTTCTTGGTGGCGGCAGCGGGGGAAGACCGGCGTTGCCCTGGGGGCGATCCTCATGAGGCGGGTCCCTCCAGGCGCCCTCACGAGGCTGGTCCTACCAGTGGTCCTCACGAGGCCGATCGCGCCACTCCTGGCGCGGGCCTCGGTCGTCCTAGCATCTGCCTCCACGTCCTCCTCCGCGGCCGTAGCCCCAGTCGTTGCGCTCAGGGCATCGACCGTAGCATCCTTCTCGTATGGCTCTGAGCTCTTGAGAGTTGCTGGTGTTGTGGGTGTTCAAGTTGTGGAAGGCGCAGAACCGTCGGCCGTTCTTGGATGACTCGGGCTGATCTTTGCCCCACTTGATGTCGGGCTCCGCTGCGAGCATGGCTACCTCCTTGCGCTTCACATCCTTGCCCTTGGCCTTCTTCTCCTCCGCGCCCATGGCTGGTGGCTCAAGGAGAGAGAGGCGCCCCTCCTCAGCACTTGCGCACCTGGTCGACATGTTTAACAGCTCTAGAGATGTGCAGAGCTCCTCGTGGATGGCGCGCTCTTCCTTCATCTTGACGCCACGAACGCCGTCGGAGAACGCGAAGATGACAGCCTCGTCCGTGACCTTGGGGATCTTGAGGCGGGTGTTGTTGAACCGCTGGATGTACTTCTGGAGGATCTCTCCTGGCTGCTGCCTGATGCAGCGTAAGTCATCCGCGGCCGTTGGGTGATTGCGAGTGCCCTGAAGTTGGCGACGAAGCGGTCGCGCATCTCGTCCCAGGAGGAGATCAAGCCGTGCTGCAGGTTCAGGAGCCAGGAGCGAGCTCCATCCTTGAGAGCCATGGGAAACCAGTTCGCCATGACCTTTTCATCGCCGTTGGCCGCTTCGATGCTCAGCTCATAGAGCTGCAGGAACTCCGCGGGTTCGGCGGTACCGTCGTAGCGAGGAGGCAGATCCGTCTTGAACTTTCCCGGCCAGGCGACGCTACGCAGCTCGGGAGTGAAGGCGCGGTAGCTAGCTATGGTAGCCGGGGCCCGCTTCGGAGGTGGAGCTTGGTCTTGACGAGGTGCGCGCTACGCCGCTACGGGTGGTGCGCGGTCTTGACGAGGTGGCGCGGGGAGCGCAGGTGCAGCTTCTCGCGGCCGTGGAATTTCTTGGCAGCTTCTCTCTTCACACGCGGGTGCCGGGCGCGGCGGATCACGTCAAGGAGCCGCGCGCCTTGGTGCCAAGGCGACATCTTGGGGCTGAGGTGGTGGAGGCGCGCCATGAGCCCCGTCACCCATGGCTGGTTGAGGGGGAGGCAGAGAGTGGGACGGCGCCGGAGAGCCCCCCGCGGTGCGGACGAGCTCGGTGATGCGTTCGAGCCACTCCTCATAGAGGTCGTCGATGGGGCGGTAGCAGAGGAGCTCGTTCACAGCGAGGAGCGCGGCCCGTGCCTCCATGGAAGCGCGGTGCACGTGAGACGGAGAACCGGCAGGGGTCAGCGATGGAGTGGCGGTGCGGCCGCCCTGCCGCACCGAAGGATGCAGCGAGGACGCCTGCAGCTCATTCCCCGTCGGGCCGGTGGCAGCGTTGGCGGCGGGGGAAGGAGAACAGCGATGTGGCCCACCGACGGGAGCCATCTGAGCGACGCGGGCGGTGAGGGCAGCCCGACGCTCAACTCGAGCACGGCGTGCGTCCGTCATGGAGACGACGGAGCGATGAACTGATGGAAGGGAAGCTACGGCGCACCCCTACCTGGCGCACCAAATGTCGAATATGGGGTTCCGGCAAACCTTTAAGGTTCGAACACTGGGGTGCGCATGAAGTCTTTCCCTCCTACCAATCTACGCCCTAGCTCACTAAGATCTCGCGGATGAACTCGATGAACTCGCAACACAAAAAGACACGAGGTTTATAGTGGTTCGGGCCACCATTGTGGTGTAATACCCTACTCCGGTGTGGTGGTGGTGGATTGCCTCTAGGGCTGATGATGAACAATATAAGGGAAGAACAGCCTCCTGAGGTTGAGGTGTTCTTGAGCTCGATGAGCTTGGGTGTGTGTGGGTGGTCTGAATGATCTGTCTCTTATCCTCCCTACTAGGGTGGTGGCTAGTCCTATTTATATTGGCCCTGGTCCTCTTCCCAAATATTGAGCGGGAAGGGAGCCAACAATGGCGGGCCAATTTGAAGGGGGAAAGCTAGTACAAGCTATCCTGACAAAAGTGGTCTTCGCCTACCAAAAGCTTTGGTGGTGACGTCGTCTTGGCTCCACGATGACCTCCATCTTGTCGTCCTCCTGGTCTTGGTCTCGTTGCACCAATATAGCAAATTTTGCCTGATGCCTCGGTACTCTTCGCCTGCGCTAGCCTCCTTACACCAAAGAGGAAACAAGGACGCTGCGCGCGCTGGTTGATACGTCTCCAACGTATCTATAATTTTTGATTGCTCCATGCTATATTATCTACTATTTTGGACTATATTGGGCTTTATTTTCCACTTTTATATTATTTATGGGACTAACCTATTAACCGGAGGCCCAGCCCAGAATTGCTATTTTTTGCCTATTTCAGTGTTTCGGATAAACAGGATATCAAATGGAGTCCAAACGGAATAAAATCTTCGGAAACGTGATTTTCTCACTGAACGTGATCCAGGAGACTTGGACCCTACTGCAAGGGATCAAAGAGGTGGTCACGAGGGTGGCCCCCCTCCTAGGGCGTGCCCCCTACCTCGTGGGCCCCTCGGTGCTCCACCAACGTACTCCTTCCACCTATATATACACACGTACCCCCAAACGATTAGAACAGGAGCCAAAAACCTAATTCCACCGCCGCAACTTTCTGTATCCACGAGATCCCATCTTGGGGCCTGTTCCGGAGCTCCACCGGAAGAGGGCCTTCATCATGGAGGGCTTCTACATCATCCTAGCCCCTCCGATGAAGTGTGAGTAGTTTACCTCAGACCTTCGGGTCCATAGTTAGTAGCTAGATGGATTCTTCTCTCTCTTTGAATCTCAATACAAAGTTCTCCCCCTCTCTTGTGGAGATCTATTCGATGTAATCTTCTTTTTGTGGTGTGTTTGTTGAGACCGATGAATTGTGGGTTTATGATCAAGTCTATCTATGAATAATATTTGAATCTTCTCTGAATTCTTTTATGCATGATTGGTTATCTTTGCAAGTATCTTCGAATTATCTGTTTGGTTTGGCCAACTAGATTGGTAGTTCTTGCCATGGGAGACGTGCTTAGCTTTGGGTTCGATCTTGCGGTGTCCTTACCCAGTGACAGAAGGGGCAGCAAGGCACGTATTGTATCGTTGCCATCGAGGATAACAAAATGGGGTTTATTTCATATTGCATGAATTTATCTCTCTACGTCATGTCATCTTGCTTAAGGCGTTACTCTGTTTTTAACTTAATACTCTAGATGCATGATGGATAGCGGTCGATGAGTGGAGTAATAGTAGTAGATGCAGAATCGTTTCGATCTACTTGTCACGGACGTGATGCCTATATACATGATCATGCCTAGATATTCTCATAATTATGCTCAATTCTATCAATTGCTCAACAGTAATTTGTTCACCCACCGTAGAATACTTATGCTCTTGAGAGAAGCCACTAGTGAAACCTATGGCCCCCGGGTCTATTCTCATCATATCAATCTCCATCACTTTTATATTGCTTTGCTATTTACTTTGCCTTTACTATTTACTTTGCATCTTTATATCAAAAATACAAAAAATATTCTATCTATCAGATCTCACTCTCGTAAGTGACCGTGAAGGGCTTGACAACCCCTAATCGTGTTGGTTGCGAGTAGCTATCGCTTTGTGCAGGTACGAGAGACTTGAGCGTGGGCTCCTACTGGATTGATACCTTGGTTCTCAAAAACTGAGGGATATACTTACGCTACTCTGCTGCATCATCCCTTCCTCTTCGGGGAAAACCAACGCAAGCTCAAGACGTAGCAGCTGGCGCCCGCCTAGTGTCGTGTGTCATGGCTCACGTTACGAGGGCCTCATGAGGTTTGCCCCGCCTTGATATCTCCGCTCCTCGTGAGCCTGCCTGGCTAGGCCACTCCAGAGGAATTCTTGCATCATCCGCCTCGCGAGGCTTGGACCCTCGCGAGGGTCTGGATGCTTTGTTGATGAAGGTGGGTCGTACGGCTTGCTGGCTCAGCCATGCCTCGGGCCGCAGGCAGGCAAGTCTGGGGACCCCCGTTCCTAGAACGCCAACAATGACTTCACATATAAAGAGTATGATGAATAAAAGTTGTTGAGAATTGACAAACATAGTTTTGATCATCGTTGCAATTAATAGGAAGTAATAAAGAAAGAGAGGTTTTCACATATAAATATACTATCTTGGACATCTTTTATGATTGTGAGCACTCATTAAAATATGACATGCTAAAGAGTTGATGTTGGACAAGGAAGACAACGTAATGGGTTATGTTTTCTTACATCTGAAATAAATTATATTGTCATGGATCATCCAACATGTTGAGCTTTCCTTTCCCTCTCATGCTAGCCAAATTCTTAGCACCAAGTAGAGATACTACTTGTGCTTCCAAATATCCTTAAACCCACTTTTTCCATGAGAGTCCACCATATCTACCTATGGATTGAGTAAGATCCTTCAAGTAAGTTGTCATTGTTGCAAGCAATAAAAATTGCTCTCTGAATATGTATGACTTATTAGTGTGGAGAAAATAAGCTTTATACGATCTTGTGATGTGGAAGAAATAAAAGTGATGGACTGCATAATAAAGGTCCATATCACAAGTGGCAATATAAAGTGACATTTTTTCGCATTAAGATTGTGTGCATCCAACCATAAAGCACATGGCAACCTCTGCTTCCCTCTGCGAAGGGCCTATCTTTTATTCTTGTCTATTACTTCATATAAGAGTCGTGGTGATCTTCACCTTTCCTTGTTACATTTTATCCTTTGGCAAGCACAATGTGTTGGAAAGATCCAGATATATATAGCTAATTGGATGTGAGTTTTCATGACTCTTTCCGATGTTATGATAAATTGCAATTGCTTCAATGACTGAGATTATAGTTTGTTAGTTTTCAATGAAGTTTATGATTCATACTTGAAACTATGAATGAATTGTTACTTTAGCATAAGAGATCATATGACAATATATATATATATATATATATATATATATGTTACTGTTCTAAGAATGATCATGATGCCCGCATGTCCGTATTTTATTTTATCGACACCTCTATCTCTAAACATGTGGACATATTTTTCGATTTCGGCTTTCGCTTGAGGACAAGCGAGGTCTAAGCTTGAGGGAGTTGATACGTCCATTTTGCATCATGCTTTTATATCGATATTTATTGAATTATGGGCTGTTATTTCACATTATGTCGCAATACTTATGCCTATTCTCTCTTATTTTACAAGGTTTACATGAAGAGGGGGAATGCCGGCAGCTAGAATTCTGGGCTGGAAAAGGAGCAAATATTAGAGACCTATTTTGCACATCTCCAAAAGTCTTGAAACTTCATGGGAGCACGTTTTAGAATATATATAAAATATTGGGCGAAAGAAGTACCAGAGGGGGGCCACCCATTGTCCACAAGGGTGGGGGTGCGCCCTACCCCCCTGGGCGCGCCCCCTGCCTCGTGAGCCCCCTGGTGGCCCTCTGATGCCCATCTTTGGCTATATGGAGTCTTTCGTCGAGGAAAAAATCATAAGCTAGCTCACGGGACGAAACTCCGCAGCCACGAGGCGGAACCAATCTAGGGCTCCGGCGGAGCTGTTCTGCCGGGGAAACTTCCCTCCCGGAGGGGGAAATCATCACCATCGTCATCACCAACGATCCTCACATCGGGAGGGGGAAAATCTCCATCAACATCATCACCAGCACCATCTCATCTCAAACCCTAGTTCATACCTTGTATCCAATCTTTGTCCCAAAGCCTCAGATTGGTACCTGTGGGTTGCTAGTAGTGTTGATTACTCCTTGTAGTTGATGCTAGTTGGTTTACTTGGTGGAAGATCATATGTTCAGATCCATTATGCATATTAATAACTCTATGATTATGAACATGACTATGATTTGTGAGTAGTTACGTTTGTTCCTGAGGACATGGGAGAAGTCTTGCTATAAGTAGTCATGTGAATTTGGTATTCGTTCGATATTTCGATGAGATGTATGTTGTCATCCCTCTAGTTGTGTCATGTGAACGTCGACTACATGACACTTCACCATTGTTTGGGCCTAGAGAGAGGCATTGGGAAGTAATAAGTAGATGATGGGTTGCTAGAGTGACAGAAGCTTAAACCCTAGTTTATGTGTTGCTTCGTAAGGGGCTGATTTGGATCCATATGTTTCATGCTATGGTTAGGTTTACCTTAATACTTCTGTTGTAGTTGCGGATGCTTGCAATAAGGGTTAATCATAAGTGGGATGCTTGTCTAAGTAAGGACAGTACCCAAGCACCGGTCCACCCACATATCAAAATATCAAAGTACCGAACGCGAATCATATGAACATGATGAAAACTAGCTTGACGATAATTCCCATGTGTCCTCGAGAGCGCTTTCTTTTATATAAGAGTTTGTCCAGGCTTGTCCTTTGCTACAACAAGGATTGGGCCATCTTGCTGCACCTTATTTACTTTTATTACTTGTTACCCGTTAAAAATTACCTTATCACAAAACTATTTGTTACCGATAATTTCAGTGCTTGCAGAGAATACCTTGCTGAAAACCGCTTATCATTTCCTTCTGCTCCTCGTTAGGTTTGACATTCTTACTTATCGAAAAGGCTACGATAGATTCCCTACACTTGTGGGTCATCAATGCTTAAGTATGAATCATGTTAGCAATTGCCGCATTTTATGATTATGAAATTAGGCAAATGGATGTCAAAACTGCATTCCTTAATGGATATCTTAAAGAAGAGTTGTATATGATGCAACCAAAAGGTTTTTTCAATCCAAAAGGTGCTAACAAAGTGTGCAAGCTCCAGCGATCCATTTATGGACTGGTGCAAGCCTCTCGGAGTTGGAATATACGCTCTGATAGTGTGATGAAAGCATATGGTTTTATACAGACTTTTGGAGAAGCATGTATTTACAAGAAAGTGAGTGGGAGCTCTGTAACATTTCTAATATTATATGTGGATGACATATTGGTGATTGGAAATAATACCGAATTTCTGAATAGCATAAAAGGATACTTGAATAAGAATTTTTCAACGAAAGACCTCGGTGAAGCTGCTTATATATTGGGCATCAAGATCTATAGAGATAGATCAAGACGCTTAATTGGACTTTCACAAAGCACATACCTTGATAAAGTTTTGAAGAAGTTCAAAATGGATCAGTCAAAGAAAGGGTTCTTGCATGTGTTACAAGGTGTGAAGTTGAGTCGAACTCAATGCCCGACCACTCCAGAAGATAGAGAGAAAATGAAAGCCATTCCCTATGCCTCAGCCATAGTTCTATCATGTATGCAATGCTATGTACCAGACCTGATGTGTGCCTTGCTATTAGTTTACAGGGAGGTACCAAAGTAATCCAGGAGTGGATCACTGGACAGCAGTCAAGAACATCCTAAAATATGTGAAAAGGACTAAGGATATGTTTCTCGTTTATGGAGGTGACAAAGAGCTCGTCGTAAACGGTTACGTCGATGCAAGCTTTGACACTGATCCGGATGACTCAAAGTCACAAACCGGATACATATTTATATTGAATGGTTGAGCTGTCCGTTGGTGCAGTTCCAAGCAGAGCGTCATGGGGGGATCTATGTTTGAAGCGGAGTACATAGCTGCTTCGAAAGCAGCAAATGAAGGAGTCTGGATGAATGAGTTCATATCCGATCTAGGTGTAATACCTAGTGCATCAGGTCCAATGAAAATCTTTTGTGACAATACTGGAGCAATTTCCTTGGCAAAGGAATCCAGATTTCACAAGAGAACCAAACACATCAAAAGACGCTTCAATTCCATCCGCGATCAAGTCAAGGAGGGAGACATAGAGATTTGCAAGATACATACGAATGTGAATATTGCAGACCCGCTGACTAAGCCTCTCTCACGAGCAAAACATGATCACCATAGAGACTCCATGGGTGTTAGAATCATTACTATGTAATATAGATTATTGACTCTAGTGCAAGTGGGATACTGAAGGAAATATGCCCTAGAGGCAATAATAAAGTTGTTATTTATATTTCCTTATATCATGATAAATTTTATTATTCATGCTAGAATTGTATTAACCGGAAACTTAGTACATGTGTGAATACATACACAAACAGAGTGTCCCTAGTATGCCTCTACTACACTAGCTCGTTAATCAAAGATGGTTAAGTTCCCTGACCATGGACATGTGTTTTCATTTGATGAACGGGATCACATCATTAGAGAATGATGTGATGGACAAGACCCATCCGTTAGCTTAGCATAATGATCGTTTAGTTTTATTGCTATTTGTGACGCCCCGAGACCGATGTGCCAGGTGTCTCCCAGCTATTTGCTATTGTTGCCTTGTCATTCGCTTGCGTGTTGCATCTTGCCATGTCATCATCTGCATTGCATATGCATGTTTTCAAAACTTTCATCTGTTCGGGTTCCCCAGTTCTCTCTGTTGTCCGTTCGGAGCCCAGACACACTCGCACGCGCCCGTGACACGTCTGAAATAGTATTTTATAAGTGGCGATTGTAAGTTAACTCTTTATCCCTTTCTTATTCAGTACATGGATTGTGTGAAGATTACCCCTCTTGCGACAAAATCACCATGCGGTTATGCCTCTAAGTCATGCCTCGGCACGTGGGAGATATAGCCGCATCGTGGGTGTTACAAGTTGGTAATCAGAGCCATCCCCGACTTAGGAGCCCCCTGCTTGATCAAATCGCTGACGCTGTTGAGTCTACAACAAAATGTTTTGAGTCTTAGGATTATATATATCGGAGAGTAGGATTCTTTTTACTCCTCAGTCCCTTCGTCGCTCTGGTGAGGCCTCTTGGCGTAGATGTTTTGTCTTTCCTCTCCTCAAATTTCACGAATTTTTTTAGGATCACGCGGGTATCTTGGGATCGTTCTGATATTCTTGTGACGAGAACATTGTTCTTGGTGCCTCCTGACATTTAGCGGTTGTGGCAGTGTCCCGGGAAGTTGAACTCCAAGGTGTTGTCGTCACAATTTTATCGTTGCAGTTCTGGAATACCTGAGTTCGCCGACATCGAAAATCTCTTTTATGAAGTTGTTGGTGAGATAACCTCGACGCCACCCATTACTGGGGTGGGAGTTCGGGAGTATTGCCATAACTCGTATAACGGATGCTTTTCGAAGGTAGAGGTACATGATTTCCGAAGGTTTCTTGGTTATGTGTTGACGGATGGATACAGCTGGATGTAGGGATTGTTAGTTTGGGTGAGATATTATGTTTCCCATGTATCCCCAACACCAGATTGCATAACCAGAAAGTTTCGGGAGTTTATAGGTGGGAATTCAAGTAGCTCCTAGGATATCTTTCTGACAGATGAATGATATGAGATTGGGGTTCGAAGTCTAGTGGTCCGCCTATCCACGGTTGGTTTTACAGTGGTCTCGTTGTGTCTTAAAGAGTCCTTGGCTATGCTGACTCGGGGACGCTTTGTATGTCATGTGCACTGCCTTGTACATGATGGTGTTGTACGATCAAGCCCGTGTGGGCCCCACCACAAAAACTTCGGACGAAATCTCTATCTTATGTTTGTTCCGTCTTATCCTGCAAGCCAAATCTTTTGTTTTGTTTTGTGTTGGGGTAGTCGAGTTGCTTCAATGTCAAGTGTTGAATCCATACCATTTCTAAACGGCGTTCTCATATTCCTATGTGAATACTAATCCTTCTTGTTTATTGAGATTGTCATGTTAATTCTTTTCCAACCGGCGTGCTTCTCTTCAAGTGGATCCGATCATTTCAACATTCGCAAGATCACCTCTCAGTTTTCCCAACGTTGTTTGTTTCATTCGTCCCCAAGTTGCCTTTGTTTTTCCCACCCTCCCACCCTTTTTCTTCAAGAACTCAGAATTCTTAATCAAGTATCCATTTTATTCATGAGAAGTCTCTTCATTCTTTTCCTTCAATGTTCTTACCCGGTGGTTCTCATGAAGCTGCTCTAGAAGTTCATCATTCTTCGTTTCTTTTATCTTCTCCGGTGGATTCAAATCAAGCTTTCGGTGTTGATCACATCATTTTCATTGGTTCACATGCTTTCCATGATGGAAGTTCTTATCAGAGACTCTCTTATTTATTCACCTCTCGCTATTCATTTGTTCCAGAGTGCTGGAGATATCTCAGAAGATTCGTGTTTCCATTGCTAATTCATTTAAGCTATCTCGAGGTTGTTATCTCATGCAAGCCATTTAATTCAACCGGCGCAATCTCTCTTTTAAATCCTTCAACGATGTATTTTTTGAGTGGGCCCTAACCCACAGGTCTTTTTCCAGGATCTTACCTGACTCTTCTTTTTCCGGAGTTATTCCCAAATTCTTCTCAAACTTGACATAAGAATGATTTCTCATCAGTCAAATGTATCCTCCAAGTTCGCTTCCATATTCTTTTCATCGTGGGTTCAACCTTTTTATTCTTTATCCCGGAGTGTCTCAACAATTCATGGTGGTGTTTCTCATCGTCATTCTCTGCATTTGAAGAACGAAGAAGAGGTCCTCTTAAATCCTTACCCATTCTTGTAAAGATGCGTAGTTCAAGCTTGTTTCCATCCTCTCATAATTGTTTTCGATTGTGAGAATTATTTTCACCCATCCGGAGCATTTCAGGAGTTGTTTTCGTTTTTCTTGATCATCCAATGGCCATCATTTCACAAGATTTATTCATTCCACCTTTCAGCTCTCGTTCTCCAAATCTTACCGGCGCATTATTCAAGTATTATATAATCAGTTCATGATCTCTTCGTTCTCATGTATCTAAATTCCTTCAAGTATCTTCATTCATTTTCCAATTCTTCCCGATGAATTTTGCCTTTGCTTCATTCTTTTTCAATTCTTATGGCGGTTTGTTCAAGATTACTCTTCCTATGTTCTCACACTAATTCATCCGTTCTCTCTAAATCCTACGGGTGGTTCGTTGAAGACTTTCTCAAGTTTACGCTATATCTCACTTAATCCTTTCTACGAGAATAAGTAGTGTGCCAAATCCGTTGCTTGTCATCAATTTAAATTGGTGAAGGATAAGCATAATGCCATTCTTATTCTTGTTTCATCGAGTAAATTCAAATCCTTATTCTAGAGGTTCATAAAAATTCTTGGTTTCAATTGTTCATCTTTCTTTTCCGAAGTTCCAAGTTTTCTCGGTTATATCATAGCGAAGCTCCATCTAATTATTGCAAGACTTCAATCCTGTTCGCTTCAAACCTTCAATTCTTTTATGTTATCATTTCCTATCCGGAGTTCTTCATGGAGGCTACATGGTGGTTCGTCAAGTATTCTTTTCATTCTTCAATTGTTCTTCAAGATTTCTCTCGAAGTTAAGTTCCACCAAGCTATACTCTAAATTAAACATGGTGTTCAACACATGTCTTGTTTTGAGGAGTTCAAGCATTCTTCATCTTGCATTCTGAAGTGCAGTTCTTTCTACCTTATCTTTTGAGGTGGTGTTATGTCATTCTTGACAATTTATTTCGTGTCTCATGATTCGCAAGTTGTTAAGAATGAGTTATTTTAAACCCATCATTGTCTCTTCGTTCAGGAGATGCTTTGCAGCCTGTTAACCTCTTCATTGGAGTTATCTTGGGTTATATTTCACCTAAAGTTTTCCCTAAGAATTGTTGCTACTTATGGCGCTTATAAATGACCCAAGTTCTTCATTTATCCTCCCAGTGAAATAAGCTTCTCGTCTCCTTGTTGATATCAACCCAATCTATTGTTTCCGTTAGTGGCAGAATTTCACCTTAGTTTTGAGATGTTTTCCATAAGCCCACTACAAGCTTATTCGTTCCATTGTTGGTTTTTCCAACAACTCCGTTTTAACCTTCTTGGAAGGGTACTTTCCTAGTTCATCTGTGGCAGAAGTTGGCATTTTCTTCTCCATTCTGTTATTGCTATGATATATCTTCTATTCTCCCTTCCGGAGGCATTGTGATGTTGCTCTCTTCACTCATCATCTCGGATTGTGAGGACCGTGTTCTTTTCATGCTTATCCTTTTCCAACCGAAGCGTCATGTCCTCCATTCAAGTTCTCTCATCTTATAAAATTTTGCCTCCCTTCTAAACCGGAGTGCTATCTGAAATCTTTCTTACCCATGGTGCCATTCTTTCAATAGTTTCGGAGGCAGTGTGTTGTTGATTTCATCAAGTATACTCTCATCTTGTCAAGTTCGTGTTCAATTCCTTCCATTTACAGTCGGAGTGCTGTCCAAATTATATCATTCTTATTCCTTCTCTATCTTGTTTTAACCGGAGTGTTGTGTCTATCATTTCTCTTCTAACCTGAGTCTCATCCAAGTGCTTTCATTTTGCCAACTTCATATTCTATGCTTTCCATTTCCAACCAGAGTGTTGTCGTAATTGATCCTTATCATTCCTTGTACATCTCATTTCAATCGGAGTGCTTGCATCTACCCCTTGTCCATTGTAACACTTTTCTTATGTCTTTCAACCGACAAGGTTCTCGTAATGTTCCTTGTTACTCTTTTCTAACGGAGTGTTTCAACTTTGTTCATATTCATTGTATTCTTTCTTTCAATTTGTTCAACCTCGCAAGGTTCTTTGGTTTCACTCATTTGTCACAGAAGCAACTTTGTTTTACCTCTTCCTCTTTTGTTTCTCCCCGGTGCCATCCTATATCTCGGGACAAGATCCTCTTGTAGTGGTGGAGTGTTGTGACGCCCCGAGACCGATGCGCCAGGTGTCTCCCAGTTATTCGCTATTGTTGCCTTGTCATTCACTTGCGTGTTGCATCTTGCCATGTCATCATCCGCATTGCATCTGCATGTTTTCAAAACTTGCATCCGTCTGGGTTCCCCAATTCTCTCTGTTGTCCATTCTGAGCCCAGACACACTCGCACGTGCCCGCGGCACGTTCGAAATAGTATTATATAAGTGGCGATTGTAAGCCAACTCTTTATCCCTTTCTTATTCAGTACATGGGATTGTGTGAAGATTACCCCTCTTGCGACAAAACCACCATGCGGTTATGCCCCTAAGTCGTGCGACACGTGGGAGATATAGCCGCATCGTGGGTGTTACACTATTGCTTTCTTCATAATTTATACATGTTCCTCGGACTATGAGATTATGCAACTCCCGAATACCGGAGGAACACCTTGTGTTCTATCAAACATCACAACATAGCTAGGTGATTATAAAGATGCTCTATAGGTGTCTCCGATGGTGTTTGTTGAGTTGGCATAGATCGAGATTAGGATTTGTCACTCCGTGTATCAGAGAGGTACCTATGGGCCCTCTCTGTAATGCACATCACTATGAGCCTTGCAAGCAATGTGTCTAATGAGTTAGCCTTGGAATGATGCATTACAGAACGAGTAAAGAGACTTGCCAGTAACGAGATTGAACTAGGTATGATGATACCACGATCGAATCTCGGGCAAGTAACATACCGATGACAAAGGGAACAACATATGTTGTTATGGGGTTTGACCGATAAAGATCTTCGTAGAATATGTAGGAGCCAATATGAGCATCCAGGTTCCACTATTGTTTATTGACCGGAGATGTGTCTCGGTCATGTCTACATAGTTCTCGAACCCGTAGGGTCCGCACGCTTAACGTTCGATGACGATTTGTATTATGAGTTACGTGATTTGATGACCGAAGTTTGTTCGGAGTCCCGGATGAGATCATGGACATGACAAGGAGTCTCTAAATGGTCGAGACATAAAGATTGATATATTGGATGATGTTATTCGGACACCGGATGAGTTCCGAGATGTACCGGATAATTATCGGAGTGCCTGAGGGTTATCGGAACCCCCCGGGAGAACTAATGGGCCTTCACGGGCCTTAGTGGGGAGAGAGAAGGGCCACAAGGGGCTGTTCGCACCCCCCTTGGGTCCGAATTGGACTAGGGGAAGGGGCTCCGCCCGCCTTTCCGTCCCTTCCCCCTCTCCCTTCCTGCTTCCCCCTTCTCCTGGTGGAATCCTATCAGGACTTGGTGTCCTAGTAGGACTCCCCTCTCCTGGCGCGCCCTACAGGGGCCGGTGTAAGTGCACCTAGTGCCACCCCTAGTTGGTTTTGGAGTATTGACGACAAACCTGGTTGAGGGACTAATGTGTTTGTGAGAATTGCAGGATAACACAGGTAGTAGTCCCTCATTGATTCGGTTTACCTACAAGAGATGACCCCTAAAAGCGTGTGAAGACATTGAAGACAATGATGGTCTGTGAAGAGATTCACATTGAAGACTATGACATGAGAAGACATCGTATGAAGACTATGGAGTACGAAGACATGGTTGTTTCGTAGTTTCCTTTTCTTCTTTGTTGAGTCATAGGAACCACCATACTGTTAAGAGGGGTCCAAGTGAACAAAGTCAGAGTGACTGAAGTGATGCTTAACCAAATCCTATGTCTTCGAGCGAAGACAATGAGAGCAAATCTCATCCAGATCTGGATGAGTCAGCTTTACTTGTAGCCCAAGTCAAGCTGCCGCGTGTGTTTGAAATCTGACCGTTGGACACGTGTCAGTTCCTTAGTGACCCAGGGTCATTTCAGACAAATCAGTCGGGTTGCCTCCTAGCTATAAATAGCCCACCCCCTACATCATAATTGGTGGCTGCTCAGAGTTAGTGCATGGGTTTTGTCGTTTGAGAGCAACCCACCTCCGAAGCATTTGAGAGAGAGATCCTTGTGAAGACAAAGCCCAAAACACCCAGAGCCAAAGAGTGTTAGGCATCACTGAAGTCTTTCTGTCTACGTGACCAGAAGACTTGTTACACTTGAGGAGTGTGAATCCTCTAGCCGGTTAGGCGTCGCGTTCTAAGCGTCCAAGAGTCAATGTGGATCGCCAGTGAACGAAGTCTGTGAAGGTTTGGAAGTCTACCTTGAAGACTTACTAGAGTGATTGGGCGAGGACTGTGTGTCCTTAGCTCAAGGAGAATAAGGTGAAGACGCGGTCTTCTGAGTTGAATCTCAGCCTCCCTAACCAGACGTACAGTTGTCACAGCAACTGGAACTGGTCTACCAAATCCTTGTCTTCATCAAGCTACTGGTTCTATCCTTCACTTCCCTTTACTTTACAGTTTGTCTTCGTGAAGTCATTGCATGCATGTATGATCTGATTGACTTCACTAAGTGAAGACTCTTTACTGTTTGGATTCATACTATCTTCCATCCTAATCCATACTACCTATCTGCTGATAGTTTTCGTGTTTTCACTTCATTGCTTACTTGACTATGGCTTGTCTAGTGTAGTCTACCTTCCGCTGCATATCAATAGGTTTATTTCTATAGTTTGTCTTCAAAGCCCCCGTGTTTTGAACTTTCATAAAAAATTGCCTATTCACCCCCCCCCTCTACTTGATAACTAGCACTTTCAATTGGTATTAGAGCAAGGTGCTCCCCTGTTCTGTGTGATTCGCTTGAACCACCTAGAGTTTTAGCTATGTCGACTACAGGGATAATCAAAGTCTCCGCTGCGTGCCTTGTCTTCGATGGCACTGATTACCCCTACTAGAAGAATAAGATGCGCATGCATCTTGAAGCCATTGACATCGACCTCTGGTATGTCGTCAAGGACGGCATTCCCAAGGTCGGTGAAGGTGTTACTGCTGCTGATGTGAAGAGGTTCATTCAACTGGACTCGGCTGCCAAGAACATCATCTGTGGTCATCTGACCAAAGGACAGTATGGTCATGTGAGTGCTCTAGAAACTGCAAAGCTAGTCTGGGACTGGCTCTCCAAGGTCAATGAAGGTGTCTCGACCCAGAGAGACTCAAGGATCAGTGTTCTCCGCAACCTCTTCAACCGCTTCAAGAGAAATGAAAATGAGAATGTCTAGCTCACATTTGATCGCCTCACTGATATCACCAATGATCTTCGTGCACTCGGCGCCACTGAGATCACCAAGCACGAAATCGTCAAGACACTTATGAGATAGCTCGACAGCTCATTCGACACCCTGGCCCTGATGATTCAAGAATGCGCTAACTTCAAGACTCTCGATCCGTCTGACATACTTGAGAGGCTCAACACACATGAGTTCTAGCAATCTAAGAAAAGAGATATCTATGGTCCCAACTATGGCCGAACTCGCGCATTGAAGGCAAAGGTCATTTCCTCATCTGAAGAAGAATCTGACTGCAGTTCTGAGGATCCTGAAGACATTGGAAAGGAGCTTGCTATTCTTGTGAAGAAGTTTTAGAGGTTCACCAAGAAGAAAGGTTTCAGACAGTCGTCGAGATCCAGCTCAAGAAATGATGAAGCTTCCTCCCGTGACTACAAGAAGAGAACGTGCCACAAGTGCAAGAAACCTGGTCACTACATCTTTGAATGTCCTCAGTGGGACAATGAGACTAGGAAGAAGAAGAGCAAGGAATATGATTCTGTTGACAATAAGAAGAAGAAATCCTCAAAGTCTTCTTCCAAATCTTCGTCGAAGTCTTCATCACACAAGAAGAGCTCATCCAGCAAGGCTCGTGCATTTGTTGGTAAGGAGATGGATTCACAGGAGGAGTCTGCATCTGAGAAGTCAGAGGTGGAGTCTGAAGAGGAATCTGATTCAGGCATGGCAAGCCTGGCTCTAGCTTCAGCGTACGTCGCCAAGTCCATCTTCAACACTAAAGACAATGGCCTCGTCACCAACACTGAGGCTAATGATGAGGATGACTCTGCCCCCACCTACTGCTTCATGGCACGTGGTGCCAAGGTAAACTCACGCGATGCTTACTTTCAAACATCAAGTGAAGATCACTCTGAGTGTGAATCTAAACCTAGCTACAAAACACTTGCTAAAATTGCAACCGAGCAACATAATACTATGGAACATATTCAAAAATTGCTAGACAAAAGCGATGACCTATTGGACGCGGAAATGACCCGATCACAGTCCTTAATTGAAGACATCAAAAATCTTCATGTTAAGTACGAGGAACTTGAAAGTCGTCATGAGACTCTATCAGTGACTCATGAAAAGCTCTCCTATGATTATCTTCAAAGGAAGCAAGAACTTGAGAACCTGAGAGCGTCTCATGAAGATCTTCAAAAGGAGAACGAGTCACTCCGCGCTCAACAAATCAATTCCGCTCAGGAAGACTTTGAGCCACCATGTTTAAAATGTCTTGAGCGTGATAATGCTGCTTCTGTTGCTGGATGTTCTACTGCTACTATTGTTGCTATGTCTTCAACTGCTGATGTGGAGACTAACCCCTCTTCTGAGGATACCACTACTATTTCTGATGAGAATGCCAGGTTGAAGACATTGCTTGAAACAAGGATGTGCAAAAGCCTCAAAGGGCATCAGACACTATGCGATGCCCTCAAGAAACAGATTTTGAACCGAACCCCTAGGAAAGAGGGTGTTGGGTTCGAGAGGAAAATGAATGTTGATGGTTCCTATTGGAAGCCTGAGCAATACCCCGAAACCACATGGGTTGTTGCAAAGGGACCTTCAGTGGATCCATCTACCTTATCTGGCTTCACTTGTGCTAACCCTATTATCATTGATGAATCCTTTGGTGCAAACTATAAACAGTTTAAGAATCAGAATGGTGAAGTGTTTGCCAGGTATATTGGTACTAACTGCAGGAATGGACCCCTTTGAAGAAGATCTGGGTGCCCAAGAGTTGTCTTGAAAATCTTCAGGTGAATTTCATCATGACACCAGCTGGGAAGAAGACAAACCCCAGACCAAAGGCTTCATATGGTCCAAAGGCTTCATACAGACAGAGGACTCGCTAGAGTCACCCTAACGCCAATGTTTTGCAGGGAAACCATACTCAGACTTATGAATATGAGCGTGTTTCGTCAAACCGCTATGTTCATAAGACCAAGAACTATTCTGCGTATTCTTATGAGTATTATTCTCCTCGTGCAAGGCTATTTGCTAGGGATACAAAGACAAAGTTCTCGGATGCTGCACTTAGACTCATTGCTTCTAAGCCACCCCTCAAGATGTGGGTGGTTAAGAAGAATTAACTCTCTTTTGCAGGGAAAGGTCGCCAGCCAAAAATCAAAGGTGTCTGATGCTTATGCTGGGGACATAAAACATCTTGCGGGGCACAAGATAAAATGCCAAAATGGTCTTACTATGTATTTTGTTCCTGGATTCCTTGACAATCATCCTATCTTCCCCAACCAGGATCTAAACTTTGATAATATGCTTGTTCGTTGAATGTTTATGCTTCAAATTTCCCTTGGTGAAGCCTATCCCCCTAACTGCACTATAGGGTACAATACCAAAGGCTTCTGAGTGGATTATGGACAATGGAGGCACTGACCACATGATTGGTGATCGAAGTCTTCTCATGGACTCAACCTTACGTCCATCTGACAAGAGTCACATCACATTTGCTGACACTGGTAAAAGCAAGGTATTGGTTCTAGGTAGAGTTGCAATCTCAAAGTATCAGCACATGGATAAAGTGATGCTTGTTGAATCCCTTGGTTTCAACTTAATGTCTGTCTCAATGCTTTGTGACTTGAACATGATTGTGATATTGGGAAAATATCGTTCCCTTGTGCTTATGGAATCTGACAAATCTCTAGTCTTTGAAGGGTATCGAAAGGATGATTTGTATATGGTATATTTCTCAGCAAGACCATAGTTGTCCGTATGTCTTCTAGCAAAAGCTTCAGAGTGTTGGCTCTGGCATCGGAGGCTAGGGCATGCTGGCATGAGGAACTTGTACACTCTCGCAAAAAAGAAGCATGTCGTAGGCATCAAGGGTGTCAAGTTCAAGAAGGATCATCTATGTGGTGCCTGCGAAGCTGGAAAGAGGACAAGGGCCAAGCATCCCTCAAAGACAATCATGATGATATCACGTCCCTTCGAGCTGCTTCATATGGATTTATTTGGCCCTACTCGCTACTCTACTCTTACTACCACTGCTTGCCTCTATGGTTTCATCATTGTTGATGATTACTCAACATATACATGGGTGCATATAATTCTCTACAAGAATGAAGTGCAGGATGTCTTCAGACGATTCGCAAATCGTGCCATGACGAACTATGGCATCAAGATCAAGCACATCAGAAGTGACAACGGCACAGAGTTCAAGAACACCGGCCTCGACACTTATCTTGATACATTGGGCATCACTCACGAGTTCTCAGCTCCATACACACATCAGCAGAATGGCATCATGGAGCGCAAGAACAGAACCCTCATTGAGATGGCTCGGACGATGCTTGATGAGTACAAGACTCCAAGGAAGTTCTGGCCTAAAGCCATTGATACTGCACGCCACGTCATCAACCATGTTTATCTTCACAAACTTCTAAAGAAGACATTCTATGAGGTACTGACTGGTAAGAAGCCAAACGTTAGCTACTTCAGAGTATTTGGTGCTAGGTGCTGGATCAAGGATCCGCATCACACTTCAAAAATTGCACCAAAAGGACATGAAGGTTTTATGCTTGGTTACGAAAAGGATTTGCACTCCTACAGAGTCTTCAACCTCTTTCACTATAAAGTGGTTGGAACTGTGGATGTGTGGTTCGATGAAACTAACGGCTCGCAAAGAGAGCACCTGCCAAATGTGCTAGATGAAGTCTCACCAAGTGAATCCATCAAACTTATGGGTACTGGAGAAATCATACCTTTAGAGGCTCAGGCTGAAGAAGAACTCGTCATTTCTGCACCTAATCAACCCGAAGATAATGCACAGCCTGAAGTCAATGTCGACAATGAAGGCAATGATCAGCAAGACCAAAGTCTTTGTCCAGTACATCCTCTTGTTGCAAATGAAGTGTAGATTGAAAAGATAATCGATGGCATCAATGCACCTGGTCCGCTCACTCGTTCAAGAGCAACACAGCTAGCAAATTTTTGTGGGTGCTTTGCATTTGTCTCTATATTTGAACCCAAGAAAGTTGCTGAAGCCTTCATGGAACCTGAATGGATTCAAGCCACGCAAGAAGAGCTTGAACAGTTTGAGCTGAACAATGTGTGGGAACTGGTCAAGCATCCTGATCCTGGCAAGCACAATATCATAGGCACCAAATGGATCTATGGCAACAAACAAGATGAGCATGGCCAAGTTGTTAGAAACAAGGCTCGTCTCATTGCTCAAGGATACGCTCAAGTTGAAGGGATTGACTTTGATGAAACATTTGCTCCGGTGGCTAGGCTTGAAGCCATTCGCGTACTGCTAGCCTATGCCAACCATCACAACAACATCCTGTACCAAATGGATGTGAAGAGTGCTTTTCTCAATTGCAAGATTGAAGAAGAAGTGTATGTTGCACAACCACCTCGCTTTGAAGACCCAAAACATCCTGACATGGTATACAAGCTCAATAAGGCACTGTATGGCCTCAAACAAGCCCCTCGCGCTTGGTATGACACACTCAAAGACTTCCTGAAGAGCAAAGGATTCAAACCAGACCCTGGGTCCCACTCTCTTCACGAAGACATATGATGGTGAATTGTTTGTGTGCCAGATCTATGTGGATGACATTATCTTCGGCTGCACTGACAAGAGTTAAAGTGATGAGTTTGGGCATATGATATAGGAGCAATATCAGATGTCCATGATGGGTGAGCTGAAATTCTTCCTCGGTCTTCAAATTCCTCAGCAAAGCAACGACATCTTCAAATCTCAAGAGAAATACCTCAAAGATTTCCTGAAGAAGTTTGGAATGCAAGACTACAAAGGATACACGACGCTAATGCCAACCAAAAGTCATCTCGGCCCCGACGACAATGGTAAAGTGTTCGATCAAAAGGTATACCGCTCCATGATTGGTTCTTTACTCTATTTATGTGCATCTAGGCCAGATATAATGCTTAGCATTTGCATGTGTGCTCGATTCCAAGCGGCACCAAAGGAGTCACATCACTTAGCTGTGAAGCGAATTCTTTGATATTTGGCTTACACCTGTCGGTGTCAAAACCGGCAGATCTCGGGTAGGGGGTCCCAAACTGTGTGTCTAGGATCGATGGTAAAAGGAGACAGGGGACACAATGTTTACCCAGGTTTGGGACCTCTCTATGGAGGTAATACCCTATGTCCTGCTTGATTGATATTGATGAATATGGGTGTTACAAGAGTTGATCTACCAAGAGATCGTGATGGCTAAACCCTAGAAGTCTAGCCTATATGACTATGGTAATGAATGGTGTCCTTTCCGGACTATCCCCTTCGGTTTATATACACACCGGGGGGAACTAGGGTTTACATAGAGTCGGTTACATAAGAAGGAATTTCATAATCGGTCGCGAAGCTTGCCTTCCACGCCAAGGAGAGTCCAATCCGGACTCAGGTATAGTCTTCGGCCTTCATGTCTTCACAGCCATCAGTCCGGCCCACTAGATAACAGGCCGGACGCCCGAGGACCCCTTAGTCCAGGACTCCCTCAGTAGCCCCCGAACCAGTCTTCAATAGCGAGGTGTTCGGCACACAAATTGTCTTCGGCATTGCAAGGCGGGTTCCTCCTTTAATTATCTCCAAGTGATGTATTCAGCCATCGGTTCCCTGTCACTCCCCTCAGCTTCTATGCATCAAATAACTTCGCCTCCCACGCATCAAGCGAAGGCAGAAGGTCAGGGTAATTTTGCAAATAAAACCCCATCTGTGCAAGGGGGAGCGCTTATTAAAGAGATCGGATCCTAGATCCATTCGGCACCATATAGAGGAAACCCCTGGAAGCTGTTTGGGAGAAACCATTCCAGCATGGCTAGCGTCCCCAGCTCCTCCACCCGTTCCGGCCCAGAGAAAAGCCAGTGGGAGAGGTGTTCAGTGTCCCACAGTCAATTGACGGAGCTGCAAACGCAGGGATTCCCCCCCCCCCCCGCGCAGATCTCGTTCCCGTTCGAGCGGGGCTAGATTCCTTCAACGGAGAGATAAAGGCAGAGGACTTCCCCAATCCATCCGGGGGATAACGAGTATGTTTCGTCCCCTGCCTGCTGAGGGGCGTTGGATTTCCCATTCATCCGTTCCTCTGAGAGCTTCTAGAATATTATGGCCTCCAGTTGCACAACTTCACCCCTGCCTCCATTCTGCACATCGCGGGTTACGTCGCTTTATGTGAATTATTCCTGGGTATCGAGGCTCACTTCGAGCTATGGAGGAAGTTGTTCTGCCTTGTCCCGCGTAATCATGAGGGGTCCATATTTGAAGTGGGCGGAGCCGTAGTATGGCGCATTGCTGATACCATATATCTGTCCGGCACACCAAGGAAGGCATTCGAAGAATGGCCTTCCGAATGGTTCTATATTGAGGATGTCGCCCTTCCTGACCCAGTTCGAAAGGGACTTCCTGAATTTGCAAGCGTTCCGCTAAAGAAACCCCATAGTTGGCGTCCTCAGAGTCTGGAAGAGGAGGACAGCGCAGAAGTTCGCCAGCTCATGAGCAAGATAAAGATGCTCGCCCAGTCCGGACTTACAATAATCGAGGTAATGGCGATCTCCATAGTGTGTGGGGTTCCGCCGCTACAATACAGAAGGCAGCCCATGTGGCACTATAATGGAGAGGATGACGCTTCCCGTTATGGCCAGAAGGGTCCGGATACCCCCGCCGCTCTGGCCAAAATATTGGTCGAGCTTTTTAAAGGGGAAGAAGAGGAGTTTCTTCGCATTAAGCACAGAGATGGATATTCTATGTATAATCCTCCCAGTTGGGTAAGCTTTGGTCCTTCGATTCTACTCATTCCCTTCCCAGATTACTTTTGATAAATTTCAAGTCGGTTTGCTATGGCAGCACTGCGGAAGGTCACCGAAGGACTTCATAGTCTTTCCCCATAGCCGAAGACCCGCAACCGGGAACTAGATCCTGGGTTTGAAGAGGATCCGGATATATTCGTGGTGCCCGCGGGGGGAGTATTCATCCAGACAAGCTATGACGGCACAGAAGTGGCCATCACCGCCGACTACCCTGGCCTCCTTCCTGCTTCTCATGTAAATAATTAAGAAACACCCTCTCTCAAAGAGTGCTCTTATTCTGTCTCACCCATCGCACCATATTGATACGTCTCCAACGTATCTATAATTTTTGATTGCTCCATGCTATATTATCTACTGTTTTGGACTATATTGGGCTTTATTTTCCACTTTTATATTTTTGGGACTAACCTATTAACCGGAGGCCCAGCCCAGAATTGTTGTTTTTTTGCCTATTTCAGTGTTTCAAAGAAACGGAATATCAAACGGAGTCCAAACGGAATAAACCTTTCGGGAACGTGATTTTCTTCCCGAATATGACCCAGGAGACTTGGACCCTACGCCAAGGAAGCTTCGAGGTGGGAACGAGGTAGGGGCGCGCCCTATACCCCCAGGCACGTCCCCACCCTCGTGGGCCCCCCGAAGCTCCACCGACATACTTCTTCCTCCTATATATACCTATGTACCCCCAAACAAACAGAGACGGAGCCAAAAACCTAATTCCACCGCCGCAACTTTCTGTATCCACGAGATCCCATCTTGGAGTCTGTTCTGGAGCTCCGCCGGAGAGGGCCGTCATTACGGAGGGCTTCGACATCACCATAGCCTCTCCGATGAAGTGTGACTAGTTTACCTCAGACCTTGGGGTCCATAGTTATTAGCTAGATGGCTTCTTCTCTCTTTTTGGATCTCAATACAAAGTTCTCCCCCTCTCTTGTGGAGATCTATTCGATGTAATCTTCTTCTTTTTGTGGTGTGTTTGTTGAGGCCGATGAATTGTGGGTTTATGATCAAGTCTATCTATGAATAATATTTGAATCTTCTCTGAATTCTTTTATGTATGATTGGTTATCTTTGCAAGTCTCTTTGAATTATCAGTTTGGTTTGGCCTACTAGATTGGGTTTTCTTGCCATGGGAGAAGTGCTTAGCTTTGGGTTTGATCTTGCGGTGTCCTTTCCCAGTGACAGAAGGGGCAGCAATGCACGTATTGCATCGTTGCCATCGAGGGTAACAAGATGGGGTTTATCTCATATTGCATGAATTTATCTCTCTACATCATGTCATCTTGCTTAAGGCGTTACTCTGTTTTTAACTTAATACTCTAGATGCATGCTGGATAGCGATCGATGAGTGGAGTAATAGTAGTAGATGCAGAATCGTTTCGGTCTACTTGTCACGGACATGATGCCTATATACATGACATGCCTAGATATTCTCATAACTATGCTCAATTCTGTCAATTGCTCAACAGTAATTTGTTCACCCACCGTAGAATACTTATGCTCTTGAGAGAAGCCACTAGTGAAACCTATGGCCCCCGGGTCTATTCTCATCATATCAATCTCCATCACTTTAATCTTGCTTTGCTTTTTTACTTTGCCTTTTACTTTTCACTTTGCATCTTTATACCAAAAATACCAAAAATATTATATCTATCAGATCTCACTCTCGTAAGTGATCGTGAAGGGATTGACAACCCCTAATAGCGTTGGTTGCGAGTAGCTATCGTTTTGTGCAGGTATGAGGGACTTGAGTGTGGCCTCCTACTGGATTGATACCTTGGTTTTCAAAAACTGAGGGAAATACTTACGCTACTCTGCTGCATCATCCTTTCCTCTTCGGGGAAATCCAACACAAGCTCAAGAGGTAGCAAGAAGAATTTCTGGCGCCGTTGCCGGGGAGTCTACGCAAAAAGTCAACATACCAAGTACCCATCACATTCCCTATCTCTCGCATTACATTAGTTGCCATTTGCCTCTCGTTTTCCTCTCCCCCACTTCACCCTTGCCATTTTATTCGCCCTCTCTTTCCCAATCTCCTTCTCCTTCTCCGCCTCTCTTTTCCGTTTGCCTTTTTCTCGCTTACCTTTTGTTTGCCTGTGTGTTGGATTGCTTGCTTGTCGCTATGTCTGAAGTTGGGGAAGTTATTGCCGATATGGGAGCTAATAGTGTCATAGAAAATTCTGATGCTCCGGCTGAAGAACCCCCTACCTATCATACAAAAATATTTCGAATCGGTAGTGGTAATATTATTGGAAAAGGAGTCATCCAAGATTTTTTTACTTGTGCCGGTGCTTTGCCCTCTATGGGCGGTTCTATTCTTCATAGAACTAGTAGTCTTGCGGACGCTATTGCCATGCTTATCATTGAACTTGAAAGGCAATTTATGCATATGCACCCATCTATACAAAGAATTTTCCTAGAATTTTCTAATATCGAGCATTCTTCTGTTAAACGTGCCGCTACTATATGTTTGGCTCATGAAATCCGATTTATAATAAAATAAGCCAAAGAAATCTTTGCGCACTATAGGGTGGATGCTGGTTGTCCTCCCATAGAATCTATCGTCTTTGATCAAGAAGAAATTATGCGCTTTCAATCTCTTGACTATGTTGCTTTCAATGAAAACCTTAGAAAAAAGGTGCCAATCAATATTTTAATTGATAGAATCTCTGAACTTAATGATGATTTGGCTATTCAAAACAATGATCTAGGATGCTCTCTTGAGTTTAGGCTCACAAGGTTCTGTCAAAAGAATGCTTATAATGATGAATTGGTTGTGCAATACGAAGGGCCGAAAGAGGAACCTATACCCCCTAAAATTGATATTGGGGACCTCTATCCTATTAAATTTAGCCCTTTTGATTACTTTTGCTTGCCTCAAAGAAAACTCGCTGCCGAACATAGAGAATATGAAATGAGTTTCACCGATCTATCTTATTACTACGGCACAACCTAGATCTATCCTCGCTTTTATGCCTAGCTAGGGGCGTTAAATGATAGCGCTTGTTGGGAGGCAACCCAATTTTATTTTTAGTTTTTTTTGTTTTGCTCCTGTTTAGTAATAAATAAATTATTTAGACTCTGTTTTGGTTGTGTTTTTTGTGTTTAATTAGTGTTTGTGCCAAGTAGAACCGTTGGGAAGACTTGGGGAAAGTCTTGTTGAACTTGCTGTAAAAACAGAAACTTTAGCGCTCACAAGAACTGCTGTCATTTTTATTTGGAAAGTGCTATTTAGTTAATTCTTTTTGCAGATGATTAATAGATAAATTCATCACGTCCAGAAATTTATTTCCGAATTTTTGGGGTTCCAGAAGTTTGCGTTAGTTACAGATTACTACAGACTGTTCTGTTTTTGACAGATTCTGTGTTTTGTGTGATGTTTGCTTATTTTGATGAATCTATGGTTAGTAAAATAGTTTGTAATCCATAGAGAAGTTGGAATACAGTAGGTTTAACACCAATATAAATAAAGAATGAGTTCATTACAGTACCTTGAAGTGGTCTTTTGTTTTCTTTCTCTAACGGAGCTCACGAGATTTCTATTGAGTTTTGTGTTGTGAAGTTTTCAAGTTTTGGGTGAATTCTTTTGATGGATTATGGAACAAGGAGTGGCAAGATCCTAAGCTTGGGGATGCCCATGGCACCCCCAAGATAATCCAAGGACACCAAAAAGTCAAAGCTTGGGGATGCCCCGGAAGGCATCCCCTCTTTCGTCCACTTCCATCGGTAATTTACTTGGAGCTATATTTTTATTCACCAACATGATATGTGTTTTGCTTGGAGCGTCTTGTATTATTTGTGTCTTTGGTTGTTAGTGTGCCACAATCATCCTTGATTTACACACCTTTTGAGAGAGCCATACATGAATTAAAATTTGATAGAATACTCTATGTGCTTCACTTATATCTTTTGAGCGCTATAATTTTGCTCTATGTGCTTCACTTAGATCTTTTAGAGCACGGTGGTGGATTTGTCTTAAAGAAACTATTGATCTCTCATGCTTCACTTAAATTATTTTGAGAGTCTTAATAGCATGGTAATTTGCTTAATAATAACATGCTTGGTATTCAAGATTTGTGAAACTTTCTTTTGAGTGTGTTGAATACTAAGAAAAGTTGGATGCTTGATAATTGTTTTGAGATATGGAGGTAGTAATATCAAAGTCATGCTAGTAGAGTAATTGTGAATTTGAGAAGTTCTTGAGTTAAAGTTTGCAAGTCCCGTAGCATGCATGTATGGTAAACATTATGCAACAAATTTGAAACATGAGGTGTTATTTGATTGTCCTCCTTATGAGTGGCGGTCAGGGACGAGCGATGGTCTTTTCCTACCAATATATCCCCCTAGGAGCATGCGCGTAATACTTTGATTTTTGATAGCTTGTAGATTTTTGCAATAAGTATATGAGTTCTTTATGACTAATGTTGAGTCCATGGATTATACGCACTCTCACCCTTCCATCATTGCTAGCCTCTTCGGTACCGTGCATTTCCCTTTCTCACATTGAGAGTTGGCGCAAACTTCGCCGGTGCATCCAAACCCCGTGATATGATATGCTCTTTCACACATAAACCTCCTTATATCTTCCTTAAAACAGCCACCATACCTACCTATTATGGCATTTCCATAGCCATTCCGAGATATATTGCCATGCAACTTTCCACCATCCAGTTTATCATGACACATTCATCATTGTCATATTGCTTAGCATGATCATGTACTTGACATAGTATTTGTGGCAAAGCCACTATTCATAATTTTTTTCATACTTGTCACTATTGATTCATTACATATCCCGGTACACCGCCAGAGGCATCCATATAGAGTCATACTTTGTTCTAGTATCGAGTTGTAATCATTGAGTTGTAAATAAATAGAAGTGTGATGATCATCATTCAATAGAGCATTGTCCCGAAGAAAAAAGAGAAAGGCCAAAAAAGAAGGCCAAAAAAAGAAAATAAATAAAAAGGGGCAATGCTACTATCCGTTTTTCCACACTTGTGCTTCAAAGTAGCACCATGTTCTTCATATAGAGAGTCTCTTGAGTTATCACTTTCATATACTAGTGGGAATTTTCATTATAGAACTTGGCTTGTATATTCCAACAATGGGCCTCCTGAAGTTCCCTAGGTCTTCGTGAGCAAGCAAGTTGGATGCACACCCACTTAGTTTCTTTTGTTGAGCTTTCATACATTTATAGCTCTAGTGCATCCGTTGCATGGCAATCCCTACTCCTTGCATTAACATCAATCGATGGGCATCTCCATAGCCCATTGGTTAGCCTCGTTGATGTGAGATTTTCTCCTTTTTGTCTTCTCCACATAACCCCCATCATTCTATTCTATTCCACCCATAGTGCTATATCCATGGCTCACGCTCACGTATTGCGTGAAAGTTTATGAGTTTGAAATTATTAAGGTATGAAACAATTGCTTGGCTTGTCATCGGGGTTGTGCATGATGAGAGCATTCTTGTGTGACGAAAATGGAGCCTGACTAAACTATATGATTTTGTAGGGATGAACTTTCTTTGGCCATGTTACTTTAAGAAAACATAATTGCTTTGTTGGTTTGCTTGAAGTATTATTATTCTCTATGTCAATATGAACTTTTGTCTTGAATCTTCCTAATCTGAATATTCATACCACAATTAGGAAAATTTGCATTGTAATTATGCCAAGTAGCACTCCGCATCAAAAGTTCTCTTTTTATCATTTACCTACTCGAGGACGAGCGGGAATTAAGCTTGGGGATGCCTGATACGTCTCCAACGTATCTATAATTTTTGATTGCTCCATGCTATATTATCTACTATTTTGAATTGTATTGGGCTTTATTTTCCACTTTTATATTTTTGGGACTAACCTATTAACCGGAGGCCCAGCCCAGAATTGCTGTTTTTTTGCCTATTTCAGTGTTTCGAAGAAACGGAATATCAAACGGAGTCCAAACGGAATAAACCTTTCTGGAACGTGATTTTCTTCCCGAATAAGACCCAGGAGACTTGAACCCTACACCAAGGAAGCTTCGAGGTGGGCACGGGGTAGGGGGGCGCGCCCTATACCCCCAGGCGCGCCCCCCACCCTCGTGGGCCCACCGAAGCTCCACCGACGTACTTCTTCCTCCTATATATACCTACATACCCCAAACGAACAGAGACGGAGCCAAAAACCTAATTCCATCGCCGCAACTTTCTGTATCCATGAGACCCCATCTTGGGGCCTGTTCCGGAGCTTCGCCGGAGAGGGCCGTCATCACGGAGGGCTTCTACATCACCATAGCCTCTCCGATGAAGTGTGAGTAGTTTACCTCAGACCTTCGAGTCCATAGCTATTAGCTAGATGGCTTCTTCTCTCTTTTTGGATCTCAATACAAAGTTCTCCCCCTCTCTTGTGGAGATCTGTTCGATGTAATCTTCTTCTTTTTGCGGTGTGTTTGTCGAGACCGATGAATTGTGGGTTTATGATCAAGTCTATCTATGAATAATATTTGAATCTTCTCTGAATTATTTTATGTATGATTGGTTATCTTTGCAAGTCTCTTTGAATTATCAGTTTTGTTTGGCCTACTAGATTGGTTTTTCTTGCCATGGGAGAAGTGCTTAGCTTTGGGTTCGATCTTGCGGTGTCCTTTCCCAGTGACAGAAGGGGCAGCAAGGCACGTATTGCATCGTTGCCATCGAGGGTAACAAGATGGGGTTTATTTCATATTGCATGAACTTATCTCTCTACATCATGTCATCTTGCTTAAGGCGTTACTCTGTTTTTAACTTAATACTCTAGATGCATGCTGGATATCGGTCGATGAGTGGAGTAATAGTAGTAGATGCAGAATCGTTTCGGTCTACTTGTCACGGACGTGATGCCTATATACATGATCATGCCTAGATATTCTCATAACTATGCTCAATTCTGTCAATTGCTCAACAATAATTTGTTCACCCACCGTAGAATACTTATGCTCTTGAGAGAAGCCACTAGTGAATCCTATGGCCCCGGGGTCTATTCTCATCATATCAATCTCCATCACTTTAATCTTGCTTTGCTTTTTACTTTGCCTTTTACTTTTCACTTTGCATCTCTATACCAAAAATACCAAAAAATATTATATCTATCAGATCTCACTCTCGTAAGTGACCGTGAAGGGATTGACAACCCCTAATAGCATTGGTTGCGAGTAGCTATCGTTTTGTGCAGGTACGAGGGACTTGAGCATGGCCTCCTACTGGATCGATACCTTGGTTCTCAAAAACTGAGGGAAATACTTACGCTACTCTGCTGCATCATCCTTTCCTCTTCGGGGAAATCCAATGCAAGATCAAGAGGTAGCACGTATCATGATTCACATGGGAGACGTTCGGCGATTTCGAAGAGATCGTCTCCCACACCGGACAATCCTTCCAAGAGGAAAGCAAATGAAGCTGCGGCCATGCCTTCATCGAAGAGGTATGAATTTGCCAACCTGCCCCTGAGCAGTCACATCCAACCGTGACCTTCCCGTTTTCCATTTGCCAGGAGGAAGACGCACCGGACTATATCCGCGGGTCTGAGCGGTCGTACTTCCCACAGTCAGGATTCAAATCCTGCCGTGAAGACGGGGGCTGATGCAGGGGCGACACCGGACTGTCCTACAGCCGAGGACTCGGACGATGTATCCATCACCAACTCGGAAGTGGAGAGTGCTATGAATCATCGGCATCACCGGTCCATTTTACAAGATCCTGGCTTTTCGGAAGGGTCGTTTAACGCCTTCAACGCAACCGACGCATACATCCGGGCTGCTCGATATGGGATTAGCAGGGCTGCAAAGCAACATTTGAAAGATGTGCAGGTAAATTCGCTTTGTTTGACTATCATAACCATATGCCAGTAGTCCCCGAGACTTAAAGGAGTTGGAACAACTGGTTTAAGGATCAATGTACAACCAGGTGCTTACAGAGAAGAATACCCAGCTGGCTCAGGAACTAGAAAAGTGTCAGCGCCAGCTGCTTGCTGCTAATGCTAAACAGGAGAAATACAAGGCATCTCAAGGTAATGTTTTCCTCCATTGAAAATTCATAAGGCTACACCGATAGTGTGAATCCTGGTTATAATCTTTGTGTTGGGTCGTTTAGACCAAGTACGAGAGCAGCTTGACGCCGCTCGAGGCGAAGAACACGGAGCCAAAAAGCTACTAGCAGCGGGCGAGCGTGTATTGACAAAGGTTGTTGAAGAGAAAAAGAAACTCCTGGATTCGAACATCAACCTACGCGAAGAACTGAGAGATGTGCGAGCGTAAATAGCCGACTCTGTGAAGGAGAACAAGAAGCTCCGAGGCGGCATATTCAGTATGTGGCCGCTTTTGTCTTATAACGGTTTGGATGTGGCGGTAGCTGATATAGCTGTAATTGCAGGTGTGTTGATGAACCGCCCCGAAGAGGAAGTGTCCGGATCATCAAATGATCTTCTGCAGGAGTTGTCGCAGTTGCATGAGCAAGCTCGGCAGGCTATGTGGAGTGTAGCCAAGGCTTTATGACCATCGGACTCCCCTCCAGGAAGCATGGAAAAGTTGGTAGAGCTGTTCAAGGGAGAGCGGCGGCGTATCCGGCTCTGGAAGATATCTGCCTACCGAGAGGGTGCACGAGAGGCCTGGGCCATGGTGAAGGCGCGCTATACCAAGTTGGATCCTAATCACATGGCTCGTGTCGGGCCGATAGGGCCAAATGGAGAAGAAATTCCCGTTAGTATAGTATATGGCCAAGTAGAGGTGGCCGCCAAATATTCCCAACAGGATTGTAAGTTAGACTGCCTGTTGGAAGGTGTAGAGGAAGAGGTGTTCGAGTTCAAAAGACTGTGTACTTTCCTCATCTAGCTGAATTGTATATCATTTGTCATGGCAGACCTTTTCGCTTCAGCCTCCGGACTCTAAGGTGCGGAGTGTTTCCGAATACCGTCGCGGCCGAATAGGTCGGGGTATGCTTGGAAAACTAGGTGTAGGGGTCATAGTTGCTTGAACAGACAAGTTGTATCCGGCTAGCTATGGTATATTACATTAATGTCATAAGAAACATCTTCCAGAGAGAATAGTTCCGTTAAGGGTTCCTTTCCCTGGGTGTGCATGCATTTAATGTACATGTCTAAATTGTGATGCGAGCACCACAATCTGTATAACTTCTGGGGGTGCACACTGGAGTGAGTTTAGAAAACATCTTTAATTCACCAACTGAATATTCCCTTAAGAACGCTAGCTTTCGGCTTCACCCAGTCTGAGGTACACATCCGGATGACCTGGCAGTAACAATCACAGAGGTGCTCCATTTATGCCCTAGCCGAACTAACGGGGACGTAGGGCATAAACACAGGAGCCAGGCAACCCAACTTGGCCAAAACTTAAGTCATATCGATGCATATAGTGGCAAAGAAAAGGTACATATGGAAAAACTCATATGTGAGGAGCTTAATGCTCAAGAAATGACAAGAACTTCTGTCCGAGAAGCCCCCAGGTACAAGTAACATACATGTTTAAAGATGTATGTGTCGATGTTGTGCGGTCTGGCTGTACCGAAGCTTTAAAGCAAGAAAGAAGAAAATAATCGACAAAGAGAGAAAAAAATAATGGAAGCTACAGGGGAGGAGGAGACGAACACAGGGTTTGGCACTAGGCATAGAATCTTCAGAGTCTGGCCACGTTCCAGGGGTTTGGCTCAAGGCGATTGTCTGATGCATCGCGAAGACGATACGCCCCTCCGGTGAGGACTTTGCCAATTATGAAGGGACCCTCCCATTTGGGCTTGAGTTTGTCCTTTTTCTTCTCCGGCAGGCGTAGAATGAGTTCGCCAACGTTGTAAGTCTTGGCCCGTACTTCTCTGCTTTGATATCTTCGAGCCTGTTGTTGGTAAAATGCTGAACGGGCTTTTGCGACATCGCGTTCCTCCTCCAGGGCATCTAAGCCATCCTACCGATCAAGCTCGGCTTCTCTCTCTTCGTACATACGCACTCGGGGTGAGTCGTGAATAATATCGCAGGGCAATATGGCCGCTGCGCCATACACCATGAAGAAAGGTGTGTATCCGATAGTGCGGTTAGGCGTGGTCCGCAGCCCCCAGAGTATGGAGTTGAGCTCCTCAACCCAGTGCTTGTCTGATTCTTTCAAGGACCGCACTAGTCTGGGCTTGATGCCGCTCATAATGAGATCGTAGGCCCGTTCGACCTGACCGTTGGTTTGTGGGTGGTAGACGGAGGCGTAATCGTGTTTAATACCCAGATTAGTACACCAAGTTTTTACCTCGTCGGCTATGAAATTAGAGCCGTTGTCAGTGATGATGTTGTGTGGAACACCATAACGGTGCACAACACCGGATATGAAGTCTATCACCGGGCCGGATTCGGCCGTTTTGACCGGTTTAGCCTCTATCCACTTAGTGAATTTGTCCACCATAACCAGTAGATATTTTTTCTTATGGCTTCCCCCTTTAAGGGGTCCGACCATATCGAGTCCCCAGACCGCAAAAGGCTAAGTAATTGAGATTGTTTGTAGGGCGGTGGGGGGCATATGGCTCTGATTGGCAAAGAGTTGGCATCCGATGCAACGTTGGACAAGGTCCTGTGCATCTGCTCGGGCTGTCGGCCAATAAAATCATGTACGGAAGGCCTTGCTAACAAGGGCCCGAGCTGCAGCGTCGTGACCGCCAAGTCTGGCATGGATTTAAGCCAAGAGTTGGCGCCCCTCTTCCTCGGATATACATCGTTGTAGGACTCCGGTGGCACTTTTCTTATAGAGCTCTCCATCATGAACCTTGTAGGCTTTTGAACGCCGGACAATACAGCGGGCCTCATTCTGGTCCTCGGGGAGCTCTTTCCTGTTGAGGTAGGCCAAGAAGGGTTTGGTCCATGGGGCAATGACTGCCATGATGAGATGCGTCGATGGTGTTATTTTGATGGTTGAGCCCCCGATGACGTCGGTGTTTCCGGGATCTTGGATTATGTTTGATCCTAGACTTGTATTGCCATTTTCCCCCTGCCACACCATGGATGGCTTAAAGAGCCTTTCCAGGAAAATATTAGGTGGAACGGGTTCGCGCTTAGCGCCGATACGAGCAAGAACGTCCGCCGCTTGATTACTTTCTCGGGCCACATGATGGAACTCGAGTCCTTCAAACCGGTCCAACATTTTGATGACTGCGTTACGATACGCTGCCATCTTTGGATCTTTAGCGTCGAAATCTCTGTTTATTTGAGATATTGTGAGGTTCGAGTCCCCGCGTATCTCTAGGCGTTGTATGCCCATGGAGACAGCCATCTGGAGACCATGTAATAAGGCCTCATATTCGGCTGCATTATTGGAGTCTGTGTATAGTATTTGGAGAACGTACTGGACGATATCTCCCGTAGGGGACGTTAAGACGACCCCCGCTCCTAATCCTGCCAGCATTTTGGAGCCGTCGAAGTACATGACCCAATTGGAGTATGTGTCGTACTCTTTAGGGAGTACGACCTCTGTCCATTCGGCGATGAAGTCGGCCAGTACTTGGGACTTGAAGGCTCGATGTGGTTTATATGTAATATTGAATGGGAGGAGTTCGATGGCCAATTTGGAAATCCGGCCTGTAGCATCGTGGTTGTTTATGATGTCATTGACGGGTACTTCGGAGGCCACCGTGATCGAACACTCCTGGAAGTAGTGATGGACCCTTTGGGAGGCCATGAAGACTGCATATGCTATTTTTTGATAATGAGGGTATCGGGATTTGCATGGTGTAAGGACAGTGGACACGTAGTATACTGGCTTCTGAAGCAGGAATTTATGTCCGTCCTGTTCTTGTTCGACGACGAGTACGGCACTCACTACCTGGTGTGTTGCCGATATGTATAATTACATCGGTTCGCCAGCATTTGGTGCAGCTAGTATTGGATTGCTCGCAAGAAGAGTTTTTATTTCCTCCAATCCGGCTGTTGCCGCGTCCGTCCACTCGAAGTGGTCGGTTCACCGTAGAAGGCGATAGAGTGGCAGTGCCCGTTCTCCCAATCTGGAGATAAAGCGGCTTAGAGCTGCTATGCAGCCCGCAAGCTTTTGAACTTGCTTAAGATCTGTTGGCCCAGCCAGTTGTGACCGAGCTCGGATTTTGGCTAGGTTTGCTTTGATTCCTCTATTGGAGACACTGAAGCCCAGTAGTTTTCCAGCGGGGACGCCGAAGACACACTTTTCCGGGTTGAGTTTAATGTCATATGCCCGGAGATTGTCGAATGTAAGACATAAGTCATCTATTAGTGTCTCGATGTGCCTGGTTTTGACGACGATGTCATCGACGTAAGCTTCTACTATTTTGTCGATCTGTTTTTTCAGGCATGTTTGAATCATGCATTGGTACGTGGCGCCTACGTTCCTGAGCCCAAAGGGCATGGTGTTGAAGCAGAATGGGCCGTATAGGGTGATAAATGTTGTTGCGGCTTGATCGGACTCCTTCATTTTGATTTGATGGTATCCGGAATATGCATCGAGGAAACACAATGAGTCGTGTCCTGCAGTGGCGTCGATGATTTGATCAATGCGGGGGAGGGGGAAAGGATCCTTAGGGCAAGCCTTATTGAGGTCTTTGAAATCGACGCATAAGCGCCAGGATTTGTCCTTCTTTGGTACCATCACCAGGTTTGCCAACCAGTCTGGGTGTTTGATTTCTCTAATGAATCCGGCCTCGATGAGTTTGGCCAGCTCTTCCCCCATTGCTTGTTGTTTAGGTTCGGAAAAGCGCCGAAGTGATTGCTTGACCGATTTGAACCCCTTTAATATATAGAGGCTATGTTCGGCCAGCTCGCGTGGGATCCCTGGCATGTCTGAAGGGTGCCAGGCAAATATGTCCCAGTTTTTGCGCAGGAATTCTCGTAGTGTGGTGTCAACTGTTGGGTTCAGTTGAGCTCCGATAGATGTTGTCTTCTTGGGGTCCATTGGGTGGACCTGGAATTTGACTATTTCTTCTGCTGGTTTAAATGATGTCGATTTAGGGTGTTTGTCGAGGATTACATCGTCCATGTCCACCATGGAGCGTAGTGTAGTTAATTTGTCGGCTGGGAGGGCTTCGGATAGCTCCTCCTGGGCCAGGGATGCGGTTTTGTTTTCGGCACAGAGAGCCATGTCCGGATCACTGACGAGAGTGATTATACCGTTTAGTCCGGGCATCCTGAGCTTCATATACCCGTAATGGGGTACGGCCTGAAAGTGGGTGAAAGCATCCCGCCCCAACACGGTGTGATATCTGCTCCTGAAAGGGGCCACTCGGAAAGTTATTTCTTCAGACCGGTAGTTCTCCGGCGTGCCGAATACTACGTCAAGTGTGATTTTGCCCGCGCACCGCGCCTCCCGACTAGGAATAATTCCTCGGAAGGTTGTTGTCGGGTGGTAGGTGTCAGGACCCCGACTCGATGCCACATAGGTCTAGCATGTAACACCTCATATCACTTTGCGGCCTCACGCACGGTATTCCCATGGGTGTCGCCTTACCTTTGCCCGGGACCGTTTGCGCCTTTTGGCACACGTATATGATAGTGTCGCTAGCACCCATATGATAAGGAGCCCGGGCTGACATGGCTAGTCGTAAACCCAAAGTGGCACAGACTTACAGGGACAGGCATCCATGACCCAGCATCGAACGTGTCGGTCATCAGCGGGTGAATCCAGGCTGTAGCACTGGGCTAGCAGGACTCCGGTGAACCGGGCTGTAGCGGGCTAACAGGACTCCGGTATTCATCGCGTGACATTTCCCCGAAGGGACAGACACAGGAACGAAGAAGGACACATGCCGGCCAGCCTAAGTGTTCCGGAGCAGTAGCAAGCTACCATGGCTTAGTGAAACACTAGGAGACATTTCCCCGTAAGAGAGGCTACTAAAGATAAACAACTAGATGGTCAGATCCCACACATACCAAGCATTTCAATAACATACACACAATATGCTCGATATGTGCAAATACAACATGGCATCACAACATGACTCTACGACTCAAGTAATTATTCAATAGGCTCCGAGGAGCGAGATATTACAAACATGGGTCTCATGACCCAACAATCAGAGCATACAAATCAAAGCACAAGCGGAAGCTATCATGTCTGGGTACAGACATCCATAACTAAAAAAGGCTGAGAAGCCTGACTATCTACCAGATCCTGCCGGGGCACAAGATCGTAGCTGAGGTAACAAGCTAAACGTCGAAGTCCACGCGAAACTACTAGTGAGACCGAAGTCTCTCTGCAAAAACATAAAATAGGCAAACGTGAGTACAAATGTACCCAGCAAGACTTACATCAGAACTAACTACATATGCATCATTATCAACAAAGGGGATGGTGGGGTTTAACTGCAGCAAGCCAGCTTTGACTCGGTGGCTATCCTGAACTACGACTGCAAGTAACTCTTTGAGGTGGCGCACACGAGTCCACATATTCACCATATCAATACACCACTATGGATCCGCTCCCGTCTCCCTACGAGAACGCCATCCATAGCACTCACGCTTATCTTGCGTATTTTAGAGTATCCACTTTCACTTGTCTATGAACTGATATAAGCAACCCAGAAGTCCTTTACCGTGGACACGGCTATTCGAATAGATGATGTTAACCCTGCAGGGGTGTACTTCTTCATACATGTTTCCACCACTTAGCGTCTGCACACGACATGTGCTCGGCAGACTTCAAGCGAAAGCCGACGTGGGTGTAGACCACGACCTACCTAAACACTCAAGTCTCTAGTCCAGGTTTATCGCCTATTCGGGTTCCATCCATGAGGAGATCCGGCCGGAGTTTCGCTCACAGCCCCAAACGATGTGAACAGGGTTCTGTGACACCAAACGGGCGCCCGGTATACCCGGCCACGTGCCTACCGCATCACAGCCCACCCCTACGGTCAGCGCTGTCCACGGCCTCCAGCATACTACAAACACCAGAAACTACTTGCAACTCCTGGACAGAGGACAAGGGTGAATAAGAAGTCGAGCGGGGTCATATTTCAGGGCCCAATGTATGGTAGTAGCTGAATCATGGATCACAAACACAGAACTCAGTTCCTGAGGACGGCTGCAATGAGACAACCCACCATGTACTCCTACATGGCCTCTCACCGATACCTTTTACCAAATCGTGTTCACACACTTAGCTCACACATAGTAGGACATGTTCACACACCTCTGATTCATCCCCGATGAATCAGACCTGACTCAACTCTAAGCAGTAGCAGGCATGACAAACAAACATGAATGAGTAGGCACAACAGGGCTCAAACAACTCCTACTCATGCTAGTGGGTTTCATCTATTTACTGTGGCAATGACAGGTCATGCAAAGGATAAAGGGGTTCAGCTACCGCAGCAAGTAACAGTTGAATCGGTGTTGTCCTAATGCAGTAAAAGAGAGCAGGAGCGAGAGAGTGGGATTGTATCGGAATGAACAAGGGGGTTTTGCTTGCCTGGCACTTCTGAAGATAACATTGAGTCTTCATCAGTGTCAACGATCACATCGTCGGTATCACGTCTATCGAGAGGGAACAGATACTGGCAACAAAGAAGAAATACAATCAATGCAATGCACAATATGATGCATGCTCATGACATGGCAATATGAACGTGTTTTGAGCTAATGCAACTAGCAACAGATTAAATGAAGTTGGTTTGAATACAAGATTCAAATTCAAACTCCATATGTGATTATTCAAATGCCATTTAATTGATTTGTGCTAAACAGCAGCTATAAGTTGTTCCAACATGCATGAAAATGGTACAGATGGATTCCTTGAATTTTTCTGATAATTTTTCATATATAAATTATTTAATTTGGAGTTACGGTTGAATTTCTATGATTTATAGAAGTTTATACAATTTTCTGGAATTTTCTGAATAAAAACAAATCCAGAAAACATTACTGCGTCATCCTGACGTCATGATGATGTCAGCAGGTCAACGTGGCACAGTCCGGTCAAACCCTGACCTGTGGGTCCCGAGTGTCAGTGTCTAACTAAACTAACCTAGCTTAGTTAATACTAACCTAACTTAATTAGCCGGGCGGGGCCGCATGTCAGTGAGAGAGAGGGGGGTCAAACCGGCCAGTGGGGTCAAACCCGGGTCAAACTCGCCGGAGTTGACCCGAGGCTCGTCGCCGGCGAGGCCAGGGACGGCGGAGAGCGTCGGGATTCGCCCTCCGATGACCAAAAGAGCGGCGGAGGGGCTCTACGGAATGCCCAGGCTCGCGCGCATCTAACAGGGCAAACGGGAGAAGCTAGGGTGGCCGGAGGCGACGGCAATCATGACGACGGCGGCGGCCGGAGTTCGGGTGGTGGCGGGTTTGGCGCTACGAGCGGTGGTTTGGCGCGCCGAGGGCACTAGGGAGAAGCTCTTGCTCCTCCGCATCCAAAGGAACGGACGGGAGGCCGCGAGGTGGCCGGAGTTGAGCACGGCGTCGACCTCGGCGGCGGCCGGAGCTCGGGCGAGCTCGGGGTCGGTGTTAGGGAGCACGGCAGGAGGCGTTGTGGGTGTCTACGGGTTCATGCGATCGTGCTGAGCACGATGGTGGGCTCGGGAGCGAGCTGCGGTGGCTGTGGCCACGGTCACGCCATGGCCGGCGGCGAGAAGCTTCGGTCATGGTTGGGGATCGGGGCTAGAGCTCGTGAAGGAGGACGAGGGAAGGGGGAATCGGGTCAAAGGCTCACCGCGGAGCTGCAGGGATGGTTAGAGGGCTCGGGGGCGCGCCGGAGTGGCCGAATCGACGGAGAAGGGCGCCGGGGCCAAAGCTTGGATATGATGACGATGGCGGCTGCTCGGGGCCCTTCTGGTCGCGTGAGACGTCGAGGAGGTCGAGGGAGGCACTGCGGAGCTCGGGAGCGCGTCGGGGAGGAGAGGGGGTGGCGGTGGCCGCGAGGGCAGCGAGGGTCAGCGACGGTGGCGCTCGGCCGGTTGTGTGCGAGAGGGACGGAGAAGGGGAGGGGCGATGGGAGAGGTCGAGGGGGTTCTAGGGGGTGCGTGGCGTCACCGGGGTGTCGAGGAGGAGCCAGGCAGGCTGGGAGGGAGGAGGTGGCCGGGGCGCGTGGCCGCGCGCGCCACCGAGCAGCTTCGGGGCGAGGGGGAGGAAGACGACAGGGGGAGAAGCGGCGGTGGGCTGGGCCGCTAGAGGAGCTGGGCCGGCTGGGCTGAGAGGTGAGCGCCAGGTAAGTCTTCTCTCCTCTCTGCTTTTATTTATCTATTTTGTTCTGTGTTGTTTTAGTTTAGTAAAATACTAAACCATTTTATAAAATCCTGAAAATAGTTATGTGGCTAGAGCTAAAATATACCAAACCACATAAAAATGTTCCAGTATTATTGGACATATATTATTTATATATCAAATATATATCCAATGCAAATAGTTATTGAATTAATTCAAAGGCCCCAAAATAAATGTTTCAGTCACTCCAAAAATATTGGTTTGCATTTTATTCTTGCCAATATTTTTCAAAGCTGAAAAGGGACATTTCCTTGGAAGCATTTGAAGCAATTTTTAATGTTGATCATCATTTTTAGAAGGTTTCTGAGGCTTAGAAAATTCCCCAATTCAAATTTCATTTGAATTTAAACATGATGCACACATGAGGGTCTAGCCTAGTGCATAACAGGACCAGGGATGTGACAACTCACCCCCACTAAACAAAAATCTCGTCCCGAGATTCAAGCGTAGGGTAAGGATGAAGGGGAAACGCAAACTAGTATAATCTTCACGATCCAGGGTGCACTTCATAAGAGTGTTGATTCAATCACCATCTTTGTCTTGTCGTCTTGTTTTGAGAACTCCAACTAACATGACAACGAGAGGAAAGGAAAGACCCTAAAAGAATCGTTCTTCTTGAAGGTCGAACAACTCAGGATTAACTCATGGAATGAGACATAGCAACATCTCTCGAACTGAGGGACGAAGCACACATCCATAAGAATGGAGTGAGGCAGATTACGAAGGTTCACTAGGTAGACAACAATTTCACGCTTAAGAAGATGGTAATCGGTTGTCAACGTAGCGAGGAGTTGAGTTGCCATGATACCACAACGAGACACCTTCGGAACCGTGACTCGTAGATATCTCCCCTTAAGTGGCAAAAAGAATTACCTTTGATTCGGAGATTATTGAAACTCTTTATACCAGCTTAAGGCAAATTATAATCGATCATTTAGAGGGGTTCGGTAGAATGGCATACTCAAACTTGGATAATGTGGATTACCTTGTTGAAGACAACGTAATGGATGAATTTGCTTATCACCGGAAATGGAAGAGACCCATGGTAGAATGGCACAATGGCGGTGCAAGCTGGGCACAGAATGCAAATGCTGGGAATGATTCTGGTAACTGGGGGAAGAACCAAACAATAGAGAGTGAATTCACTGTTTGAAAGGTCATATCATTGCCGAGGAAACTGAGAGGAATCCCAGTTAGTGCCGAAGATAACACCTAGCGCTTGTGCGTGCTCTCAAGAACTTGAGCATTTCCACAATCATCAAGGTTTTACCAACATCCGTGTCAAGGATCCTGGCAACACAACTTGCTACCATGATGAATGATGATGGATGATGCAAATGCAAAGAAAGATAACACTTTCTCAGATTTCACCTTAGCGAGGCCAAGGAAATAAAATCTGGATGATCGACCGAGAGACATTTAGCACTCCGCTTCTAATGTTCTCCTTGATGTGCTAGTGTATCCCATTCATAGATATGGTTTGATAACTAGAACATCAAGTAAAAGGTCGGACTTCGGGAGCAATAGAATCCATAAGGAACAGTTACGGAGGTAAATCCTACAAAATCCTTATGGGGAGGTGGCCAACTTCTTCAATCAAGATACTACAATAATAGGTCTTTCGGCTGGGTGGTGCTGGCCACGACATCCACTTTACCAGTTATCGAGGAACCAATATTATAGTTCTTGGGGAAATGTTCCAACAATCATATCTGCCTGAGATTCAGATCTGGTTGGTGTCAGAATATTCCAGACCCATCGAGTCTAGGAAGAAAAATGAAAGTTTGCAACACAAATCGACGAGATGACGTTGCGGGATTCTCGGGAGATGAACTACGATAGCAAGCTCCAAAACATGAGTTGGTTCTACTACAAACATGTGAACACGTTGTCCCAGACAAGCATGCCCACATGGTAGTCTTACAATAAAACACTACCGAGTTCTGGTTGGGAACCATCAGCGAGGATATCGAAGTTCTTTCATAAGTCCGGATTAGCTCTTATGAAGATACTCCTTCTCCTTGAACAAATCAGTCAGTGGCTTGGTGTGCTAGGATACACATATGGAATGAAGGTTGCAAGTCTCCAGAACACAGAATACTTCGCACGTGTGCATGACTGATTTGGGGATGATTCCAAAGGAAACAAAACAATCTTCCTCGAATTCACGACGGCAACTTACATCAAATGCACGTGAATCAAAGGAAGTCACTTCTTTCATCCAAACATATACTTCATGATCGGGGCATGAAGAAAATGCTTACACAAGTGTCCAACACTAGGTTGATGTTCAACATGATTCATGGGGGGAGACAAAATGCTACTGATGGGCTCAACAACAACTCATCGGAATTTCCATATCACTGGACTTCCACCATCATGTGAACACGGTGATAGCATTGGTCAGACCAAAGATGTAATGGTGTATGCTCGAGGGATCAACCACGAGTAAGACAACATTACGAACATCGTTGGTACTGATTTGATTTGACGATAGCCCACACTCAAATCAAAGGATTGATAAGACAATAGGTCCAGCAACTGACCACAGGGACCAATCGATGAAGATATCATCTTTCTTCAACACACACTACACAAGAATATCCCTTTGGAACGAACTAAGTCAGGCAAGCTTTTATCTTCCAACTCTCCAAGTTGTTGTCTAGCTTAACCAACTAGCTCAGGGATATCTAACACAGATTCTTGGAGAGAAGGTGGTTCACAAGAAACCAACTTGATCACGAGCCCAACATAACAGTCAGGAAATAACCCGGTAACGCTTCCAAGAAGATATTTGGAAAGTCACGAACCACTGGTATGTTACTAAGCTCGAGAACAATCTTGCCTTTCAGGGCAAGACGATATGATCAAATGAGCGAGGGATTGAAAGAAAATCCTAACTCAATGATCGGAGAGTGCACCAGAAATAAGGACTAGGTAGCACAATCAACCTTAGGGTGACGATTCAATAATCAACACGCTAAGAATGAGGTTATCGTCCATTTAACTACCAAGCAATGGAGTTGCTAGCAGTATTGATTTCACACACCACGATTCACTTGTCGGCATTCCGGTTACGGTAACACAGGAACCGAGGAATGAACAATGATGGCAAGAAGTATCACTGTACCAAGAGTTCATAGGATGGTGTGCAATTCCTTTAACAATCCCGATATAAGATGGTAATACTCCAAGGTAGAGCAGAGCAAAAGCAAGATTAGCAATTTGATCTGCGGAGTATGACTTCTTTGACCCAATCCTGGAAATGGAAGAGGTACTGGAGTTTGTTTCTCCTAGTAATTCTGCGATAGAATGGCTTGACGGACCACAAGAGTAATAGGCATCGATAAACGAACGCACGCATACTCTTGACTATCAATTGATAGACGAGGGTCAGAATGCAACTAAAGAGAACAACTCAAAGGAACATATAATTTTCTGAGTTGTGGATGCATAGATTAGTATGTCGAACCAAGTTCAACATATTTTTTTTCCGGATAACCCATGCAGAAAGGTTGAACTGGCAGAGCCACAATATATAATGGAGAACTCATCAAGAGCACTCTGGTTGTGATTGTTCAGTTCAACGAGGAACTTCTGCCATAAGTAGTTCATGGTATTTGGAAGAAGAAGATACCACGGACTTCAAGGACTATCGCAAAGGTTACTAATAACCTAAGGGAGCTAGCAATACTATCAACATGATGTAAGTAGGGTGAATCTCGGTTCGAAAACCCAAAAGTGAAATGCCTACTAACTAAGTGGCATCACGGGATGCTTACGAGAATGATGGCCAGAATCTTCACACTGGGAACACAAAACATTGCTAGATTACTAGGTGACTCCCTAAAACACCTAGGGTCATAATAGTAGCTCCAACATATATGTCAAGGTAATAAAGTACCTCAACTCACTGATTTGTGTGATTAATCTCACCAAAGGCACATCGGAAACAGGAGGAAGGGATTTGCAAATGCATCCGACTATTTAGAAACCTGGGATGACTCGGACAGCATAACGGCTGTAAATGCTCAAAAAAGATTTGAGACATTCACAGAAATGGTGGCATAACCACTCAGAAGCACAATATCAAGGTCTCGAGATCAATAATTAACATACGGAAGTCGTAGGAACTGAACTCAAGCTCAAATCCAACAATCTTATAAGTCTACGGATTAGTAACACGTGATCCTGATAGAAAGAAGAGATAGCCTAGTTCTTAAACCCCGTAGGAAAGATAAGATGACTCAGATCAGAAGGCATAAGGTATAAGGAGTAAAAAGAACCTTACGTTCCATCCCACAATCAATTCCCTTATATAACTAAAGAATTTCTAGACTCAACTTCGACCAGTTTGGCTTGGTAATCCTACAGGCAGTCAAGCTCTGATACCAACGCTGTCAGGACCCCGACTCGATGCCACATAGGTCTAGCATGTAACACCTCATATCACTTTGCGGCCTCACGCACGGTATTCCCACGGGTGTCGCCTTACCTTTGCCCGGGACCATTTGCGCCTTTTGGCACACGTATATGATAGTGTCGCTAGCACCCATATGATAAGGAGCCCGGGCTGACATGGCTAGTCGTAAACCCAAAGTGGCACAGACTTACAGGGACAGGCATCCATGACCCAGCATCGAACGTGTCAGTCATCAGCGGGTGAATCCAGGCTGTAGCACTGGGCTAGCAGGACTCCGGTGAACCGGGCTGTAGCGGGCTAACAGGACTCCGGTATTCATCGCGTGACATTTCCCCGAAGGGACAGACACAGGAACGAAGAAGGACACATGCCGGCCAGCCTAAGTGTTCCGAAGCAGTAGCAAGCTACCATGGCTCAGTGAAACACTAGGAGACATTTCCCCGTAAGAGAGGCTACTAAAGATAAACAACTAGATGGTCAGATCCCACACATACCAAGCATTTCAATAACATACACACAATATGCTCGATATGTGCAAATACAACATGGCATCACAACATGACTCTACGACTCAAGTAATTATTCAATAGGCTCCGAGGAGCGAGATATTACAAACATGGGTCTCATGACCCAACAATCAGAGCATACAAATCAAAGCACAAGCGGAAGCTATCATGTCTGGGTACAGACATCCATAACTGAAAAAGGCTAAGAAGCCTGACTATCTACCAGATCCTGCCGGGGCACAAGATCGTAGCTGAGGTAACAAGCTAAACGTCGAAGTCCACGCGAAACTACTAGTGAGACCGAAGTCTCTCTGCAAAAACATAAAATAGGCAAACGTGAGTACAAATGTACCCAGCAAGACTTACATCAGAACTAACTACATATGCATCATTATCAACAAAGGGGATGGTGGGGTTTAACTGCAGCAAGCCAGCTTTGACTCGGTGGCTATCCTGAACTACGACTGCAAGTAACTCTTTGAGGTGGCGCACACGAGTCCACATATTCACCATATCAATACACCACTATGGATCCGCTCCCGTCTCCCTACGAGAACGCCATCCATAGCACTCACGCTTATCTTGCGTATTTTAGAGTATCCACTTTCACTTGTCTATGAACTGATATAAGCAACCCAGAAGTCCTTTACCGTGGACACGGCTATTCGAATAGATGATGTTAACCCTGCAGGGGTGTACTTCTTCATACATGTTTCCACCACTTAGCGTCTGCACACGACATGTGCTCGGCAGACTTCAAGCGAAAGCCGACGTGGGTGTAGACCACGACCTACCTAAACACTCAAGTCTCTAGTCCAGGTTTATCGCCTATTCGGGTTCCATCCATGAGGAGATCCGGCCGGAGTTTCGCTCACAGCCCCAAACGATGTGAACAGGGTTCCGTGACACCAAACGGGCGCCCGGTATACCCGGCCACGTGCCTACCGCATCACAGCCCACCCCTACGGTCAGCGCTGTCCACGGCCTCCAGCATACTACAAACACCAGAAACTACTTGCAACTCCTGGACAGAGGACAAGGGTGAATAAGAAGTCGAGCGGGGTCATATTTCAGGGCCCAATGTATGGTAGTAGCTGAATCATGGATCACAAACACAGAACTCAGTTCCTGAGGACGGCTGCAATGAGACAACCCACCATGTACTCCTACATGGCCTCTCACCGATACCTTTTACCAAATCGTGTTCACACACTTAGCTCACACATAGTAGGACATGTTCACACACCTCTGATTCATCCCCGATGAATCAGACCTGACTCAACTCTAAGCAGTAGCAGGCATGACAAACAAACATGAATGAGTAGGCACAACAGGGCTCAAACAACTCCTACTCATGCTAGTGGGTTTCATCTATTTACTGTGGCAATGACAGGTCATGCAAAGGATAAAGGGGTTCAGCTACCGCAGCATGTAACAGTTGAATCGGTGTTGTCCTAATGCAGTAAAAGAGAGCAGGAGCGAGAGAGTGGGATTTTATCGGAATGAACAAGGGGGTTTTGCTTGCCTGGCACTTCTGAAGATAACATTGAGTCTTCATCAGTGTCAACGATCACATCGTCGGTATCACGTCTATCGAGAGGGAACAGATACTGGCAACAAAGAAGAAATACAATCAATGCAATGCACAATATGATGCATGCTCATGACATGGCAATATGAACGTGTTTTGAGCTAATGCAACTAGCAACAGATTAAATGAAGTTGGTTTGAATACAAGATTCAAATTCAAACTCCATATGTGATTATTCAAATGCCATTTAATTGATTTGTGCTAAACAGCAGCTATAAGTTGTTCTAACATGCATGAAAATGGTACAGATGGATTCCTTGAATTTATCTGATAATTTTTCATATATAAATTATTTAATTTGGAGTTACGGTTGAATTTATATGATTTATAGAAGTTTATACAATTTTCTGGAATTTTCTGAATAAAAATAAATCCAGAAAACATTACTGCGTCATCCTGACGTCATGATGATGTCAGCAGGTCAACGTGGCACAGTCCGGTCAAACCCTGACCTGTGGGTCCCGAGTGTCAGTGTCTAACTAAACTAACCTAGCTTAGTTAATACTAACCTAACTTAATTAGCCGGGCGGGGCCCGCATGTCAGTGAGAGAGAGGGGGGTCAAACCGGCCAGTGGGGTCAAACCCGGGTCAAACTCGCCGGAGTTGACCCGAGGCTCGTCGCCGGCGAGGCCAGGGACGGCGGAGAGCGTCGGGATTCTCCCTCCGATGACCAAAAGAGCGGCGGAGGGGCTCTACGGAATGCCCAGGCTCGCGCGCATCTAACAGGGCAAACGGGAGAAGCTAGGGTGGATAGAGGCGACGGCAATCATGACGACGGCGGCGGCAGAGTTTGGGTGGTGGCGGGTTTGGCGCTACGAGCGGTGGTTTGGCGCGCCGAGGGCACTAGGGAGAAGCTCTTGCTCCTCCGCATCCAAAGGAACGGACGGGAGGCCGCGAGGTGGCCGGAGTTGAGCACGGCGTCGACCTCGGCGGCGGCCGGAGCTCGGGCGAGCTCGGGGTCGGTGTTAGGGAGCACGGCAGGAGGCGTTGTGGGTGTCTACGGGTTCATGCGATCGTGCTGAGCACGATGGTGGGCTCGGGAGCGAGCTGTGGTGGCTGTGGCCACGGTCACGCCATGGCCGGCGGCGAGAAGCTTCGGTCATGGTTGGGGATCGGGGCTAGAGCTCGTGAAGGAGGACGAGGGAAGGGGGAATCGGGTCAAAGGCTCACCGTGGAGCTGCAGGGATGGTTAGAGGGCTCGGGGGCGCGCCAGAGTGGCCGAATCGACGGAGAAGGGCGCCGGGGCCGAAGCTTGGAGATGATGACGATGGCGGCTGCTCGGGGCCCTTCTGGTCGCGTGAGACGTCGAGGAGGTCGAGGGAGGCACTGCGGAGCTCGGGAGCGCGTCGGGGAGGAGAGGGGGTGGCGGTGGCCGCGAGGGCAGCGAGGGTCAGCGACGGTGGCGCTCGGCCGGTTGTGTGCGAGAGGGACGGAGAAGGGGAGGGGCGATGGGAGAGGTCGAGGGGGTTCCAGGGGGGTGCGTGGCGTCACCGGGGCGTCGAGGAGGAGCCAGGCAGGCTGGGAGGGAGGAGGTGGCCGGGGCGCGTGGCCGCGCGCGCCACCGAGCAGCTTCGGGGCGAGGGGGAGGAAGACGACAGGGGGAGAAGCGGCGGTGGGCTGGGCCGCTAGAGGAGTTGGGCCGGCTGGGCTGAGAGGTGAGCGCCAGGTAAGTCTTCTCTCCTCTCTGCTTTTATTTATCTATTTTGTTCTGTGTTGTTTTAGTTTAGTAAAATACTAAACCATTTTATAAAATCCTAAAAATAGTTATGTGGCTAGAGCTAAAATATACCAAACCACATAAAAATGTTCCAGTATTATTGGACATATATTATTTATATATCAAATATATATCCAATGCAAATAGTTATTGAATTAATTCAAAGGCCCCAAAATAAATGTTTCAGTCACTCCAAAAATATTGGTTTGCATTTTATTCTTGCCAATATTTTTCAAAGCTGAAAAGGGACATTTCCTTGGAAGCATTTGAAGCAATTTTTAATGTTGATCATCATTTTTAGAAGGTTTCTGAGGCTTAGAAAATTCCCCAATTCAAATTTCATTTGAATTTAAACATGATGCACACATGAGGGTCTAGCCTAGTGCATAACAGGACCAGGGATGTGACAGTAGGTGCGACATATGCCAATGGGTGGCTTATCATTGTGGGAGCCAGTAAGACATCGCCGGTGCCTGGAAGCGGGATAAGGCGAAGACATGCACGCCGGCGGATCTTACCCAGCTTCGGGGCTCTCCGTGGAGATAACACCCTTACTGCTGCTCTGCGGGGTCTCCGCATGCTCACTAGATGAATTAAGTAACTACACAACGCTCCTTGAGCTGTTTGGGGGGAGGAGGAAGAAGGGCACGGCTAGCCTGCTTCTACTCCCTGTGTGGTGTCTAGAACTATCGGGGGTCGAACCCTTTGCATGGGTGCCCCAGGGGTTTTATATAGGCCTACCCCACGGGGGTACAATGGTAATCCGACTGGGCGCGGGGCCCAGCCGTCTGTGACTGCGCTCGCCGGCTTCTGCGCCGACTGCTAGGGCCCGCCAACTGGTGGGTCCCGCCGGCTGCCGGCACCTTGGTCGACAGGCAGGTCCCACTGTCCAGGGCCTGGTCGGCGGCTGGTTACTGTGGCTTCATCTTGTTGACGTGAGCTTCATCGTGGTAAACATGGCTACAGTACCGCCGCCTGCGAGGCGATCGTTGTAGCCTTACCGCGTCTTGTCTCCTTAATGGGGCGTCCTCTTTGAGGAAAGCGGCAAGCCGGCTGCGGGGAGCCGGCTCTGTCTTGGGCCGACTGGTGGGAGGTGTGGCCGCCTTCGGGCGTCTCTCTGCTCAAAGGGGCCCACCGCCTGTGGGCCGCGCTGGCGGCCCGTCGTGGGTGATGCCAGGGTCAGCATGGCAACAGTGCCGCGCGGGACGGGTCATGCCTACCCCGTACGGTGCACTGCGCCAGGCGTGCTCCGGGATTCGGGGGCGGCAGGCTTTACTATAGCCACGCCCCGTCGCACCGCCGTTAGGTGGGTGCAAACTTTCGTGGGTACGGCCTTGACCACTTTAGGGGGAGCCGGCTTCTTGGAGTCCGCCTTCTCATGGCCGGCTTCTTGGAGTCGGCCTTCTCATGAGGGCTAAAGTCGGACCGCCTTCCGAAAGCCGGCCTGGGTGGCAGCCAGCAAGGGGAAGGCGGCCCCTATGTCTTGAATTCTTGAGAGCCGGGCGGGCTCGTAACTTTTTTCAGAAGGGCCAGGGGGAGCCGGCTAGGCTACCCATGGCTATTTACTCCGACAGTAGTCCCCAAAGCTGATCGAGCTCCGAGGCGAGCAGGGGGACGAGAAGCTTGGTCAGCTTCCCATCCTGAAGAGCCGGCTTTGCGAGCGTACGCCGACTTCAGAGAGCCCCGCATCTTACAGGCGGGAGGAGGGGGGTCCTGCGCGCTGACTATGCCCCCCCCCCCCGCGGCCACGTGGCAGCGAGATCCTGCGAGCGCACGCGCGCGACGGGACGCCGACGCAGGCCCGGGCCCGCCACTCGCGAGCCTTGGTCCGGGCGCGGATCTTCCGTGGCCCACAGGGGCTGCTCGCCTTCTCGAGGCAGTTTTGTTTCGCCGTTAAGGCTCAATAATTGCAGGACGTGGGGAGTGGGCACGATCGATCCCCACGCTTCCCCACGCCGCGCCTCCTCGGCTCCGCCACGTGAGCCTATAAGTAGGGGGAGGAGGGAGAGCGACAGAGGTTCGCACGCTCTCTCCCGCTCCGCCCCTCCTAACCCTCGTTTCTTCCTCTCGCTGTCGCCGCAGCTTCCCGTCTCAGCGTCGTCGCGTCCCTACACCGCCTTGCTCCCATGGTGTTGTCAAGCTCGTGGGACGGCTCCAACATCCATGACGACCATGTGGAGTTCCTCCGCCAGACTCGGCGCCTGCCCGGCGCCGACCTCGTGCAAGTCCGCCTGGCGCCGGCGACGGAGATCTCGCCGGCGCCGGAGGAGGGCGAGCGGGTCGTCTTCCACTCGCACTGCCTGTGCGGCTTCGGCCTTCCGGCGAGCGGATTTCTGCGCTCCTTCCTCGACTTCTACAACCTCCAGCCGCATTACCTCATGCCTAATGCGGTGATACTGCTGTCGGCCTTCGTCTCCCTCTGCGAAGGCTTCTTGGGGCTGCTCCCCACGCTGGAGCTCTGGGGGGAGTTCTTCCAGAGCAAGCTCGGCACAGTCGTCGCCGGCGTGCCCGCCCCCTGCGGGGCCTTCATCGCCATGAGGAGGGCGAGCGAGAACAACCCGTTCCCGCCCATCCCCCTCATCCAGTCGGTGAAGGTCTGGCAAAAATCGTACTTCTACGTGAAGAACGTCGCCGAGCAAGGAGACTACATCAACCTGCCGGCTTACGTAGCCGGCCCACCGGCTGGGAGGCAGCCCTCGTGGAGTTTCCGGTCCCGGTCACTGTCTCCGGCCGGAAACGCCGCCATCTCCCGGCTTCGGGTGATGATTCAGTCGGAAGGCCTGTGCGGGGCCGACTTGGTGGCCGCCTTCGTGGAGCGCCAGATTCTCCCTCTCCAAAGCCGGCCCCATATGATGTGTCAGATGAGCAGCCGCTTCGACCCAAGCCGGCTGAGCACATGGGAAATGCCCCACGCGGAGGTGGCGCTCATGGTTAATTACATCGCCAACTGCAAGCTCGGCGGGGACTGGCAATACGGCAAGGCGCCGTATTCTCGCGCCAATCCTCCGCCCGTGGTAAGTTTCTCTCTTTATCTTCTTTTTGTCGTCAGCCGGCTTTATGACGGCCGGCCTCTGACCAGTCGGTTCTTTTGAGCAGAACCCTCTTCTTGCGCCGCCGGCTGGGGCGGCGGGAATTGAACGCCAGTATACCCCCGACCGCACGGTGGATGATGTTGATGACCCGGACTTGGGGGCGGCTGCCATGGAAGACGCCGTCGTGGGGGACAGTGCCGAGCCCGGAGGCTCAAGGTTCACCGCGAGCTTCGAGGACTGGCCGGACGAATTCGAAGCCGAAGTCGCCCTGCTTCGCCAGCCGGCGGCCGACCATCAGGGCGCGGGCTCGTCTATCGCGCCGGCTGCCGGCGGCGGCGCACAAAAGCGCCGGGCCGCTTTAGGCCTCTTCGGCAGTCGGCCGAAGAAGTCCAAAGCCTCCGCCGCGGCGACCAAGCGAGACGAGGCGGCTGCGAAAGCGGCCTGCTTCCGCAAGGCGGTGAAACAGCCTCCGGCGGTCTCAGCGTAAGCCTTCAACTGCCTTGCCGCATGCTCGTCATCATTCTCTTTCTCTTCAAATATTCTTCTTAACTTTTCCTCGCTTCCTGGACAGGGCGCCACTTTCCCTTGAGCAGGGTCTGGGCGGCTCCGTCGTGGGGCCGGCTGGAGGGTCTTCGAGCTCCCGTCGCGTGGACCCCCGCGCCGATCTCAGGGAGGCGACAGAGCGGAACGCCCGCGAAGCGCGAGCGCGAGGCAGCGCAGAAGGCGGCCACCTAGGCGGCGAGGGAGCAGGCCGAAGCAGCAGCCAAGGCCCGGAGACGGAGGCGGAAAGCTCGCGCAGCCAGCCTCCGCTGCTCGCCATTCCTCTTCGAGCCGTAGCCCCCGACACCCCATTGCCCTTGGCAGAGGAGATCGTCCAAGACCCGCCACTGTTGGAGAGGGGGAAGACCCCGTGGCCTTACCGGGGAGAGCGCCGCTAGCAGCGCCAACCGGAGCGGGCCAAGGCGGTCAATCGTCAGCGGCACCAGAGGGGCCGGCCGGAGGTGAGCCGGCCTTGAGCTGCAGCCGGCGACAGGCCGGCGCGCAGGGAGAGGTGTCGCTCCACCGGAGTTGCGCCGAGCCGCGGCCGCAGACCAGTTGGCGGAAGATCTGGAGGCGGCTAGCACTGCCACGTCCGAGTGGACTCCCAGCAGGGGAACTGGCCAGCTGAATGTGGCGGCTCAAGGGGTCTGGAGCTGGCTGCAAGCTCAGGCCGCCCTGCTGCAACAGTTCACCCAGGAGTTCTCGTCAACGCGAGCCACTATCCGGGTGAGTCCTTCGTTCTTGGCTACTTTGCTTTCTTAATTTCTTCCGTGGGGGCGCGTCAGCGCACCCACTGGGTGTAGTCCCCGAGATTCGGGCCGACTGCTGCGCAGTCGGGTCGGATCTTTCTCGACGGCTATCTTACTTTGCTTTTTCTGAACTTTCAGGAATACCACAACCTTCGTGCTGCCGCCTTCAACTCCCAGGCTCGGGAGTTGAGCCGGCGGACCGACGACCTGGCCGACAGCCGAAGTAAGCACTTGGTTTGGTCTGTCTCCTGTGGGGGCGCGTCAGCGCACCCACTGGGTGTAGTCCCCGAGATTCGGGCCGACTGCAGCGCAGTCGGGTCAGATCTTTCTTGACAACTCTTTCTTATTGGTTTTTATTTTTCTTTGTCTTCAGGGGCCAACACCGACTTGAGGAAGGAGCTTGGCGAAGCGAAAGCCGCCCTTCATACCAAGGAGGCCGAGTGCGCCGCCTTGGTCCAGGAATGGGATCGCTTAGCCAAGAAGCTGGCTGACCAAGAGGAGAGCCACAAAGCGGCCCTGCAGGCGGCGCAGGAAAGTGAAGCCGCCTTGATGGCGGAGTATGAGATGGCGGAGGCGAGCTGGTCTGAGACCCGGCGAGCCCTGGACGAAAGCTTCGGCCGGATAGAGGACTTGATCGACAGTAAGCTGCCTTCCTCGGCCCTCCCCTGCCCCTTGCCGCTTGGGTTTTTTGACTTATCTTGAATTGTTGCTTGTTTTTGGTGCAGACTACTTCCCCGGCTACTCCGCCTTCGCCGCCCAAAGCATTGAGGCCCATCGCGAGGCGCGTCGACAGGCGGGAGCCAACAAAGTGCCGGATGCAAACCGGACACTTGAGGAGCAGCTCCTGGCTATCCAGGCGCGGTTGCAGCCGGCTCATCGGATGCTTCGCCGGCTCCAACGTGCCGGGGCACAAGTGTTGGCCACCCTCTGGCCCGGCAAGACGATCCCCCGCACCCCAAGCCGAACTGCCGATTGGCTGGAGGTCGCAGTTGGTCGCTTTGAGGCTTGGAAGGCGTCGGCGGCCCGCCTCGGAGCCAGGCGGGCGTTGGAGTTCGTTCGGGCTTGGTACCCTGGGCTGAGCCTGGACCAGCTGCGCACTTGGCGGATGGAGGCCGACGCGGAGCTGGAGGAGGTGAGGCCGGCTATCGCCCAGCGAGCTTCGACGATCGCCGAGTGCACCGACATCAGCGTTTTCGCACCCGAAATCGATGATGACGGTGTTGCTCAGCCGGAGGAGTGGTTCGGGATGAACCCGGCGGTGGGCGAGGACTCGGCGGAGGAGATTGCCTCCAGCAACGAAGGCGAGGATGACGAAGAGGAGGACGGCGAAGACGTCGAGCCGGCTGGTGGAACAACCGGCCGACCTCAGGCCGACCGCGCCTCCAGCAACGAGGCGCGTGGAAGCGCGCCCTCTGCGGGAGGCGGTGACAAAGCCAAAGTTCGCCAGCCGGCCGCTCCTTCAGCCGGCACGACCGTCTCCGGCAACCAGTCTGGCTCGTCGGCCGCTCCGCCAGCTTGACCTGCCGTCTTTATCTTTCCTTCCTTGTTGTCTTTGAACAATCTTTGTTAAGTTTTCGCAGTTCCACCCACTGGGGGTGTATCCAAACTATGCTGAATGCTGGCCTCTCGGAGGTCTTTTTATGTAAATATTATCATGTGCATGTTTGGTTTCCATTCGCGTATGCTTTTTTATCCTTAGGCTTTTTCCTTTGCCGCCTTCCCTCTTTGGGGAGGCAAGTACTTGAGCTTTCTTGGATTGAAGTGAAGTGAATGGAAACCAGCCGGCCGGCTACTCTGGTAGCCAGTCGGCGGTGTGAGAAAAGCCGGCTTTTGTTATATTAGTCCGTTAGTCCCTAGCCGTTTTTTGTGTGGGCGCCTGTTCCTGCCTTTAACTCTTGCCAGCCGGACAGCCGGTTCTTCGAACTGCGACTTTTGGCAAGAGAAGGCTTGGGAGTCGGCACACTACTTGTCTGACTGTGGGTAGGACTTCTAACATAACTCCAGTCGGTGAGTCCCCAAGCCGACTAGTCGAACTCGGTGCCGGACAGAATAAGTAAATGACACGACAAGGTCATAAGCATGATACTATTCATTCATAAATAAGGGATGGCAGTCCCCGAGCCCTCCTCGGGGAGCCTATTGTCTTGTACTTAATACAAAGGTTAGCGCGGTACATACTGCATTTCAACTGTAAAATCTTCGGAGGAGGTTGGCGTTCCATGGTCGTTCCGACTCCTTGCCGGAGTCGTCTCTCTTGCGCGCCTTCGGCTTCTGTGCGTCGATTAGGTAGTAGGAGTCGTTGCCTAGAGCTCTACTGATGACGAAGGGGCCTCCCCAAGGGGCTGAGAGCTTGTGCTGGCCGGCTGTTCGCTGGATCAGCCGGAGCACAAGATCACCCTCTTGGAAGGATCTTGGCCTGACCTTCCGGCTGTGGTAGCGGCGCAGACCCTGCTGGTAGATGGCAGACCGGCTGAGGGCTAACAGTCGGCTTTCTTCCAACAGGTCGACGCCGTCTTCTCGTGCTTCCTTGGCCTCCGCTTCCGTGTACGTGGTTACTCGAGGCGAGTCAAACTCGATGTCAGTTGGGATGACCGCCTCGGCACCATACACAAGGAAGAAAGGGGTGAAGCCGGTTGACTTGTTTGGTGTAGTGCGCAGACTCCAGAGGATAGCCGGCAGCTCATCGAGCCAACAGCCGGCTGAGCGCTCCAGAGGTACGACCAGTCGAGGCTTGATACCGGAGAGGATGAGGCCGTTGGCTCGCTCGACCTGGCCGTTTGACTGCGGGTGGGCGACGGAAGCTAAGTCCAGCCGGATACCTTGGGCTGCGCAGAAACGTGCCAAGGCTCCTTTGGCAAAATTCGTGCCATTGTCGGTGATGATGCTGTGCGGCACGCCGTACCGAGTTGTTATGTCTGCGATGAATGTCACAGCAGTCGGCCCATTCAGCTTCTTGATCGGCTTTGCCTCAATCCACTTGGTGAATTTGTCCACGGCGACTAGCAAATGTGTCATGCCGCCGCGCGCCGTCTTGAATGGGCCCACCATGTCCAGTCCCCAAACGGCGAAGGGCCAAGTGAGGGGAATGGTCTTGAGTGCTGAAGCCGGCACGTGTTGCTTGGAGCTGAAGAGTTGGCATCCCTTGCAATGTTTGACTAATTCTTTGGCGTCGTCCAAAGCAGTCGGCCAGAAGAAACCATGGCGGAAGGCTTTGGCGACAAGTGATCTTGAGTCCGCATGGTGGCCGCATTCTCCTTGGTGAATGTCTATGAGGATTGCAATGCCCTTCTCTTGCTCGACGCACCGTTGGAGGATTCCAGTGACACTGCGCTTGAGTAGTTCTCTATTGACGATTGTGTACGCTCCGGCTCGACGCTGGACTTGTCTTGCTTCTGTTTCGTCGGCCGGTAGGTCTTGGTTTACTAGGAAGTTGAGGATGGACTGAGCCCATGACGGAGCCGCGACTTCTCCTACTGCCAATGTGGCTACTGCTACCGGGGTGGGCGGGCTGGGCGGTGAAGTGCTGTTGTCGGTGCACTCGGCGAATTTCCTCGTAACACCCGGCATGTCCTTGGGGGACCATGCGAAGATGTCCCGATTCTCACGGAGGAAATCAGCGAGCTCACCTTCCTATTTGCTATTCAGGTTTGCCCCGATGACGGCAAACCTCTCTGGATGCTCGAAGTCAAGAGGTATCTTCTTCGTCTCCTTGGCCGACTGGAAAGACCCTTGAGCATCGTGCTCCTTGGGGTCGGGGTACACGGCCGACTGCTTGCCGGCTATGGCCACGACTCGGTCCAGCATCTTCTTCTCTTCGGCAATCACAAGGGACTCGGCCAGCCGGCTGCTGGCCGCCGCGCACTCGGAGGACTTCTTGTAGTCACCGGCTACGGTGATGACGCCTTTGGTGCTTGGTATCTTCATCTTGAGGTATGCATAGTGGGGAACTGCCATGAATTTGGCCAAGGCGGGTCGGCCAAGCAACGCATGGTAAGGGCTTTCCAGGTCCACCACTTCAAACCAGATCGCTTCCCGGCGGAAATGCTCCTTGTCCCCAAAAAGTACATCAATCTTGATCTTGCCAATGGGGGCGCAGGACGGGACGGGTACGATGCCATGGAACACTGTCCGCGTAGGCACGAGCTGCTTCGTCTTGACATTTAGTTTCTCCAGGGTGTCACGGTACAGGATGTTGATGCTGCTCCCGCCGTCTATCAACACACGGGAGAAGCGGGCGGCGCGTCTGTCCGTTGCAAGGGTGGCTTCCAGGACCAAAGCATAAGAGCCGGGAGACGGCATCACCTCTGGATGGTCGGCCCGGCTCCAGCTGATGGGCTTTTCTGACCAATGCATGTGTCCAGCGGGGTTGGCTGCGACCACGCCAACTTCCTAGCGCTCTTGGCATTTGCTGCGCCGGTCTTCGGGCTGGCTTGTAAAGACGATGTAGGTGGCTTGCTCGTCAGGGAACTCGTCATGCACGGCTCCGACTGCGGGCCAAGCGGCCGGAGGCGGCAGGGCCGGAGGCGGCGGGCCGGCAGGCGGAGGCGGCAAGAGACCCTCGCCCTTAGAGATTCGGGTGAGCCAATGGCACTTCCGGGTCGCGTGGTTGGACGGCTTCGCGCCGCTGTGGAACTTGCAAGGGGCGTCGAGAGTCTGCTCGTAGGAGAAGGCGGGCTGCCAAGCCGGCCTGCCGCCCTTGGGCTTCTTGGGCGCCGGTCGCTCTTTAGGCGGCGCGTCTTCGACTGTGGCCACCTGCCGACTGGCGGGAGGCGGCGCGGGGCCCTTGCGCTTGTGATCATTCGTGTGGGGGAGTCGGCCGGAATCCCTAGCCGGCGTCTTGGGCGCCGGGTTGAGTACCTTTCCGGACGCGTCCACCCGAAGCTCGGTCTTCATCGAAGAGTCGGCGGTGGCGTATTTGTCCGCTATGTCCAGAAGCTCGTCGAGGGTAGCCGGCTCGTCGCAGAGGAGCTTGTGCTTGAGGAGGGTGCCTTCTCGGCATCCGGCTGTGAAGTATTCTATGGCTTGCACCTCGTGCACCCCTTCACAGGAGTTGCGGAGCTCGGCCCAATGCGTGAGGTAATCGCGAGTGGACTCGGCGGGGCCTTGTACGCACAAGGAGAGCTGTCTGGGTTTGGGAGCCCGCTTGTAGGTGCTGGTGAAGTTACGGATGAAGGCTTCTGTGAAATCTAGCCAGTTGTTGATGCTACGCGGCTTGAGGCTATTGAGCCAGGTCCGCGCCGTGCCTTGCAGCATGAGGGGCACGTACTTCATGGCAACGCGCCGGTTGCCGTTGGCTATGCTAACCGCCATGGAGTAGTCGATCAACCAATCTTCCGGCTTCACGGAGCCGTTGTACTTGGGCGTGTCTCTTGGGAGCGAGAACCCTTTGGGAAAGGGCTCGTCGCGGATGCGGGGGCCGAAACAAGGCGGGCCGACATCGTCTTCTTCTTCCAACGCCAGGGATTGCGCCAGGCGGTCGATCCGATGGCGGGCGTCGTTCTCGCCGATTCCTTCACGGCGGCCTAGCCGGCCGCTGAGAGTCGGGTGCGCCACTGGTGGCGGGGCGGGATATCTCTCTCCACGGGGTGGAGGCGGAGGCAGGTCGCCCCGCCATTCCATGGCTCGGGGATGACCGTCCGCATCTCGCTCGATGGAGATCCGGGTCCGGCTGCGGCTGGCAGCCGGCCCCTTCTCGCGTCGTGCACGGGTGCTGCTCATAGTCGGCGTCCGGGACGTCGCGCCATGCTCTCGGCGCGAGGGAGGGCTTTCCGCGCGGGCGTCGGCTTTGTGGCACTGCGCGGCTGCGTCGATCAATTGCTGGATGCGCCGGGTCATGTGGGGGAGGTCTTCGGCCTCCAAGCCGTCCAACTCGTCTACGGCCGCCTGGGCGGCACGCAAGTTCTTGAGCGGAGTGGCGTAGACCAGGCAGTCGACTCCCAGCGTGTCGGCTATGACGGCGCTGCGTTGCTTGACAAGGCCGGCCCGACTTGGCCCGCCCGAGGCCGGCGTGCCGAAGGCGGCGCGGTCAGCTTCGCGCTGATAGGCCTCAGTGAAGCGTCTTACGGAAGCCAGCCTCCGGCCCTCTGCGAGGAGGGCGAGGCGGCGCGCCTCCAGCGCTTCGTCGTCGGCATTAGCCGAGAGGGGAGCGAACAAGTCGTGGGCCGCCGCGTGCGAGGCGTTGCGGGCACTTTCGTCGGCCGGGCCGCCGTGGCTGACAACCATCACTTCGGTGGTGACAGCATCGCAGCCGTCGGCTCGAGGAAGCGGGTCGTTGTAGATCGTGACGTTGGTGGGGAAGGTGTCGTAGGAGGCCGTGTCGGAGTCGACAGGCATCGGGTCAGTGGAGCCAACCGACTCCAGGTCCGCAGCGGGCTCGCTGGAGACATGGAGCTGGCCGAGAAGGTTGGCGAGGTGGTCGGTGCCCGCATCGGAGGTGAGCTCGTCGGAGATGAGAGTTTCGTCGAAGAGATCGGCGAGGCTGCTCGCCGCGCAGATGCTGGTGACGCCTTGCAGCGCGTCGTGGCAAGCGCCATCGGGCGTGCCGGGCTGGCTACGCTTGCTGGGGAGGAAGAGGGTTCCCGTCCAGAACAGCTCTCCGGACGATGGTGCACCTGGCCCCACGGTGGGCGCCAAATGTCGGGTGGTAGGTGCGACATATGCCAACGGGTGGCTTATCATTGTGGGAGCCAGTAAGACATCGCCGGTGCCTGGAAGCGGGATAAGGCGAAGACATGCACGCCGGCGGATCTTACCCAGCTTCGGGGCTCTCCGTGGAGATAACACCCCTACTGCTGCTCTGCGGGGTCTCCGCATGCTCACTAGATGAATCAAGTAACTACACAACGCTCCTTGAGCTGTTTGGGGGGAGGATGAAGAAGGGCACGGCTAGCCTGCTTCTCTCCCTGTGTGGTGTCTAGAACTATCGGGGGGTCGAACCCTTTGCATGGGTGCCTCGGGGGGTTTATATAGGCCTACCCCCCGGGGGTACAATGGTAATCCGACTGGGCGCGGGGCCCAGCCGTCTGTGACTGCGCTCGCCGGCTTCTGCGCCGGCTGCTGGGGCCCGCCAACTGGTGGGTCCCGCCGGCTGCCGGCACCTTGGTCGATAGGCAGGTCCCACTGTCCAGGGCCTGGTCGGCGGCTGGTTACTGTGGCTTCATCTTGTTGACGTGAGCTTCATCGTGGTAAACGTGGCTATAGTACCGTCGCCTGCCAGGCGATCGCTGTAGCCTTACCGCGTCTTGTCTCCTTAATGGGGCGTCCTCTTTGAGGAAAGCGGCAAGCCGGCTGCGGGGAGCCGGCTCTGTCTTGGGCCGACCGGTGGGAGGTGTGGCCGCCTTCGGGCGTCTCTCTGCTCAAAGGGGCCCACCGCCTGTGGGCCGCGCTAGCGGCCCGTCATGGGTGATGCGAGGGTCAGCATGGCAATAGTGCCGCGCCGAACGGGTCATGCCTACCCCGTACGATGCACTGCGCCAGGCGTGCTCTAGGATTCGGGGGCGGCAGGCTTTACTGTAGCCACGCCCCGTCGCACCGCCGTTAGGTGGGTGCAAACTTTCGTGGGTACGGCCTTGACCACTTTAAGGGGAGCTGGCTTCTTGGAGTCGGCCTTCTCATGGCCGGCTTCTTGGAGTCGGCCTTCTCATGAGGGCTAAATTCGGACCGCCTTCCGAAAGCCGGCCTGGGTGGCAGCCAGCAAGGGGAAGGCGGCCCCTATGTCTTGAATTCTTGAGAGCCGGGCGGGCTCGTAACTTTTTTCAGAAGGGCCAGGGGGAGCCGGCTAGGCTACCCATGGCTATTTACTCCGACAGTTGTGTTGCTTTGCATGATGCGGCTCCTGTCTATTTCCATTTTATGGAGTGTGTCCTCGTAAATAGGGTTTAGTCCGCTGCCGCCGTCCATGAGGACCTTGGTAAGTCGAAACCCGTCCACGATGGGACTGAGGACTAATGCAGCTGGCGCTCGCACTGTTCTGTACTTTGGTTTGTCGCCGGCGTTGAATGTTATAGTTGTGTCGTTCCAGGGGTTTATCGTAGCAATTTGGAAGACTTTGGCGAGCTCGCGGAGCGCCCTTTTGTGCTTGTTGTTTGAAGCGAACGTCTCAAAGACTGTCAATACTCTTGAGTTGTCGTCCACTGGGGGGATGTTGTTCTGAGTCGTCCTTGATAAGGATATCCTCTTCGCTTTTGGCTACCTGTCATAGTATCCAACATGCTCTAAGGCTGTGGGTTGCCATGGTATCTAGTGTTGTATGTATTTTGCATGGGCCATCGAGCCGCCCGGTCAGAATGGTGTTGTGCCGCATAGCGGTTTTGTGTTTCTTGACTGTTGGACTGGGCATGCCGCGAGGGTGCGCCCTTTTCGCCTGTAAGGGGAGTTGAGTTAGGACTGGCAGTTCCCAGCGAGCTGCCTGAGTTTTCCAGGTGCTCTCCATCGCACTGTATTTTTGTATGATGGTTGCTAAATCAGTGAATTTCAGTATGCGGCGGTGATTGATGGTGTTGAGGATTCCTTCATCCGCGCAATTGTTGCAGAACACTGAAATTGCGTCTTCGTCACGACAGTATTTTACCTTGTCCTTGACAAGGAGGAATCTGGCACAAAAGTGGTGGACTGTTTCCTGAGACTGCTGTTTTATGCTTACGAGAGTGTCTAAATTCGGGTGGGTGGGTGGAATTAAATCCGAACCCCGACCCGACCGATTATCCGGAGTCTGATGATCTTCCGGGCTTGACAGTCTGGGTTCCGGAATACCTTCTGATTTTCAGGACCGTCGTCCGTTGCTATTTTTAGGAGGCTGGTCGCATCTTTTAGTGGGTGGGTATCCGGCCTTTCCTGGTCGGCAATCCGGACATAGTCCGCCTTCGGCATAGGAGAAAACTCATCGTCCTGCTCCACGACTACTGCAATCTGGTGGGTGACTGGTAGGGTCTTGGTTTCTCCTTGGTCGGTTTTAAGCCCGATCTGGTCGTAGTATGTGGCTATTCCCAAAGCGGCGATGCGATCTAGGAGTTTGTTCAAAGACAAAAGCTCTGCCAGATCCATCTGCTTGGAGTGCTCGGAGTTGATGCGAAGGGGGTTTTCGATGTCCCGAGAGGTCATCGTCGGCTCAACGGCCAAACGGGCGATCATAGTAAAGCCGCCTAACCGGAGGGTTTGGCCCGGGGCCAGTGCTCCTCCAGGGGTGATGTTGTCTTTAAGGACAAGGCGAGCCATCGAGCCTTTTGTCGACGGCATAGTGGAACTCTCAATGAAAGCACCAATGTCGGTGTCAAAACCAGCAGATCTCGGGTAGGGGGTCCTGAACTGTGCGTCTAGGATCGATGGTAACAGGAGACAGGAGACACAATGTTTACCCAGGTTTGGGCCCTCTCTATGGAGGTAATACCCTACGTCCTGCTTGATTGATATTGATGAATATGGGTGTTACAAGAGTTGATCTACCACGAAATCGTGCTGGCTAAACCCTAGAAGCCTAGCCTATATGACTATGGTAATGAATGGTGTCCTTTCTGGACTATCCCCTCCGGTTTATATAGACACCGGGGGGATCTAGGGTTTACATAGAGTCGGTTACATAAGAAGGAATCTTCATAGTCGGTCGCCAAGCTTGCCTTCCACGCCAAGGAGAGTCCAATCCGGACTCAGGTATAGTCTTCGGCCTTCATGTCTTCACAGCCCATCAGTCCGGCCCACTAGATAACAGGCCGGACGCTCGAGGACCCCTTAGTCCAGGACTCCCTCAACACCCCAACACTAGGATTATGGTATCCAAAGGGCTTAGAGTTTGATCTAGTTGGATTCTCAGATGTTGTTTATGCTGGTGACAAGGTTGATCGCAAGTCCACATCAGGCACATGTCACTTTCTTGGACGATCTCTTGTTTGTTGGTCTTCAAAGAAGCAGAATTGTGTATCTCTCTCCACTTCTGAATCTAAATACATTGTTGCTGGATCTTGCTGGCTCCCAGCTTCTATGGATGAAGCAAACTCTCAAGGACTATGGCATCCATCAGAAGCAAGTGCCACTTTACTGCGACCATGAAAGCGCCATCAAGATTGCCAACAACCCAGTCCAGCACTCGAAGACAAAGCACATTCAGATCCGTCATCACTTTCTCGGAGATCATGTCATGAAGGAAGATATTGATATCATTCACGTCAACACTAAAGAGAACTTGGCAGATATCTTCACAAAGCCCTTGGATGAGAAAAGGTTTTGCAAGTTGCGGTGTGAGCTAAATATCTTAGAATCCTCAAATGTCCTGTGATTGGACACACATCCTAACGCTTATGCATATTGATGACTTGGATGTGCGACACACGAAGTAACATATATCTTCAATCAATGAAGACATACACTCTAAGTGTCAATACATTAACGCGGAATTTCACTTCGGAGCGCCATGATAATTGTGCGCCGTGTCTGGGTCTAATACTTCCTATATGGTGGGTAACGCCACCACCACAATATCTTCGAAGGATTTCATGTGGCATCATAATTGCATAGTCTTTGCATTTGATTTGTCTTCAACATTATTTTAACTTCAAGGTTTATCTTCACAACATTATTTTAACTTTAAGGTTTATCTTCGCATTTGATTTGTCTTCAACATTATTCGTGTTCTGCTGTCTACGGCATTCACTTATAGCTATGTCTTCATGCTTGAATCTTTCTTTATCTAAGTGAATGTGATCGGACCCTAACCCCATATGTGCTTCTATCTCAAATTTCATCTATCCAAATCGTATGCATTCTATTGATACCCATCGATTGTCTTCTCTGAATCCTTGTCAGCAGAAAACAAAGTGACAAAAGTTTAAAACTATTTTAATGCCATATCATGTTTGCCTGAATAATGGAGAAACCGGAACGACCACCGACAATCCAGGCATGCGTGGGAACATAGATCAACTCCCAATGAGTTGCCTGCAAGCCATGTGTCCTTCAGATGTGAACCGCCAGGGGCACCTGTGTAATTATGTTGTGGTGTCGCTTTCCTTATAAATACACAACTCACTGTGGTCATTATCTCTTCTTCCACCTCGTCACCTCACACAAACCCTAGAGCCTCCGCTAGCTCACGTCGACGCTGGAGCCGAAGTGCTTAGCTGCCGCGACTTCTTCGATGTCGTCCTCACGCCGGCAGCGGACCTCGTCTTCTCCGCTGCTGTCGTAGGTGTCTTCCGCCGCCAAGTTAGGGCATGGAAGATTGAACTGCTCGGCCTCTCTATCTTCGACCTCATCTAGCAGTTCGTAAGAGGTAAATAAAACCTACTTTTTACTGCCTTTTTGATCCGTCAAATCCATCCACTTCAACCGAAAGTGGTTTCTCGACTTCCAAATCTGGATTTGCCCTTGTCTGCATCTCATATCATGCCAAGTATATTCACTTATGCTTCATAAATAGTAAGATTCCTCACTTGTACTTATTCATGGATTCGTACAAATTTGGAACCAACTCTCTTCAAATCAGTGAATGTCTTCACGCTATGAGGTCAATGTCTTCAAACTGATTTATCTTCAAAATCTTCTAAGAATGCATATGACTGTTCCAAAAATCACGCTCCCGAAGGTTTCATTCCGTTTTGACTCCGTTTGATATTCCTTTTCTGCGAAACACTGAAATAGGCAATAAATAGCAATTTGGGCTGGGCCTCCGGTTAATAGGTTAGTCCCAAAAATAATATAAAAGTGTAAAATAAAGCCCGTTATCATCCAAAACAGATAATATAATAGCATGGAACAATCAAAAATTATAGATACGTTGGAGACGTATCAATGACCTCTTCCCCTTCCCTCGCACCTTAATGTTGTCACAGGTACATGTCCGTGAGAGAATCCCTTAGTTCTCATAGTCTGCATTCATTTGCAGAGTTCTTGCAGTGTCACATCAACTCTCCTGAAGCCAGTTCCTGTCTGACCAGCAAAAGTAAGCCACTCACAGTTTTGAAGCCTTTTAGTTTGAATCTCATGGCAAATAAAAAATCAGTCAGGAAGGGCGGCAGGCAGCGCCGTGGGGATACAACTAAGGATTTACCTCATGATCTGTTTGAAATGTACAAGACGGACCCAGAGGAAACCTACGGCGAGCGCAAGACCCGAAACCAATGGATTCGAAGATATTGGACTAAGGAATGGTACAAATACAGATTTGTGACTACTGAATATGCTAAAAAGAACGCCATCAAGGGCCCCTGGGGAGATATTCTATACAGAAATCTGTATCCCAAGTCCAAGCCTGAAGCCATTTCTCAAGACTTCTACCCTTGCATGTTCCGAGGGCCACAGCCAGATAATGCTGACCCATCATCACTGTTATGGTGTCGCAATGACAATCTCTACAAGCGTCATTATCAATTTGCCAAGGAGTCTGTTGTCAAGAACAAGAAGGACCTGGGACTCGACTTCAACCCTGGTCCATCTGCTCCAAGGGCTGATGGCACCCGTGATGCCAATCCAAATGTCATCGGCCCTTCTACAACCTCGATGGCCTTCTCACTCACATAGTTGTACAGGGGGCCACCGTGGAGCACTCAGCTGGTGACACAGATTCTGACGAAGTGCCAGCTCCACCAAAGCCGCAGAAGAAGAAGACAAAGGCTACAAAGCCCTCTGTCCCACCAAAAGCTTTGCGTGTGAAGCCATTGGCAACTACACCTCCTGAACCCAGTGTACAATATGAAGATCTTTCTTTTGTCTCAAAGAAGACGGAGAAGCCCAAGAAGAAACCCATGAAGATTTCTAGGCATGAACTGACTCCAGCTGTCATTCTTGGGAATGAGGAAAACACCATTGATCTGTCAAGTGACGAAGACTTTGGTGATGAAGCCCTTGAGATGCTGATCAAGAGCAAGCAAGAGGCGGAGATCTTCAATGATCTGCCCCTCTTTGATGTGTATATACTAAAAAATTTCATTGATGAGTGGTTTGACAACCCGAGCGTCAGCATTGATGATCTTCAGCTTCATGTGGACATCAGCGTCACCTTCCATGGAGCCATTGCTAATGAAGTGGCCCTGGCTTAGAAAAACGTCGAGTTGAAAAACAAGATTGATTATGAGAAGGCATAATTCAAGAATAACATGGCAAAGCTCAGCGTGGCTGATGTTCAAAGCTTTAAGAAGATGTTGCATGAGTTCAAGGAACAGTTTCACAGGAAGCATGAAGAATCCAAAGGCTCACGAGAGCGGATGAAATACTTTGCAGAGAAATGTGTTCAAGCACACAATGAGGCTGAGAAGCGCAAGGCTCTTGGGCGTCCTAGCATTGACCCCAAGATGGCTGCCAAACAAAAGAAGAAGCTTGCTGTGGTCTGAACTGAAGCACCAAGGCAGGAAGAACCTCGTATTGTCTTCCCTTCCAGCATGACAGGCTCAAAGCCTAAGGTCCCCTCAGCAGCTTCAGAACTGAAGAAGACAAGGCAGCTGAAGCCGAAGCCCAGAAGCACAAGCACAAGAATGCTTCTGATGATGCACCATCAAAGAAGAAATTGAAAAAGTCTTCAAAGAAAGAGCGTGCTGCGGCCTCTAAGCCCCTTGTGGTTGAGCCCATTTCTGTTGCCCGTCCGGCCTCCACCAACCAAGCGCGTTAACTTGTGATCCACGAGCCTGCTTTCACAGAGGCTCCTGCAGATGAAGAAGTTCTAGTTGTTGACCCCATCATAGCTGAAGACATTGGTTGTGAAGACAATGTTGAAGATGATGAAGTCCTTCCTCAACTCGAGCATCAACTGGTATCATCGCCTGTTCTTACAAACAGCAAACTCATCAGCATTGGTCGTCCTTTGATGCCAATTACTCAGGATGATTCGTGGGCAGATCACCCTCAAGAAGACACCCCTATTCATGAAGACACAACCAGAACTCCAACACATCAAGTCACCACTCCGGTGCTTGAAGATGATAGCTACATGGTACAAACCACTCCATCTCCATAGGCGTCGCCCGCTTTCCGCAGACTTCGCAAAGGCCCCAGGCCACAGGTCACCATGTAGAGCATTCCAGAAGGGGAAGTGCAACATAGCTCAGCAGCACGTCAAGTGTTTCCTGAAGCCACCCCAACTGTGAATGTCTCCGAGTCTGAAGCAAAAGTTGATGAAGACATTCTAGCTGCATCAGCTGATGAAAATCAAGAAACAAGAGAAGAAGAAGAAGAAGAAGAAAGAGTTGCTACACCCCCTCCTACTGAACCAGTCATTCTCAGGGATAATGAGTCTGTGCCCGACCCTCCTGTCATTGAACAGATGGAGGTTGAAACTACCGAGGCGGCCACAAACACTGATGTTGAAGCCAATGACATTGTCATGGCTGAAGACCATGTGGCGCCTGAAGCTAATATGGCGTCTGAAGCCAATGTGGAATCTAAAGCTCATGTGATGCCTGAAGCTCAAGTACATCCTGAAACCACTGTGCATGCTGAAGCCACTGTTCCATCTCCAAGGCCTCACACAATTGAATAGGCCTTTGATCATGGACAACTGGTCACTGTGAAATGGCCCGTCATGGTGCCTCACACTGCTCCCAGACCTCAATATGACTATCATGTGGAGCAGAGGCCCCAGGTTTAGAAGCCAAAGCCCAGGCTGCCAAGGCTTCTAGGTATTGCAACCTCCCCATGATCATTTGGCGTGAACAGCTTCAGGGCACACAATACTTTCTTTGACAGTGCCAAGAATCCATACTCGAAGCCAAAGATCTCTTCTTATCGCTTCTAGAGCTATCAGCAGCGCAGCTACTACTCATGCATCCTATACAATCAAGAGTGAATCTTTCAACACTTGCATCTTGATTGTGAAGCCATTGATGGGCTGCCCTGTTTGGAAGAAGCCCTTGATTGCTTCAGGGAGGTTGGTCTTCTACAGTTCGTCACTGACAAGGAGCACTGGAATGAAGAGCTCTTGCTGCAGTTCTATGCCACTCTTCACATTCGTGGCTACAACAGGGATCCGAAGACATGGATCCTTGAGTGGATGTCAGGCGATGTGCATCATGAAGCCAAAGCTCAAGACATTATTGAGCTTACTTCCCTGGCCACTCCAGTTGACTTGTATGAGCCTTGTTTTCAGCTTCACAATAATGAACTGCAGAGTATCTTTAAGCGGCATGAACCAAATATGAGTCAGATGCTCATCATGATGAAGCCATTGCCTCAAGATGTTGAATATCCCAAGGAATTCTTCGTCAAGGACCTCAATTACTTGCCCCGCACAGTCTATCACATTCTGAGGTGTACTCTATGGCTGATCAAGGGATACACTGCTGAAGCCAAACTTGAAGGAGCCATGAAGACTTTGGTGTTTTACATCATCAATGGCATCAGGTTCAACTCCCAGGATTTCTTCATCAAACAACTTGCTGCATCTGGGATTGATCTATTTGGCCTGAAGTTTTATGCTCCATGGGTGATGCGCCTGATCAAGCTCCACTCCTCTATTGACTATCAGCCCTCGGCACGCAACCATCTTGTATTTCTGCCCGAGGTTGATCTGTCTGTTGAAGCCATCTACCCAAAGCATGCCAAGGAGCCGCTATATCTTCACAATATTGATCATCAATGCTTCATGCAGCCCATAGAAGGGATTCATGTTCCAAATGCTGCTACCCCTGCTTATCCTCTGGCTAGCAATATGCGTGTGCCCCATCGTGCAAACACCGAAGCCACTGATAGTACGATTGCCTAAAGGCCTCAGAAGCGTTCTCGTGTTCTCAATGACGAAGAGCTTCTTGTTTCCTTACATCAGAAGAAAGATAAGCATCATGACTAGCTTAAGCGTCAGATGCAGAGTATCTTGGTGGACATCAATCACATCAGAAACTTGGCCATTGTCGGTGTCAAAACCGACGGATCTCGGGTAGTGGGTCCCGAACTATGCGTCTAGGCCAGATGGTAACAGGAGGCAGGGGACATGATGTTTTACCCAGGTTCGGGCCCTCTTGATGGAGGTAAAACCCTACGTCCTGCTTGATTAATATTGATGATATGGGTAGTACAAGAGTAGATCTACCACGAGATCAAGGAGGCTAAACCCTAGAAGCTAGCCTATGGTATGATTGTTGTATATGGAGTTGTATGTTGTCTCCTATATCGACTAGCCTGACCCTGGTTTATATAATGCACCAGAGGCCTAGGTTAACAGGAGTCCTAGCTGAATACGCCGGTGGGGAGAAGTCCTTGTCTTGATCGCCAAGTCTTTGTGGAATCTTCCTTTTATGCGGCAACTGTCCGAACTGGCCCATGAGTATACGGCCATGGGGGGCCTCGGCCCAATCTAATAGATCGGGAGACGACATGGTGAGTACCCCCTAGTCCAGGACACCGTCAGTAGCCCCCTGAAGCGGTCTTCAAGTTAGGGACGCTCCTCGATTCTTCCGAACTGTTCTTCATCTTTGGTCGTCGGTCTTGAAAACTGGTTCAACAAATCTTCTCATCTTCGATCTTGAGGATCGCCGAAATGCATTCGACGAGTTTATACGCCGGGTATCCGAGGAGCCCCTTTAAGTTTTCGGCCTTTATCAATGCCTTATTATTTTTATGCCACACCTCGGGTTTGAAGTTGTTCCCGGGAGGCAGTGTCCTCTTGCGTCCGAGCTCCAACGCCAGACTGCATTCAAGGTATCTTTTGCAGCTGAGCACCAACGCCGGACCGCTTCCCAGCTCTAACGTCGGAATATATCCGAGCTCCAACGCCGGACTATGTATCCGAGCTCCAACGCCGGACTATATCCGAGCTCCAACGCCGGACAGTGTCCCAGCTCCAACGCCGGACTATATCCGAGGTGTCATATCACCTTGGTTCAAAAAAGTTGAAGGAGTCTAGCCGAGCTTAATGCCGGAAATGCCCTCTATGGAGCCAGCCACTAGCGCCCAAGCTTTATGCCGGACTGCTTCCGAGGTGGTGCACCACCCCGACTGTGGGCCGATTTTTTATCAATATTTTTTATTATTGCAATTTATTCTCTGCCGGGATATATGGCTAGTAGCCCTCAAGGTGTGTATCTGTCTAAAACCCGAGATGCACCTGAAGGATGACATAAGACCGCTGATCCCATTAGCCGCTGAGACTCAGGTTGATTTGCAAAATCGGCCTGAGGATCAAGTCCTAGCTCGGCAGAATACTTCGGGACACAAAAAGCGGCGTGCTTAGTCCTCGAGACTCAGGTTGGGTGCGGCCGACCAACCTGAGGATCAAAATCTCCTCGGCAACTGTATTGCACTTAAAATTTTCTACATTGAACAGGCAATGCAGTAGCCCCCGAGACACTGGTTGGGTGGCAACACCAGATCAGGGGATCGATGTGCCCCTTTAATATTTGTAAATAATAAGGCCGAAGCCCAGTAGCCCCCGAGCCTTAATGCGTGCACGGGTGGCCGAATTAAGGATCAATATCCATAGTAAAATCACAAATTATGTGTAATGACTCTATGTATCCAAGTACTTTACATCATTAATGCTTGGATCCGCATTGTACATAACTTTGTTGACCGACCATCGGCTTCCACCTCCTCGGCTAGTAGCCGAGGAGTGTTTGTCCTACTTTATAAAGCCTTTATGAGGGCAAAGATTTACGACAAATAAGGCAATCTGGCCATATGGTTTTATGAACAAAGGTACGCAGAGAGTTATATCACTGTTTAACAAAAGAAATGTCTTCCAAAGAAAATAGTCCCGCTATCGGTTCCTTTCTTTGGGTTGTCATGCTAAGCATGATCATTAAACCTCAGCTCTAATGTAAGAGCAAAATATTGAGGATTTAGTTTGGGAGGCCAGTTAATATCCCCCGGTAGTGTTTGGCGACAGTCGGGGTCAAGGCGTAAACACTTCGGCCAATGTTATGAACGACCCATCATTTAACATAGTCATCGGATCGCTGACCAGTTTACGCTTATTATGAAAGTCAGTTTTCGGCTTTCTCCACTGAGGTGCTTAACCATGTGAGCTGGAAGCACAATCGCAGTGGTTCTCCCTTTGCACGCCTAGCCGAACAAAACGGAACGTAGGAAGCAAGTGCAGGAGCCGGGCAACCCAACTATTGACCGAAGACACAATTCGAAACCGATGCATATATAGCAATATTTGAGAATGTTTTTGCCAAATCCCTAAAGGTGTCCGGCGTTGCACTGCGAGACTAATGCTGGAGAAGCACAAATAGTTCTAAAAGTGCCAAAAAAGCTTGGAAAACCAAGAAACGTCAGTAAAAACATGACGTCCGAACAATATCAAGTGTTCGGTGCCAATCCGAAAGTTGGTCTGAGAAAAAAGAAGTGCTTCTGTCGTGCTTTAACATGATACATCCTATCTCAAGACTTCGAGCGGGTCAGCCTACGGCTTCAGCCTCCTATCCCGAGGGCGGAGTACTTCTCATCAGGCCAGTTTAGCAAACTAAACTCTAGCGGCTTTGAGAGAGAAATTAGGCTCCCCGGCTAGTGACCGCACACTCGTGTCGAAAAAGGAGTGATAAATAATAATAAAACTTTGCAACGACTAAGAAGAAGAACACTTATTATAAAACGGCTCAAATAAACTTAAGAGCCCCCAAGTGACTTGGGTAGAAGAATGATTGCATGTACCGAAGTACTTATATCATATCTATGTTCAACCGAACTTTAAACGCGTCTTAACTGACCGTCTGCTTCTCCCTCTTCGGTCAAGGACCGAAAAGTGTTATGTACTCCATCGGTCGAGAATATCGACGGTGTTTCCAATAACCAGGCAATCAGGCCATAAGGCTGTAACAAACAAAGCGCGCTCAGGGAACTTATGCTATATTACCATGAAGTGTAAGAAGCATCTTCGAACAAAATAGTACCCCCACCGATACCTTTCTTCGGTGCTCATTGTTATTATGAGACTTGTGTAATAGATTTTTTGTACTCATGAGTTCCGTTGTGTGCTGACCATCATTGAAAACTATAAGAGCGCTAGCTTTCGGCTTCACCCAGTTTGAGGTCCGGCTCGGTTGACCCGATCGTGACAATCGCAGAGGTGCTCCCTTTACTCCCTAGCCGAACAATCGGGAACGTATGGGTAAACACAGGAGCGAGGCAACCCAGCTTGCAAATTGCTTAAGTCAATATGGTGCATATTGTGGCATAATACACGAACAAGGAACGAAGCCGTACAAGTATAATCATATGCAAGAGGAAAAGCTTCATAAATGAAGCCCCCAAGTGAATTGGGTCCTTGAATTTGTGTGTCACAAACAAAGTTTGCACAAGGAAATTTTTTACAAGCAAATTTTTTCCAAAAAAGTATAATGCTTGGTCGAACCGAACACAAGTTAGAAATTAAAGCTTTGAGCATGAAAGCGACTTAGCTGGTTAATGTGTTCGGTATTGATGACGCGGTCCGAGCTTGATGCGGGGCAAGGTTCCATCCCCCAAGCTGGTCCTAAGGTGGCGGAGCGGAGAGCTCGACACGCCGAAGTGGTGACATAGCATGGTCAATGCAGACCGGCAGAGTGACGCTGAAGTCCCCGGATCATTTTCCTGTGCACAAAAAATAGTGCAAACCAGAGATAATAGTAATAATGATAATTAAAAAAATGTGTTGCATAATAAATAATTTATGCAAAGTGAGGAATAGAAGAAATATGGCCTGGCGCCGAAGTCAATGTCGATGCAGGGCGTCGGCGTGATGTAGTAAAGGCGTGGCAAAGCCTGAATTCACAGGTCGGTCCGAGCTTCAGATGCGGCGTTCGCCGGACTATGTACGGAAACTGATCGAACCACCACGCGACCGTCATTAATGCAGTCACCATTTGATAGACCTGTGTACATATCATGGACAAACCAGAGTAATAATTCTTGGGAAAAATGAACCCAAACAAGCAAAAAATACTGGGAGTAATAGCACCTGGTTTATTTGTTGTAGCAATCCGAATGAAGGTGATTCCCAAAATTGGGACTCGCTCCGCACACCCATTGCCTGATGGGCGATAAAACGACGGCATGGCAATGCTGGTAAAGGTTGACTCGCCGAGGCAAAGCCCTCGGCCCAGCTAACGTGACGGAGCTGGTCGGCTAGTGACGCCGAAGTGTCTGGAGTAGGTTGATGAGTCGAAGTAGGTCGGCGTGATGGACACCAGCTTGAAGAAGCAATAGTGCGGCCCTGTCGATGCAGGTCGTGACGTGGTCGATGCCGGCTTGATGAAGCGACCGTGTGGTGATGTCGGTATGACCGCTCCGTGTAATCCGTGGGGTGATGATGTTGATGATGATTTATCCTTCGCAATGTCGGACTCTTGTTCGGCTTGCCGAGATGATGATCCAAAGAAGTTGAGCTCGGCTAAAGTGACGACGTGTCTAGCGCAGGTTGGCGGCCGTGGAGTAATATTGCTGAACTGGTTTGACACCAGCATGATGTTGAAGATCATGTTCAAAAGATCTTAAAGTTAGTGGGGTGTGTTCGGGAACAAAACACAATACCCCATACAAAACTTCCTTCAAAAAGGATGTCCGAAATCCCGTTCATAAAAAAGATGAACTCGGGTCGGATTCGTTTTCACGCAGAAAATAGATCCGAAAAGTGATGCACTAATCGGAAGGTTCCCGGAGTTTGGACGGTCGGATCGAGCTGAAATTTTGAGAGGTGGTAGATATAGGAATTCCGCAGCCAATCAACAGTTGGATCTTCCAAAGGACGTCCGAGCTAGAAGCTGGACACCACGCCCTAAACTCATCCAAATTCCCATCCAAATTTGACAGGGCTCCGGTATATCGTGGATTGCCAGAGATTCCTCCATCGGAACTCGACGAAATTTTCCAGGATTGTTATAGACCCAATTCCGCACAATTTCACCAAAGCGATCGTCAAAGCGATACTCAAGGAGGTGGTGGCGGCAGATACGAGTTCGCTGTCCAAAAAAACAGCACGGTCGCTTGAGGGCAATGTTGACGTTGAGCCCCCAAGCTCCATAGATAATTCCTCCGTGATCTTGATAGAGATCGGAGTTGATGTTTGACGAAGGCCCTCGTCCGAACATGGTGATCCGAACATGGGGCGCAATTCTTTGTTGAACCAAGGTGACCATTCGAACTGGTGACAAAGACGCCGAAGTCACAGTTGATCTGCAGGCGAGCCATCGATCCTTTTGTCGATCACACAGCGGAACTCTCAATGAAAGCACCAATGTCGGTGTCAAAACCGGCGGATCTCGGGTAGTGAGTCCCGAACTATGCGTCTAGGCCGGATGGTAACAGGAGGCAGGGAACACGATGTTTTACCCAGGTTCGGGCCCTCTTGATGGAGGTAAAACCCTACGTCCTGCTTGATTAATATTGATGATATGGGTAGTACAAGAGTAGATCTACCACGAGATCAAGGAGGCTAAACCCTAGAAGCTAGCCTATGGTATGATTGTTGTATATGGAGTTGTATGTTGTCTCCTCTATCGACTAGCCTGGCCCTGGTTTATATAATGCACCAGAGGCCTAGGTTAACAGGAGTCCTAGCTGAATACGCCGGTGGGGAGAAGTCCTTGTCTTGATCGCCAAGTCTTTGTGGAATCTTCCTTGTATGCGGCAACTGTCCGAACTGGCCCATGAGCATACGGCCATGGGGGGCCTCGGCCCAATCTAATAGATCGGGAGACGACGTGGTGAGTACCCCCTAGTTCAGGACACCGTCAGCCACCAAGAACTCATTTGTTGCCCATGAAGCCTGTCGACGGTCTTGGAAGAGTCTCACACTCCTATGCCCTGAAGAAGATCTTCGCGAAGATGGCTTCGTAGAGGGCTTCAAATTTGATTCCAGGACCCCACAAAATGCAAGCTGGTGCCGAACTCCCTCCATAGAAGACTCTGAGTATTCATCTTCGGCTGCAACTGTTGTTGCGAGAGTCGTCGATGAAGAAGACGATGCCACTTCACCAACCATGGCTTCACTACATCTCGACACTGCACCAGGACCTTCTGCACCACCGAACTCCAACGTCGACCCTGCACCTACATCTACTCCTGATGGTGACGAATAGATACTCTATGTCTTCAAACCTTTTTGGTCATTACTGACAAAAGGGGGAGAAGCATATGAGTTGATAGTCTTCAAGCGGATCCTTATGGGTGGTTGCTCTATTTTTGCCAAGTGTTTACAACTCTCGTCATTTGATACATTTGGTTCTTTGGGTTGTAACACTTAAACTCGATGGTCGCCTGCTACTTTTTCTGCTACTCTGTGATGCGATGATAAATTCTACATGAAGTCATTCCGCAGATGCCCATTTTTCATTATGCATGTCATTATCTTTGTTATATCTTTATATGCATGACGAATTGTCTTCATAAGTTGAAGAGGATCTCCAGAAAGTAAAACCTGCCATGTGCATTTGCATTCAAAAGCAAACTACTTATATGCACATCTTCAGGGGGAGCCTTTTTCTACTTATGAAGACAATGTCGTAATTCTCAACTTTCACATACTTTTATTCCCGTTGAAAACTTCAACCAGTTTGTCATCAATCACCAAAAGGGGGGAGATTGTAAGTGCATCTAGTGCCACCCCTAGCTGGTTTTGGAGTATTGACGACAAACCTGGTTGAGGAACTAATGTGTTTGTGAGAATTTCAGGATAACACAGGTAGTAGTCCCTCATTGATTCGGTTTACCTACCAAAGATGACCCCTAAAAATGTGTGAAGACATTAAAGACAATGGTGGTATGTGAAGAGATTCACATTGAAGACTATGACATGAGAAGACATCATATGAAGACTATGGAGTACGAAGACATAGTTGTTTCGTAGTTTCCTTTTCTTCTTTATTGAGTCATAGGAACCACCGTACTGTTAAGTGGGGTTCAAGTGAACAAAGTCAGAGTGACTGAAGTGATGCTCAACCAAATCCTATGTCTTCGAGCGAAGACAATGGGAGCAAATCTCATCCAGAGCTGGATGAGTCAATTTTACTTGAAGCCCAAGTCAAGCTGCCGGGTGTGTTTGAAATCTGACCATTGGACATGTGTCAGTTCCTTAGTGACCCAGGGTCATTTCGGACAAATCAGGTCGGGTTGCCCCCCAGCTATAAATAGCCCACCCCCTACACCATAAATTGGTGGCTCCTCGGAGTTAGTGCGCGGCTTTTGTTGTTTGAGAGCAACCAGCCTCTGAAGCATTTGAGAGAGAGATCCTTGCGAAGACAAAGCCCAAAACACCCAGAGCCAAAGAGTGTTAGGCATCACTGAAGTCTTTCTCTCTGCGTGACCTTAAGAATTGTTACACTTGAGGACTGTGAATCCTCCAGCCGGTTAGGCGTCGCGTTCTGAGCGTCCAAGAGTCATTGTGGATCACCGGTGAACGAAGTCTGTGAAGGTTTGGAAGTCTACCTTGAATACTTACTAGAATGATTGGGCGAGGACTGTGTGTCCTTAGCTCAAGGGGAATAAGGTGAAGACACGGTCTTTTGAGTTGAATCTCAGGTTCCCTAACCAGACGTACAGTTGTCAGAGCAACTAAAACTGGTCTACCAAATCCTTGTCTTCATCAAGCTACTGGTTCTATCCTTCACTTCCCTTTACTTTACAATTTGTCTTCGTGAAGTCATTGCATGCATGTATGATCAGATTGACTTCACTAAGTGAAGACTCTTTACTGTTTGGCTTCATACTATCTTCCATCCTGATCCATATTGCCTAGCTGCTGATAATTTTCGTGTTTTCGCTTCATTGCTTACTTGACTATGGCCTGTCTAGTGTAGTCTACCTTCCGCTGCATATCAATAGGTTCATTTCTATCATTTGTCTTCAAAGCCCCCGTGTTTTGATTAATTTCATAAAAATCGCCTATTCACCCCCCTCTAGTCGATAACTAGCACTTTCAGCCGGCCGGCCTCCCCCTCCCCTCCTTTATATACGGGGACAGGGGGCACCCTAGAACACACAAGTTTCTCTTAGCCGAGTGCAGTGCCCCCCTCCACAGTTACACACCTCGGTCATATAGTCGTAGTGCTTAGGCGAAGCCCTGTGCCGGTAACATCATCATCACCATCGCCACGCCGTCGTGCTGACGGAACTCTCCCTCGTCCTCAACTGGATCAAGAGATCGAGGGACGTCATCGAGCTGAACATGTTCTGAACGGGGAGGTGCCATATGTTCGGTGCTTGGGTCAGTTGGATCGCGAAGACGTTCGACTACATCAACCGCGTTACTAAACGTTTCCACTTTCGGTCTATGAGGGTACGTGGACACACTCTCCCCTCTCGTTGCTATGCATCTCCTAGATAGATATTGCGTGATCGTAGGAATTTTTTTGAAATACTGTGTTCCCCAACAGATAAATGTACTCAAAGGCCTAGGCGAGACAGTCCTGGATGGCGCGAGTATGTAGGAACCCATATTATTTTTGTGTACTATATTCAGGACCACTTTTGGGTGTCTGTTCGCTGTCATTAATGATCTGCCAACACACCTTGAGAAAACCTCCATTAAATCCATCGAGGCCGGGGGCACGGTACAAGAGCATCGTCCTAACCACCTCGTCGATCTCAGCATGAGTAAAAGGTGCAAAAAGAATGTTGAGTCCCTCCACCTTTTTGATGATCATGGTGAAATCGAATTTCATGACCGAACTGGAAGCGCCCCCAAGCCTAGTTTTGTATGTGTTGAACAACACTGCATCTTTGGAGTTATGGCCAGTCACCACCAATCCGTCGGGTAATTTTAGTGAGGATATGGAGTTCCTTTTGTAGCGCTCTATAGCAAGAGCATGGAAAAGTTTGGTATTCTCTTCACCAAACTTCATATACCTGGCTGTGCATCTCTTCCCCCAATATTGGCTCTGATAATGAAGAAGTTTAAGTAGGTGGGTTTTTAAAATCAGCCTGAAGTTTGCTTCGGGCACAATGAGTGGCCTCTGGTTTTCCAGCCCATCTAATTCAGTTAGGGACCAGTTGGAATTTTGAATGAGGACTGAGCGGCATGAAATGTTTTTATTGTTGGGGAACGCGGTATTTCAGAAAAAAATACCTACGATCATGCAAGATCTATCTAGGAGATGCATATCAACGAGCGGGGAGAGTGTCTCTACGTACCCTTGTAGACCAAAAGCGGAAGCGTTTAGTAACGCGGTTGATGTACTCGAACATTTTCGCGATCCAACCGATCCAAGCACCGAACGTACGGCACCTCCGTTTTCAGCACACGTACAGCTCGATGGCATCCCTCAAGCTCTTGATCCAGTTGAGGCCGAGGGAGAGTTCTGTCATCACGATGGCGTGGCGACGATGACGATGAAGTTACCGGCGCAGGGCTTCGCCTAAGCACTACGACGATATGACCGACGTGTGTAACTGTGGAGGGGGGCACAGCACACGGCTAAGAGATTGTCTGTTTTTGTTATTGGGGTGCCCCCTGGCCACGTATATAAAGGAGGGAGGGAGAGAGGAGGCCGGCCAGGTTGGGCGTGCCAAGGGGGGGTCCTACTTGGACTCCTAGTCCAAGTAGGATTCGCCCCCCCCCCCTTTTCCTTTCTTCCACCGGAGGGAAAGAGAAGGGAGAGAGAGGGGGGAAAGAGGGGGGCCGACCCCCTCCCCTAGTACAATTCAGTTTGGGGAAGGGGAGGGCGTGCCCCTCTCTTGTGGCCCTTTGTCCTCTCCTCCAATAAGGCCCACTATGCCCAATACTTCTCCCGGGGGGTTCCGGTAACCTCCTGGTACTCCGGAAAAAAGCCCGAACCACTCGGAACCATTTTGATGTCCAAATGAAACCTTCCAATATATGAATCTTTATGTCTCGACCATTTCTAGACTCCTTGTCATGTCCGCGATCTCATCCGAGACTCCGAACAAAGTTCGGTCATCAAATCACATAACTCATAATACAAATCGTCATTGAACGTTAAGCGTGCGGACCCTACGAGTTCGAGAACTATGTAGACATGACCGAGACACATCTCAGGTCAATAACCAATAGCGGAACCTGGATGCTCATATTGGCTCCTACATATTCTACGAAGATCTTTATCGGTCAAACCATATAACAACATACGTTGTTCCCTTTGTCATCGGTATGTTACTTGCCCGAGATTCGATCGTCGGTATCATCATACCTAGTTCAATCTCGTTACCGGCAAGTCTCTTTACTCGTTCCGTAATGCATCATCCCGTGACTAACTCATTAGTCACCTTGCTTGCAAGGCTTATAGTGATGTGGATTACCGAGAGGGCCCAAAGATACCTCTCCGATACACAGAGTGACAAATCCTAATCTCGATCTATGCCAACCCAACAAACACCTTCAGAGACATTTGTAGAGCATCTTTATAATCACCTAGTTACGTTTGTGACGTTTGATAGCACACAAGGTGTTCCTCGGTATTTGGGAGTTGCAAAATCTCATAGTCAGAGGAACATGTATAAGTCATGATGAAAGCAATAGCAATGAAACTAAACGATCATTATGCTAAGCTAACAGATATGTCTTGTCCATCACATCATTCTCTAATGATGTGATCCCGTTCATCAAATGACAACAAATGTCTATGGTCAGGAAACATAACCATCTTTGATTAACGAGCTAGTCAAGTAGAGGCATACTAGGGACACTCTGTTTTGTCTATGTATTCACACATGTACTAAGTTTCCGGATAATACAATTCTAGCATGAATAATAAACATTTATCATGATATAAGGAAATATAAATAAAAACTTTATTATTGCCTCTAGCGCATATTTCCTTCAGTCTCCCACTTGCACTAGAGTCAATAATCTAGTTCACATCGCCATGTGATTTACGCCAATAGTTCAGATCACCATGTGATTAGTTCACATAGCCATGTGACTAATACCGAAAGGGTTTTACTAGAGTCAATAATCTAGTTCACATCGCTATGTGATTAACACCCAAAGAGTACTAAGGTGTGATCTTGTTTTGCTTGTGAGAGAAGCTTAGTCAATGGGTCTGTCACATTCATAGCCGTATGTATTTTGCAAATTTTGTATGTCTACAATGCTCTGCATGGAGCTACTCTAGCTAATTGCTCCCACTTTCAATATGTATCCAGATTGAGACTCGGAGTCATCTGGATCGGTGTAAAACTTTGCATCAGCGTAACTCTTTACGACGAACTCTTTATCACCTCCATAACCGAGAAATGTCTCCTTAGTCTTCTAAGGATAATTTTGACCGCTATCAAGTGATCCACTCCTGGATCAATATCGTACCCCCTTGCCAAACTCATGGCAAGGTACACAATAGGTTTGGTACACACGATAGCATACTTTCTAGAACGTATGGCTGAGGCATAGGGAGTGACTTTCATTCTCTTTCTATTTTTTGCCGTGGTCGTGTTTTGAGTCTTACTCAACTTTACACATTGCAATACAGGCAAGAACTCCTTTTTGACTGTTCCACTTTCAACTAGTTCAAAAATCTTGTCAAGGTATGTACTCATTGAAAAATCTTATCAAGCGCCTTGATCTATCTCTATAGATCTTGATGCTCAATGTGTAAGAAGCTTCACCGAGGTCTTTCTTTGAAAAACTCCTTTCAAACACTCCTTTATGCTTTCCATAAAATTCTACATAATTTCCGATCAACAATATGTCATTCACATATACTTATCAGAAAGGCTGTAGTGCTCCCACTCACTTTCTTGTAAATACAAGCATCTCCAAAAGTCTGTATAAAACCATATGCTTTGATCACACTATCAAAGCGTATATTCCAACTCCGAGAGGCTTGCACCAGTCCATAAATGGATCGCTGGAGCTTGCGCACTTTGTTAGCACCTTTTGGATCGACAAAACCTTCTAGTTGCATCATACACAACTCTTCTTTAAGAAATCCATTAAGGAAAACAGTTTTGACATCCATTTTCCAGATTTCATAAAATGCGGCAACTGCTAACATGATTCACAGACTTTAAGCATCGATACGAGTGAGTAAATCTCATCGTAGTCAACACTTTGAACTAGTCGAAAACCTTTTGCGACAATGCAAGCTTTGTAGTTAGTAACACTACTATCAGCGTCCGTCTTCCTCTTGAAGATCCATTTATTCTCAATGGCTCGCCGATCATCGGACAAGTCAATCAAAGTCCATACTTTGTTCTCATACATGGATCCCATCTCAGATTTCATGGCCTCGGGCCATTTTGCGGAATCTGGGCTCATCATCGCTTCCTCACAGTTCATGGGTTCATCATGGTCTAGTAACATGACTTCCTGAACAGGATTGCTGTACCACTCTGGTGCGTAACGTACTCTGGTTGACCTACGAGGTTCGGTAGTAACTTGATCTGAAGTTTCATGATCATCATCATTAACTTGCTCACTAATTGTTGTAGGCATCACTAGAACGGATTTCTGTGATGAACCATTTTCCAATTCGGGAGAAGGTACAACTACCTCATCAAGTTCTACCTTCCTCCCACTCACTTCTTTCGAGAGAAACTCCTTCTCTAGAAAGAATCCATTCTTAGCGACGAATATCTAGCCTTCGGATCTGTGATAGAAGGTGTACCCAACAGTTTCTTTTGGGTATCCTATGAAGACGCATTTCTCCGATTTGGGTTCGAGCTTATCAGGTTGAAACTTTTTCATATAAGCATCACATCCCCAAATTTAAAGAAATGGCAGCTTAGGTTTCTTGCTAAACCATAGTTCACATGGTGTCGTCTCAACGGATTTAGATGGTGCCCTATTTAACGTGAATGCAGCTGTCTCTAATGCATAACCCCAAAACTATAGTGGTAAATTAGTAAGAGACATCATAGATTGCACCATATCTAATAAAGTATGATTACGACGTTCAGACACACCATTATGCTGTGGTGTTCCAGGTGGTGTGAGTTGTGAAACTATTCCACATTGTTTCAAATGAAGACCAAACTTGTAACTCAAATATTCACCTCCACGATCAGATTGTAGAAACTTTATTTTCTTGTTACAATGATTTTCCACTTTACTCTGAAATTCTTTGAACTTTTCAAATGCTTCAGACTTATGTTTCATCAAGTAGATATACCCATATATGCTCAAATCATCTGTGAAGGTCAAAAAATAATGATACCCGCCACGAGCCCCAACACTCATCGGACCGCATACATCAGTATGTGCTATTTACAATAAGTCAGTGGCTCGCTCCATTGTTCCAGAGAACGGAGTCTTAGTCATCTTGCCCATGAGGCATGGTTCGCAAGCATCAAGTGATTCCAAAAGTCCATCCGCATGGAGTTTCTTCATGCGCTTTACGCCAATATGACCCAAACGGCAGTGCCACAAGTATGTTGCACTATCATTATCAACTTTGCATCTTTTGGCATCAATATTATGAATATGTGTATCACTACGATCGAGATTCAATAAACCATTCACCTTGGGTGTATGACCACAGAAGGTTTTATTCATGTAAAAAGAATAAGAATTATTCTTTGACTTAAATGAATAATCGTATTGCAATAAACATGATCCAATCATATTATGCTCAACGCAAACACCAAATAACATTTATTTAAGGTTCAATACTAATCCCGAAGGTAAAGGGAGTGTGCGATGGTGATCTTATTAACCTTGGAATCACTTCCAACACATATCGTCACCTTGCCCTCAACTAGTCTCTGTTTATTTTATAACTCCTGTTTCAAGTTACTAATCATAGCAACTAAACCAGTATCAAATACCCAGGGGCTACTATGAATACTAGTAAAGTACACATCAATAACATGTATATCATATATACTTTTGTTCACTTTGCCATCCTTCTTATCCGCCAAGTATTTGGGGCAGTTCCGCTACCAGTGACCATTTCCTTTGTAGTAGAAGCACTCAGTTTCAGGCTTGGGTCTAGCTTTGGGTTTATTCATGCGAGTGGCAACTTGCTTGTCATTCTTCTTGCAGTTCCCTTTCTTTCCCTTGCCCTTTTACTTGAAACTAGTGGTCTTGTCAACCATCAACACTTGATGCTTTTCTTGATTTCTACTTTTGTCGATTTCAGCATCGCGAAGAGCTCGGGGAATCGTTTTCGTCATCCCTTGCATATTATAGTTCATCACGAAGTTCCAGTAACTTGGTGATGGTGACTAGAGAACTCTGTCAATCACTATCTTATCTGGAAGATTAAATCCCACTTGATTCAAGTGATTGTAGTACTCGGACATTCTGAGCACATGCTCATTGGTTGAGCTATTCTCCTCCATCTTGTAGGCAAAATACTTGTCAGAGGTCTCATACCTCTCGACTCGGGCATGAGTCTAAAATGCCAATTTCAGCTCTTGGAACATCTTATATGCTCCGTGGCGTTCAAAACATTTTTGAAGTCCCGGTTCTAAGCCATAAAGCATGGTGCACTAAACTATCAAGTAGTCACCATACCGAGTGTCGGTGTCAAAACCGGCGGATCTCGGGGAGGGGGTCCCGAACTGTGCGTCTAGGCGGATGGTAACAGGAGGCAGGGGACATGAAGTTTTTACCCAGGTTCGGGCCCTCTTGATGGAGGTAAAACCCTATGTCCTGCTTGATTAATATTGATGATATGGGTATTACAAGAGTAGATCTACCACGAGATCAGAGAGGCTAAACCCTAGAAGCTAGCCTATGGTATGATTGTATGTTGTTGTTCTGTCCTACGGACTAAAACCCTTCGGTTTATATAGACACCGGAGAGGGCTAGGGTTACACAAGGTCGGTTACAAAGGAGGAGATATCCACATCTGTACTGCCTAGCTTGCCTTCCACGCCAAGTAGAGTCCCATCCGGACACGAGAAGAAGTCTTCAATCTTGTATCTTCATAGTCTAACAGTTCGGCCAAAGGATATAGTCCGGCTGTCCGGAGACCCCCTAATCTAGGACTCCCTCAGTAGCCCCTGAACCAGGCTTCAATGACGATGAGTCCGAAGCGCAGTATTGTCTTCGGCATTGCAAGGCGGGTTCCTCCTCCGAATACACCACGGAAGAATTTGAATACAAGGATAGTGTCCGACCCTGCAAAATAAGCTCCACATACCACCATAGAGAGAATAATATTTCCACAAATCTAATTTGCTGACTTGTTTTGGCAACATGACATTATGTCATGGCCCGGTGATTATTCGAACTGTTTCCTTTAACCAGCCCCGCACATAACGCGAGGCAGTTTTTCGACACGTCTTGTCAAAGCCGAGATCGTGTCCCCTTATCGCGGGATTCTCATCAATACGGGTGTGGGTAACCCAACCGCGCCATCGATTATGGCGCTCGGGGGATAAGCGAGTTTTACCAGGCTAGTGGGGACACTTGATTTCGTCCGCCCATATAAAGAGATAAGGATTCACCTTTTCATCCACGCCTTCTTCCTCCTTTGCTCATCCATTTTCGCACACTCAAGCTCCAGTGCCCAATTCCGCACTTCCCACCTCAACCTTCTCCAACCATGTCCGGAGCGGGAGCCAGGTGGATGGTCTCCTCCGTCACGGAGGGACACATCAAGAAGCTGAGGAGAGCCGGATACCTGCCCGATGACATCGCGCACCGGCTGCCAGATGAGGGGCAGCTCATCCCCACCCCTAGGCCCCATGAGAGGGTAGTGTTCCTTACCCATTTCCTCCATGGACTGGGATTCCCTCTCCACCCATTCGTCCGGGGGCTCATGTTCTACTACGGCCTGGATTTCCACGATCTGGCCCCGAACTTCATCCTCAACATCTCGGCATTTATCGTCGTGTGCGAGGCCTTCCTCCGCATCAAGCCCCACTTTAGCTTATGGCTGAAGACCTTCAATGTCAAGCCGAAGGTAGTGGGCGGCCGCCAGGCGGAGTGCGGAGGTGCCATGGTGGGCAAGATGCCCAACGATACATGTCTCGAGGGCTCCTTCGTGGAGACCATAAAGGGGTGGCAATCGGGCTGGTTCTACATCACCGAGCCGTGTGACCCTGCATGGGCAGCGGCCCCCGAGTTCCGATCTGGCATCCCCACGTGGCTCACCTCTTGGAAAGAGAAGGGCCTGTCCTGGGGTAGTTCGGGAGAGCTGACCGGACTCCAAACATGTATTCAAAACATGGTGAACAAGAAGCTCAAACTCGTCAACGTAGTCCAGGTCATGCTCATCCGCCGGATCCTCCCATGTCAACAACAGGCTTTCAACTTGTGGGAGTACGACCCGGCCCAGCACCAAACTCTGAACAGGCTCTTCGATACAACACACGAGGATGCCTGGAAGGTGCTATTCAAGGGCGCCGAGGTTCCTCCTCATACTACCGAGGATCGCGGATTCTGCGCGAAGTGCCAAGCCAGCGCGGTAAGCTGTTTTACCTTTTACAGGACACTTGTTTTACATAGTTTGACTCTATGCGGGATCTAAGCTCCTGTTCCTTTGACAGGACTGACAGGAAATGGCCGGACAGATCGACTGTCCGGCTCCTTTGCCCGAAGGCCCAGCAAACGCTCTCCTGATGGAGATGCTGACTCCGGCTCCTTACAAGGTGCCAGAGAAGACCAAGAAGGCCAAGGGAACCCGAAAGAGTTCCCGACGCCAGGTTGTATCGGACTCATCATTCGATGACTCTGCGGCACACTCCTCCCCCGAAGACGAGGAGGAAGAAGAAGATGCTCCCCCTCCAGACGGGGGAGACAAGAAAAGGAAGGCCGCCCCAACTGGGGGGCGAAGGGTCCAAGAAGGGAAGGACTCTCCTTCCGGACAGCTCCACCGTCGCCGCCGAAGGCGAAGACGAGTGGTTGCCCAGGGCCAAGCCCCTGGGGAGGTCGTGAGTATTCAGATACTAGAGTAACTCATAGCATTCCTTTGTCGCATTGCTTTCCCTAATGCCGAATATGATTATGCAGGCCAGCATGAGCCCATATCGATGTATCATCGGGCGGCTCCCTGGGCTCGTCGGATATGGATAGCGATCCACTTCCGACCGCCACCTCCCCTTGCCCTGCGGACGACGCCGAGGTGTTGTCTCAAGAGGCACCGGGTCGAGGGGAGACAGTCCCGGAGGCGCCTCAAGGCTTCCTTCCGGACTCCGGGAGCCGAGGGGACAAGGCCCCTGAGGGCCCCGAGTTCGGCCCTAAGCCGAACACCGCGCCGGAACCTCCAGCGGTTCCAGACTCGGGCAGGCGGCCTCCTTCTAAGAGGGGCGAGACGCCTGTGCCGGTGACCTCTGTCCATCCAGAGGCACCGGACAATCTGCTGGAAGCGCTTCGCAGCGCTTCCATCGACGAGGAGCACCGTACTATTATGAGTGCGGTGGTCTGGAAGGTTCAGTCCGCCAAGAGCGGATTGACTGAAGCCTGTGCCAGCCTTCTAACAGGCTTTGAGGTAAGTGTTTTGAAATATAGGAAAAATATTATCGCATAGACAGTAGCCCCTGATGCTCTGTTCGGTGTTCGAAAAGAAAAGCCAAAGAGAGGATCAAATAATACCGCAGGAGTCTAACATAAGTATGTCTATATGCGTATGCAGGCTTCGCTGCTGGCCTCGGCCGCACTGACTGTGGAGGTCACCACACTGAAGCAGGACCTCGAGGGGTCCAAGAAAGAGCTCGGCCTTGCCAAGAGGCAGCTCGAGGAGAACAAGGGTAAGTAATACCCTGTCTATAGATGTGTATATATAAAAGAAAACGCGATTGCAGAATGACAGGATCATCTTATATTTGCCAGGGGCCACGATCAAGGTGGCGTCCCTGAAGCAAGCGCTATCCGAGGCCGAAGATAAAGCGGCCAAGGAGCGCACCGAGTGGGAAAGGCAAGACGCTCGGGTGGGCGAGGTGCAGCGAGAGCTCCAGGCTCTCGTGACGAAGCACGAGGCGTTGGAGCTTGACTAGAAGACGCGAGAGTCTGAGCTTGCCGCGGGCCTCGAGAGCGCAAAGAGTGCCAAGGCCAAAGCCCAAAAGGCCTTCCAGGAGATTAACAAGATGAAGAAAATAGCGGCGGGTAAGGCATTCTATATGCAAAGCAAGCATGTGAAAGTAAATTACCTATTACTTACCCGGATCCGGAGCTCTCCAGGAGCATTCGCAGATTTGCCCCGCAGCATGTCGGATGCCACACAATTTTACCAGGACGAGGAGGGAAGCTCAACGGAGAAGCTGTTCTGGTCTCAGTATACTGGGACCGAACACCCGGTGCCTATGAGCGACTAGCTGAAGCAGCTAGTCGAGCTACACAAGGCGGCTGAACAGGCCATGAAGGGCTTTATAGTCTGGCTGTGGCCTGGCGACGCCCTTCCGAACAGCTACTTCGGCCTGGTGAGGCGGCTTGTGGATGCCTGCCCACGGCTGGAAGTCGTCAAGCGGTCCGTCTGCATCGAAGGTGCACGCCGAGCTTTCGCCCGTGTGAAGGTGCAATGGGCCAAGCTAGACGCCGTGAAGCTGATCAAGGAAGGACCGCCGCAGGGCAAGGAGCATCGCACCCCCGAAATTTATTATGAGGGTGTCCTGAAGGGTGCCCGTATTGTAGCGGACGAATGTTCAAAGGATGTAATATTTGAGTAAACTTGCTTGTGTGATCCTGTATGATGAAAACTTGTTTCATATGCGCTATGCAACGCTTGTTCGAATTTAAAATATTACCTTCTGTTTGGCTGTTTATCCAATCTGAGAGATGGCTAGTCCTCGGCTTCTGCCCCCATGCCGCGAGTGCTAGGGTGTTCGGGATAAACCTGAGCACTCTTGTTCCCATTTTTGGGTCCTTCGAGGGAGGTGCTCAGCACAACAAACAAGGCAACCGGACTAATAATGCTTTATCACTCTCACTTAGCCATAGAATTCTATAATTTTAAATTTCGGCGAAGCCCCTGGTATTCGGAAGGCCAAATTCGGGGCGCGATACACGCCTTTAAGACGGATAGGACCGACTCCTCGCTCTAAGCGGCATAAGTCTTTAGGGACTCGAAACCTCGCCGAACAGCGACCAGTCTCTCGCCTTATCATGACAGTCAGTTTTAGCTTTCTCTACTGAGGTGCTTAGCCTAGCAGAACCGGGGCACAATCGCAGTAGTTCTCCTAGCGCTACCTTAGCCGATAGAGCGGAACGTAAGGTACCAAAACATAGGAGCCGGGCAAACCCAACATTTGACCAAAGACATGATTCGGAGCCGATGCATATAATGCTATAAGTTCGGGGTGCCGCACTTGTGAAAGTGTTCGGACTTCTCACATCGTATTGTGGGGTACTTAAGCCCCTGGTGTATTGGCCGTACCAAAGTGTATGGTTGCAAGGCGTCATTAATGAACACATATATATAAAAAGAAGAATGCAATAATAGTCTTAGTGCTATGCATTGTTTATTCAAAAAGATGCGTTAAAGCAGAATGATACAGATAGTGTGATAAGCAAAAAGTAGGACTATGTCCCTTCCAAGGGCAAGCTGAGGAATAGTATTAAACAAATATTTCACTCGTTATCGTAATCCACCTGGGAGTTCCGTGGTGTGACGTAGCTTTCTGCCTCCTTGGCTGTTGCGTCGTGTGTTCGGCAATCATGTTGCCGGACAGGGTTTCCAGAGATTAAAGTTCTTAAAGAGAAAAATTAACAAAGCGGGAAGCCCCTAGTGCGGTTTAAGCCGCGTATTGGGGCATGCCGTAGTTGTGTCCCCCTCCCCGCCTGTGCCCATGGTATTTTAAATGCGTAATTATGTACGCAGCACGAATTTCGATGTTTGGCTGGGACTGGGCTGGGGGCCACATTGCTACGCGAGCTCAGATCATGCCAGGCGGTCTAGTTGCCGATTACTCCGAGCGCGCTTGAGGGTGTCCGGGTCTTGAAACGCCGACCTGGTGGATTGCCTTGAGAGGCTGCTTTGCGCTTCTGCTACGAGGGCCGCAGTGTGCTCCTTCGTATGGAGAGAGCGCTCTGTGTTTCCATTAACTGTAATAACCCCACGAGGTCCTGGCATCTTGAGCTTGAGGTATGCATAATGCGGTACCGCATTGAATCTCGCAAATGCGGTTCGCCCGAGCAGTGCATGATAACCACTGCGGAACGGGACTATATCGAAGATTAATTCTTCGCTTCGGAAGTTATCCGGGGATCCGAAGACCACTTCCAGTGTAATTGATCCTGTGCAATGGGCCTCTACACCTGGAATGACGCCTTTAAAGGTCATTTTTGTGGGTTTGATCCTTGAGGGGTCTATACCCATTTTGCGCACTGTGTCCTGATGAAGCAGGTTCAGGTTGCGGCCGCCATCCATAAGGACTCGAGTGAGGTGAAATCCGTCAATGATTGGGTCTAGTGCGGCGAATCCGCCATGACGGATACTAGTGGGGTGGTCCCTGCGATCGAAGGTGATCGGACAAGAGGACCATGGGTTGAACTTTGGGGCGACTGGCTCCAACGCATATACGTCCCTGAGCGCACGCTTCCGCTCCCTCTTGGGGATGTGGGTTGCATATATCATGTTCACCGTCCGCACTTGTGGGGGGAACCTCTTCTGTCCTCCGGTGTTCGGCTGCCGGGGCTCTTCCTCGTCATCGCTATGTGGCCCCTTATCTTTATCTTAGGCAATTAACTTGCCGGCCTGCTTGAACACCCAACAATCCCTGTTGGTGTGGTTGGCTGGCTTGTCGGGGGTGCTGTGTATTTGACATGAGTGATCGAGTATACGGTCCAAACTGGGCGGGCCTGGAGTCCTTCTTTTGAATGGCTTTTTCCGCTGACCGGTTTTAGAGCCTTTGTATCCAGCATTGATTGATGTATCTTCAGTATTATCGCTGTTAATGCGGCGCTTATGTTTGTTGCGACGTGACCTGCTATTGCCGTCCTTGGTATCCGAAGTACCATGGTTCTTTGACATATTGTTACTGCGAGCCAGCCAGCTGTCTTCTCCCGCACAAAAGCGGGTCATGAGTGTCGTGAGGGCTGCCATAGATTTCGGCTTTTCCTGTCTAAGGTGCCGGGCAAGCCACTCGTCACGGATGTTATGCTTGAAGGCTGCTAGGGCCTCTATATCCGGACAGTCGACGATTTGATTTTTCTTTGTTAGGAACCGAGTCCAGAATTGCCTGGCCGATTCTTCTGGCTGCTGAATTATGTGGCTCAAGTCATCGGCATCTGGTGGTCGCACATAAGTGCGCTGAAAGTTGTTGAGGAATGCGGCTTCCAGATCTTCCCAACAGCTAATGGACTCTGCTGGCAAGCTGTTAAGCCAATGCCGCGCTGGTCCTTTGAGCTTTAGTGGGAGGTATTTGATGGCGTGTAAGTCATCGCCGCGGGCCATGTGGATGTGGAGGAGGAAATCCTCGATCCATACCGCAGGATCTGTTGTGTCGTCGTATGATTCAATATTTACGGGTTTGAAACCCTCTGGGATTTGATGATCCATTACTTCGTCTGTGAAGCATAGGGGGTGTGCGGCGCCTCTGTATTGGGCTATATCGCGACACAGCTCGAATGGGTCTTGCCCGCTGTGTTCGGCCCGGTCGGATTTATTTTTACTGTATCCGGCATGACGTTTATCGTCTCGCATAGTGGCGTGCCCCCGTGATCCGTAGATCGATCTTGCATGTTTTGCTTTGTCCTCCAATATGTCTCGCAGGTCTAGTGTATTTCCCCATGATTTTTTATTTGAATGGCGTCGGGGTGCGGGCTGAGTTTTTGGCTAGAATGCCTCTCTATCACGGCCACAAGGTGGCCGATCAGCCGCGTCATACGCTTCTTCCTCCAGTCGAGGTAGCAACCTGCATTTTGGGTAACTCTTGGAGGGGCGCTCGAGTTTATATTCCTCAGCCATGAGGACTTCAGTCGATCTGTCAGCTAGCAGATCTTGATCAGCTTGAAGCTGCTGTTGCTTTTTCTTAAGGCTATTTGTCGTGGCCATAAGCCGGCGCTTGAAGCGCTCTTGTTCGACGGGATCCTCTGGCACGGCGAATTCATCATCGTTGAGGCTTGCCTCGTCTTCGGAGGGGGGCATGTAATTATCATCCTCCGCTTCTCCGCCTGCCGCTCTCTCAGGAGGGCTGGCTCCTACATCTTCCTGCTCTAAATCTTGCTGGAGGGGATTGTTGTTATCTTCGGCACTATCCGGAGTGTTATTATCTCCTATGCGGTATCACCACTTTTGCTTTGGCGGGACTTAGAGCGGCGCCGCTGATGTCGGTGCATGGGTTGCTTCTTGGAGGGGTCATCCTCCGTTGTCTCGTCGCCACTGCCTTCTTTGGGTGTGTCCACCATGTATATATTGTATGATGAGGTGGCTCTCTAGTGCCATGTGGGCAGTGGTTCATCTTTGTCTCCCGCATCGTCGTCCATACCGTCGATGTCTTCGGAGTCAAAGTCGAGCATGTCGGTTAAGTCATCGACAGTGGCTACTAAGTGGGTGGTGGGCGGGCCGTGAATTTCTTCGTCGTCCGCATCCCAATCCTGCCGGACATGGTTCGGCCAGGATCCTCCTGACAAGAAGAGAGACCTTAACGAGTTCAGTATGTCACCAAAGGGCGAGTGCTGAAAAATATCCGCAGAGGTAAACTCCATGATCGGAGCCCAATCGGGTTCACTAGGAACGGGCGCAGGCTGTTCGGAGGCCGTGACCGGAGAGAGATCCGGCAGTATGTCAACACGGCTCTCATACAGAGTAAGGTCGATGTTCGACTCGATCGCCGATGAGGGTAAGGCCTCCGTGGTGGGGTCCATCCACCCGTCCATGGATGGCGCAACTGGCTCCGAATTGAGGGTCGGAGCGGCTGTCGCTGCGATCTCCTGAACACTATCTGATGGTAGAGCTAAATCATACTCATCATGACCGTGTGACGCACAAGGCAGAGGCACGAATTCGTCGAAGATCAAGTCTCCGCGGATATCGGCCGTGTAGTTTAAGCTTCCAAACCTGACCTGATGGCCAGGGGCATAGCTTTCAATCTGCTCCAGATGGCCAAGCGAATTGGCCCACAGTGCAAAGCCGCCGAATACAAAAATCTGTCTGGGGAGAAAAGTATCACCCTGGACTGCATCGCTAACAATGATAGAAGGAGCCATCAAGCCTAACGGCAATGACACAGAGAAACTCTCAATGAAAGAACCAATGTCGGTGTCAAAACCGGCGGATCTCGGGTAGGGGGTCCCGAACTGTGCGTCTAGGCGGATGGTAACAGGAGGCAGGGTACACGAAGTTTTTACCCAGGTTCGGCCCCTCTTGATGGAGGTAAAACCCTACGTCCTGCTTGATTAATATTCATGATATGGGTAGTACAAGAGTAGATCTACCACGAGATCAGAGAGGCTAAACCCTAGAAGCTAGCCTATGGTATGATTGTATGTTGTTGTTCTGTCCTACGGACTAAAACCCTCCGGTTTCTATAGACATCGAAGAGGGCTAGGGTTACACAAGGTCGGTTACAAAGGAGGAGATATCCATATCCGTACTGCCTAGCTTGCCTTCCACGCCAAGTAGAGTCCCATCCGGACACGAGACGGAGTCTTCAATCTTGTATCTTCATAGTCTAACAGTCCGACCAAAGGATATAGTCCGGCTGTCCGGAGGCCCCCTAATCCAGGACTCCCTCACCGAGCTTGTCAAACGTTCATAACATCTGCATCAGCCCTTGTAATAGGTCTGACACCTAGCGGTGCATCAAGGACATAATTCTTCTGTGAAGCAACAAGGATAATCCTTAGATCACGGACCTAGTCCGCATCATTGCTACTATCATATTTCAACTTAGTTTTCTCTAGGAACATATTAAAAGATAAAATAGGGGAGCTATACGCGAGCTATTGATCTACAACATAGATATGCAAAAACTATCAGGTACTAAGTTCATGATAAATTAAAGTTCAATTAATCATATTACTTAAGAACTTCCACTTAGATAGGCATCCCTCTAATCATCTAAGTTATCACGTGATCCATATCAACTAAACCATGTCCGATCATCACGTGAGATGGAGTAGTTTTCAATGGTGAACATCACTATGTTGATCATATCTACTATACGATTCACACTCGACCTTTCGGTCTCCAGTGTTCCGAGGACATATCTGCATATGCGAGGCTCATCAAGTTTAACCCGAGTATTCTGCATGTGCAAAACTGGCTTGCCCCGCTGTATGTGAACGTAGAGCTTATCACACCCGATCATCACGTGGTGTCTCGGCACGACGAGCTGTCACAGCGGTGCATACTCAGGGAGAACACTTATACCTTGAAATTTTAGTAAGAGATCATCTCATAATGCTACCGTCGTACTAAGCAAAATAAGATGCATAAAAGATAAACATCACATGCAATCAAAATATGTGACATGATATGGCCATTATCATCTTGTGCCTTTGATCTCCATCTCCAAAGTACCGTCATGATCTCCACCGTTACCGGCATAACACCATGATCTCCATCATGTTGATCTCTATCAATGTGTCGTCACATGGTCGTCTCGCCAACTATTGCTTTTGCAACTATTGCTATCGCATAGCGATAAAGTAAATCAATTATATGGCGCTTGCATCTTATGCAACAAAGAGACAACCATAAGGCTCCTGCCAGTTGCCGATAACTCTAACAAAACATGATCATCTCATACAACAATTTGTATCTCATCACGTCTTGACCATATCACATCACAACAAGCCCTGCAAAAACAAGTTAGACGTCCTCTACTTTGTTGTTGCAAGTTTTACGTGGCTGCTACGGGCTTCTAGCAAGAACCGTTCTTACCTACGCATCAAAACCACAACGATTTTTTGTCAAGTGTGTTGTTTTAACCTTCAACAAGGACCGGGCGTAGTCAAACTTGATTCAACTAAAGTTGGAGAAACAGACACCCGCTAGCCACCTATGTGAGAAGCACGTCGGTAGAACCAGTGTCATGAACACGGTCATGTAATGTCGGTCCGGGCCGCTTCCTACAACAATACCGCTGAATCAAAGTAAGACGTTGCTGGTAAGCAGTATGACTATCATCGCCCACAACTCTTTGTGTTCTACTTGTGCATATAACATCCACGCATAGACTTAGCTCGGATGCCACTGTTGGGGAACGCAGTATTTCAAAAAAATTACCTACGATCACGCATGATCTATCTAGGAGATGCATATCAACGAGCAGGGAGGGTGTGTCTACGTACCCTCGTAGACCGAAAGCGGAAGCGTTTAGTAACGCGGTTGATGTAGTTGAACGTCTTCGTGATCCAACCGATCCAAGCACCGAATATACGGCACCTCCGTGTTCAGCTCACGTTCAGCTCGATGACGTCCCTCGAGCTCTTGATCCAGTTGAGGCCGAGGGAGAGTTCCTTCAGCATGACGGCATGGCGACGGTGATGATGAAGTTACCGGCGCAGGGCTTCGCCTAAGCACTGCGACGATATGACTGAGGTGTGTAACTGTGGAGGGGGGCACTGCACACGGCTAAGAGATTGTTTGTTGTTGTTATTGGGGTGTCCCTGGCCACGTATATAAAGGAGGGAGGGAGAGAGGAGGCCGGCCAGGTTGGGCACGCCAAGGGGGGAGTCCTAGTCCAAGTAGGATTCGGCCCCCCTTTTCCTTTCTTCCACCAGAGGGAAAGGGAAGGGAGAGAGAGGGGGAGGAAAGAGGGGGCCGGCCCCCTCCCCTAGTCCGCCCCTATCTTATGGCCCTTTCTCCTCTCCTCCAATAAGGCCCACTAAGCCCAATACTTCTCCTGAGGGGTTCCGGTAACCACCTGGTACTCCGGAAAAAAAGCCCGAACCACTCGGAACCATTTTGATGTCCAAATGAAACCTTCCAATATATGAATCTTTATGTCTCGACCATTTCTAGACTCCTTGTCATGTCCGCGATCTCATCCGAGACTCCGAACAAAGTTCGGTCATCAAATCACATAACTCATAATACAAATCGTCATTGAACGTTAAGCGTGCGGACCCTACGAGTTCGAGAACTATGTAGACATGACCGAGACACATCTCGGGTCAATAACCAATAGCGGAACCTGGATGCTCATATTGGCTCCTACATATTCTACGAAGATCTTTATCGGTCAAACCATATAACAACATACGTTGTTCCCTTTGTCATCGGTATGTTACTTGCCCGAGATTCGATCGTCGGTATCATCATACCTAGTTCAATCTCGTTACCGGCAAGTCTCTTTACTCGTTTCGTAATGCATCATCCCGTGACTAACTCATTAGTCACCTTGCTTGCAAGGCTTATAGTGATGTGGATTACCGAGAGGGCCCAAAGATACCTCTCCGATACACAGAGTGACAAATCCTAATCTCGATCTATGCCAACCTAACAAACACCTTCAGAGACATCTGTAGAGCATCTTTATAATCATCCAGTTACGTTGTGACGTTTGATAGCACACAAGGTGTTCCTCCGGTATTCGGGAGTTGCATAATCTCATAGTCAGAGGAACATGTAGAAGTCATGATGAAAGCAATAGCAATAAAACTAAATGATGATTATGCTAAGCTAACGGATGGGTCTTGTCCATCACATCATTCTCTAATGATGATCTCGTCCATCAAATGACAACACATGTCTATGGTCAGGAAACATAACCATCTTTGATTAACGAGCTAGTCAAGTAGAGGCATACTAGGGACACTTTGTTTTGTCTATGTACCACACATGTACTAAGTTTCTGGTTTATAAAATTCTAGCATGAATAATAGACATTTATCATTATATAAGGAATATATAAATAACAACTTTATTATTGCCTATAGGGTATATTTCCTTCATTTATTCCAGCTCTTGAGGTCAGATCACAAATATTTCGTGTTTCTACATAACAAAGCGGCACTATTGTTGACATGGCAGGGTTTATTCCAAGAGGATTTGACCACATTAAGAAATCCCAGGTGATTGATCCAATAGTTTTCAAATTGTTTTTTTTTCTCTTGGGGATTGAAGTTTCAATGTTCACCACACACGGAGTATGATCCGACACTGGTTTCCCAAGTGTTGTGACAATGGTGTTTGGGAAGGATCATGTCCAATGGCAGGAGGAAAAGAACCAGTCTATCTATTCCAATAGTGGGTCTGTTTGCATGTTGCTCCAACTGCAAGATCTACCTTTCAAGGGTATTTCAATTAGTGCTTGTGCCCGGACGATATCATTAAAGAGCAGAATATCATTTGCATTACCCCCTAGTTTGTCTCGATTATTGGAGGATCTCGTAAAAATTTAGTCCCCCACTAAGAGCCATTCATCAGTATCCGGGATTACTAAATCATACAACCAATTGGTGAATAACATCCGGTCCCCTCCACTGCATGACCCATACACATTGAATAAACTCCATGAATGTCCCAAAACTTTGGAATTAAATTCAATACCCAATGCAAAGAAATCTGAAAAGGAACATTTCCATCAAATGCAGAGCCATTCCAGATAATAATTAAGCCACCAGATGCACCACAAGAAGGTATAAAAAGCAAACTTATCAAGCCGACGCGGGCAAAAAGTTTTAATATAAGTCTGATCAAAAGATGCATGCTTATTCTCCTGCAAGCAAACGATATTACAACCAGAGGCACTGATCACATTCTTAATCATTAAAGTCTTATTGTCCGAATTTATTCCATGAATGTTCCAAGCTAGCACGTTCCACTGAAGGCACAGGGTCATGGAAGCTAGGTTGAGGAAGACGGCGCACTCTCCTGTGTCGCTAGAAGCTTGGCAGGAGAGAGCTCCTCAACAGGGATGCCGTAGCGCGTCGTACCAATCCGCTGCAACATTTGGATGGACGTCGGAGGAGGGATCACGCCTGGCGCCGCAAAGGTAGTGGTGGACTGGGTTGGAGCAACGGGGACTTGGCGAGGTTTGACCTTGATATTGTATTGTCGCCCCTCCGCCATGGACGTGGCCTTGAAGCCATCGTAACGATTAGCTCTGATACTGCGGCGCAGGGTACTGGGATCAATCTCTCCTCCTCCATGCTTCTTCTTCTCTTTGTGCACTATGATCAAATGAACAACCTCATCTTCCATTGCCACATTAGCAGATAAGTTGGTGTAGTGACATTTCTTGGCCGGCGTAGAAGATAGTTTAGTCGACGGTTTTTCGCCCATCACCTAATATACGATCTTGCATGACGGAGGAAGTGGTACCATCAAGATTTTATTCTCTATGACGGCGCTTCAGTGACGGTGGGGGTGACAGTCAGAAAACATCGTCACTGTATTTTTTGTGACGAAAAAGAGTTATACATGACACAGTTGAACCGTCGCAAATTAGAGCAAAGTTTGTATTGTGCCGCTTCAAAGCTAGAGCGGTACACTAGCTTGGGTGGATAGAACTTGCCCAACTTCACAAGTGAGCGGTACAAACCACTGCCCCTAACAGTACAACTGGGTGAGTAGTTTCAGTGCAAAGCAGATTTGAGTTCTCTCCTCAAAATCAGATAAGAAGGCTAGGTGGGTGCAATATGAGATTTGTGTACATGATTTGATTCCACCCGTACCTTCCAACACGGCCCCCCTTTTAATAGGACCGATTTCCTACATCCGAAGAAATAAAAGCGTCGAAAATGCTGTCTTTGATCTCTTCTTTCCAAAGGGGTAACTAAGCGTCTTGTGCCATATAGATGTGTGTGTAAATCAAGCACGCGGTTAGCCCGCAAATTACGTTGTCATCAACACCAAAATATACTTAGCGAGCGAAATGCACTTCCATCATTGCATTGGTCAATGTATGCTTTTTGTATTACTACAAATAAAGCAACAACGATGTGAAACTATATAGTAACCGTTGCTCGACAATTTTAAATAGTTTAGATCAACTGGGAGAGCTCCCTGACTCCATTTCATAAGAAGCCCGAACACAAATGCCTAGTTCACAAGAAGCTTCAATGGGAAACATAAAAACAGACCTGCAGAAGGTGCTTAATACATAAAATGGCACCGTGCAGCCTAAATAGGATTGCATCAAAAACATATACAGAGAGCTATAGATGGGAGTCGGGAGGGCAGCAGAAGTCGAGGTCGAGCTAGGCAAAGAGCTGATCAACGTTGTACAGTCAATCTAGAACCGGAAAAACTGTCTTGCAGTTTTGATAGCACTCGAAAAAATCCCCTAGTACTCTTTCTGCAAAGAAATACAGTATAAGACATCTTAGATTACTAAGATTTTATATTTCTTTATAGAGTACGAGGCCACAACCGAGAGTAAAAAGTCCAGAAGGGTAGTAGAACCGTGACAAAGTGACAGCAGAGCACATGAAGAAACATAACGGCATCTGTAGCTCCCATGCCGAGCGGTATAGGACTGTTGTCTCCATCATGCAGAAGAAGCCAGTGCGCGCCCTATCCCGCAGAGCAAAAACGTGGCCGCGGTCAGCTAGCTTCACCCCACTCCACTCCACTCCAGCAAAAATTTACTCGTAGCACCAGACGCCGCTACGAACTGAATGCCCGCGTAGGTGTAGGTGGCTCCCCAATAATTCAGCGCCCAGCTCCCCCAGCCTTTTCCCTGAGCCCTGACGACGAAATTTACTGCACCCTGCAGACACCAGGCCTGCTGCCTGCACCTGCACCTACACGGTGGGTGTCATGCAAATGCAACAGTCACCGCAAGTCGCTCGCTGCCTGCCCGGGTTCGTTCGTTCAATGGACGGCACATGCTACGTACTGCCACCGTTTTTCCGTGAATTCGTAGGTCAAGATCCCGGCCGAACAGCTACACGCTAGCACGAGCTGCAGCTAGGGTGCCATCTGGTTGACAAGACGCCCTAGGTTTGTTGCATTCACTCGTCGACGCCCCTCTGCTCAGGTTCAAACTACGAAAACGGGTGGCAGTAATAAAAATCGTCGGTGCTGCCTCGAGTCGCAGGCAGGCAGGTCGATCTACTGGCCTTGACTCCTTGACTCCTTTGACCCCCTGTGGCATGGATGAACGACGGCGTATGAGTCCTACTGTATATTCAGTTGATGTCGCGTAGATTCAGTCAGGTACGTACTACATTGTTCTGAAACGGGAAATGCTGAACGTAGCGGTACTAGTACTACTACTCATACTTACTGTGGCTCATTTCAAGCACCTTGATGGCACATCCACTCTTGCAAAACTGGCTGTCCTCGGCAGTGGACATAAATGCACATTCAAGTTTCCAGATTTCAATAGCTGATACGTATAATGCAGGTCCTGATTGTGCAGCAACAGTGGCCATCTGACCGTATCTCACCGTGCGCCCAACTGATGAGATCTACTCGATGCTCAAGGAAAGTACGACGGTGGAGTGCCGTTGTACCAAGATCTCCCGCTAATTGCCAAATAAGCGTACAGAGGTGGTGGCCGTCCAGGCCAAGTGAGGCCACTGCTCCAAATCATTATCCTCCGCCCAAATTGGCATAGTAAAACAAGGTGCACTAACAGAAAGCGTATCCATCCAGCCCGACGAAGGATAAGCAGGCCCCCCTCCTCATTATCCAGGGCAAAGTTAAAATACTCCAACAGAATACAAGATCTCGGCACTAATCATTCTGTGCAGAGGAAAACAACAAGCTAACGGTCATGAAGCATCATTTCCCCGATCCTCTTGGATCAATGGAGATGGATAACAAGATTCAGACAAAATGCACAGCACGACATTACAAAGATCTGGCCGCGGCCATGCAATGCACTTGTAAAAATGATGAGTATTGAAGACAAGAGATCCCAAGAAGCCAAGCAGGCCCCCACACGAATCAATTTCCTAACAGAGTACACAGAGAGTACATAGGAGGAGAGAGGAGACACAGCCCGTATCCTGCATCAGTAGCCGTTGCTGCGGCGGGCCACATGCGCGCCCACTAAGCTCGGCGACAATGCCATGGCACAGGAGGAGCATCATGCCAAGCACCACCCACATGGCCACCTGACCTCCCCCCTAACCACGAGATCAGAAACCCCAACGGCTACTTCCCCCACCCACTTGCTTGGCGGGCACATGAGGCTGCGGCGCCAAACGCTAATCTGAACTAGGAAAAGAATTACAGAAAAAATGGTAGAGTACAAGCTACTGAACTGAATCTGACATGACGAATGCCGGCTGAGGGACGCCGGAGAGTACTACGCCGGGGACGGCTGGGTGGTCGGGTCGGCGGAGGAGGGGATGTCCGGGCCGACGCGGCAGCCCTCGAGCATGAACACCACGTCGCCCATCGCCGGCCGGTCCAGCGGGTCGGAGGCGGTGCACAGCAGACCCACCTTGATCCCCAGCAGGAACTCCTCCCACTCCGACGACTCCGGGTCCAGCTCCAGCAGGCCCGGCTCCAGCAGCTCCGCCACCGCCCCGCACTGCAGCTGCCGCTTCACCCACTTCACGATGTCCTCGTCCTCGCCGGCGAACATGCCGGGGCGCCGGCCGGTGAGCAGCTCCAGCAACACGATGCCGAAGCTGTAGACATCGCCCTCCCTTGTAGCCTGTCCGGCGGTCGCCGCGTCTGGGGCGACATAGCCGAGTGATCCAACCGGTGTCGTGGCCGATGTCGATGCAGCGGCGGCGGCCGCGGCGGCGCCCGCGGTCACCACCATTGGCTCCAGCCCAAAATCAGACAGGTGTGGCTCAAAGTCGGCGTCGAAGAGTATGTTCTGTGGCTTGACATCTCCGTGGATGACGCCGGACTGGTGGAGGAACGCGAGGCCGCGGGAGACGCCGAGGGCGATGAGGTGCCTCATCGGCCAGTTGAGGATGTGGCCGTCTTGGTGAGACGCTTCCTGGAGCAATGTGGCGAGGTTGCCATTCGGCATGTAGTCGTACACCAGCAGACGGACATCCGGCGGCGGCCCGGCGTAGTAGCCACGGAGGACGGTGAGGTTTCTGTGCTTCACCCTGCCTAGAGACTCGGCCTCTTTCCTGAACGAGCCCTCCTCCACCACCACGGCGCCATCGGCTGAGGTTGAAGGGAGCCGTAAGATGGCCAGCACGGTTCCTTCACTGTAACAGGCCTTGAACATGAGTCCATGGCGGCCACGGCTAAGCACATTCTCCTCGTCAAACTGCCGCGTCGCCTCCACCGTGTCGGCATAGGTGATCCTGGAATTGAACATGACCAGCTTCGTCTGGCTCTCCGTGCTTGTGCCGCTCGACCCACTGCCCCGTCCAGGGCTGCGCCGCCTCTTCTTGACGCCATCACGCCGCTCAACAAACCGGCGCCTCCACCGCAGCAAGCTGAACGCACAGCAGCAGCACAGCAACAGGAGGAGCAGTGATGCAGCAGCCACGGCGCCAACCAGCAGAGCCAGGCGCTGCAGTCTCTGTCGCTTCCGGCGCCGCCGGTACTCACCGCATTCGCTCTGCAATGGCGGACCACACAAGTCTCGGTTGGCAGCAAATGCCGAGGGTGTGCCAAAGCGGGAGCCGAGCACCGGCGGTATCTCTCCGGCAAGGTCATTGTGTGACACATTGAATGACACAAGGCTTGGAATCTGAGCCAATGAAACAGGGATGCTGCCTGTGATGTTGTTGGATGACAGGTCAAGCGTCTGCAGCTTCGAGAGGTTGGCAAGAGAGGCCGGTATCTCACCGACGAGATGGTTGTCATCAAGCTTGAGAGTGGCAAGTGAGGAACTGTTGGAGATCTCTGGTGGTATCATGCTGGACAGCTGATTGTGGCTGAGGTCGAGCTCTTCCAGTTCGTCAAGCCTCGAGAGGTCACTCGGTATTGGGCCAGTCAGATGGTTGTCACTGAGGTCAAGCACGGTGAGGTTGGAACAGTTGGCGAGCTCTGCTAGCACCTCGCCGGAGATGCGGTTGTGGGAGGCCGAGAGCACCTGGAGGGATGCCATGTACCCATAGGTGGCCGGGATTGACCCCGAGAAAGAATTGACTGAGATGTTAAGGTGCCGCAGACTCCACAGACTGCTGAACCCTTCTGGGACATCGCCGGAGAACGAGTTGTCGGCGAGCGACACATGCTGCAGCTGTGGCAAACCGAAAAGCTCTGTGGGGAGATTGCCCGAGAGGTTCTTCTGACCAGAGAGATCAAGAACTCGGAGGTTCAGCAGGCTGCCAATGGTCGACGGAATGCGGCCTGAGAAGGCATTGCCGCTCAAGTTCAAACTCTGGAGAGCAGGCAGGCTGCCGATTGCAGGAGGAATCTCACCGGCGAGCTTGTTATCAGAGAGGTCCAGGAATGTCAGGTTGCCCAGCAAGAAGAGCTCATTTGGCAAGCCACCGGTGAGCCGGTTCTTCGGTACTGACAGTGTTTCCAGCCAGGAGAGGTTCCCCAAAGCAGCCGGAATCTGGCCTGAGAAAGAATTTCCACCAAGATAGACCTCTCTGAGCCGCCTGAGGCCGCCAAGGGCTGCAGGAACCTCGCCGGAGAAGCTGTTCTCCTCAAGAACAAGCACCTGGAGAGCACCGCATCTGCCAATCTCCGGAGGCACTGTGCCAGTGAGAGCATTGCCTCCAAGGCGCAGCTCTTGCAGCGAAGTAAGTTGCCCGACCGCCGCCGGCAAGTCGCCGGTGAATGCATTGCCAGAAAGGTTGAGCACCGTCAACCCCTGGGCCTCGACGAGCCATGTGGGGAACGGGCCGCCCAGTTTGTTGCCCCCCAGGTCCACGACCTGGAGACCCTTGCCGAGCCCACCGGGCACATCCACCATGGAGAACTGGTTGTCCCCCAGCTGCAGGATGCGCAGCGAGGAGTTCCTCTCGCCGCCGAAAGCCGCGGCCGGGATGGCGCCGGAGAGCAGGTTGCGCGACACCGAGAGTATCTGCAGCGACGGTATGGACGCGACCGCGGCCGGCAGAATGCCGCGGAGCGCGTTCCCCTGGAGGCTGAGGTGGAGCAGCGCGGAGCAGTTGGCGAGCGCCGACGGGATGGTCCCCTCGAGAAGGTTGCCGTCCAGCCAGAGGTAATGCAGGTCCTGCAAGGCCCCGAGCGACGCCGGCACGGTGCCCCGGAGGCGGTTGAAGGAGAGGTTGAAGTGCTGGAGCCTGGTGGCCGAGGCGCCGGCGCCGGCCGGGATGGTGCCGGAGAAGGCGTTGGAGGAGAGGTCGAGGTACTTGAGGCCGGGCGGGAGCGCGGCCGGGACGGGGCCGGAGAGGAGGTTGGCGGAGACGTCGAAGGCCTCGAGGGCGGTGAGGTTGGCGAGGAATGACGGCGGGATGGGGCCCGAGAGCGCGTTGTCCTGGAGGAAGACGGCGCGGAGCGAGGCGAGGCGGGCGAGCGCCGGCGGGATGGCCCCGGAGAGCGCGTTGGAGCGGAGGCTGAGCTTCTGGAGGTGGCGGAGCGAGGCGAGTGCGGGGGAGAGCGGGCCGGCGAGGCGGAGGCGCGGGAGCTGCAGCTCGACGACGCGGCCGGTGCCGCCCGGCGCGCAGGCCACGCCGCGCCAGGAGCAGGGCGCGGAGGGCGAGGCGGCGTCCCAGCCAGCCATGGCCGCGTAGGGGTCGCGCAGCGCCGCGCGGAACGCGAGCAGCGCGTCGACCTCCGCCTGCACCTCCGCCGTGCGCGGCACCGGCGGCGACGGCGTGGCCGCCGCCGCCGCGGCGACCATGACGAGCAGGAAGAGCAGCGGCATCGCGCTGGCCACGGGGGAGGAGGTTCGGCAGCGGGCCGCTTTGTCTCGCGGCATCGTCATTGTGAGCTCGACGGCTTTGGCATTTAGGCTTTCATGAGAGGAGGCGGAGAGAGATGGAGATGGAGGGAGGGGAGAGCGAGCGTTTGCGTAGGCAGGGGAAGGGAGGGGGGAAGAAAAGGAGCGGGGTTTTGGACGGGTTTGGGTGGGTTTCGAGGCCGTTTTATTTACGAGGGGTGGTACGCGCGCGTGTGTTTTTTATTTTTGTTTTCGTCTCCCCGCCTTTTCTCTATGAGTAATGCTAGACACACGGGCTCTTACGGGGTGGTTACGATTTGATTGGTTGAGGTTTAATTAAGTGAGGCGGGCCCCACCACTGAAAATCAGGGGGGGCCAATTAAAGAAGGGAACGCACCTGTGTCCGTGAAAGTCCGTCGCTGATTGCCCGTGAATCTAGTATTATCGTTTCTCTATCGTCTGGCCACTGGCGTTAAAGCTGTGCGGGAGAGAGGGGGAAAGCATGGAGCAGCGCGCTTTGTGAGGTGCTTAGTTAACGTTAAGCGCGCTTTTACGAGCGCGTCAGTCGGACAGGCTGTCACTGCGGCTGCCGGTGAAACCCCGTTTCTACCGCGCTGCGCTTTCACGTCGTTCGGCTCTCCGACGCGGCGACGGCGGGTGGGGCCAGCGGGTGGACGTACAAGTACATGAGACGACGGTCCGCTGGGTGCGGGTTAGGCCAACTCCACCGCGCGACCTTAAATTATTCGCGTCTGTCCGCTTGAAATTAAACGGACATATGAGACGGTCCAACGCACAGACTCCATCTGTAAAAAACGTCTGTTTCTTGTCCGTCTCGCTCCATCCTGAACGTAAATTTGAGCTGGGTTTGGGTTCAAAGCGGACACTTTGGGCTGCGTCTTCGTCCGGCCTCGTCCGTTTGCATGTGACCCCTGGCCCGCCTGTCAATGAAACCAAAGGAGCCCATCCACCCACCCATCCCTTTCTCTCTCCTCCTTTTCTCTGTACCTCCTGCTCGACATGCAGTTCGATGGCCGCCTGGGCGTGGCTGCGCGCAGGCAAGGAGGCAGGCCGTGCCGTGGGCGAGGCGGCGTAGGCTCGCAGCCGGGGAGGCGGGACCACGGCGAGGCGGGCGCGGCGCCGGCAGGGTCGCGCGGTGCTCGGGGGCTCGGGGCCGCGGTGAGGCGTGCGCGGCGGCGACGAGGCGTGCAGAGGCGGGCGCGGGGCGCGGCTTGGAGCAGGCGGCGGCGAGGCGAGCGCGAGCGCGAGCGGGCGGGCACGACAAGGCGAGGGCGCGGCGAGCGAGGCGGGGAGGGCGGGCGGGCGGGCGCAGCGGCGAGCGGGCGAGTGCGGGCGCCGCGGTGAGAGGGCGCGGGCGGGCGGGCGCCGCGGCGAGTGGGCGAGCGCGGGCGGGCGCGGCTGTCGGCGGCCCGCGCGCAGGGGGCGGCTGCGAGCTGGTGCGGCGGGACGATCACGGCGGGGCGCGGCTGCGAGCTTGCGCTGCGGCACGGGGCGGCGAGGGTGCGGCCATGCGGGCGCGCAGGAGACGACGTGTGCGGGCGCTGGGCGCATCGACGGGCGATGGGGCGCGGCTGCAGGCGTGGAGACGCGAGGCAACCACGGGCGCGGTGGTGGGCAACGGGCGCGGCTTGGCGCGGCCACGAGCGGGGTGAGGCGACCACGGGCGCGGCAGGGCGGACAGCGGGGCGTGGGCGGCGAGCGCAGGAAGGAGCGCGGCGAGCGGCATCGGTTTTTTGGCGCGGCCAGCGCATGCGGACGCAGCGGACGTTTTGGGGTTGGGCGTCGTGGTGGACGCCTCAAACTTAAACCGGACACTCATGTCTGTTTTGGCACCCATCTCCATCCCAAACGGACGAAATCCGGATAAAACGGACATCCGTTTGGGGTCGTGCGGTGGAGTTGGCCTTAGGCCAACCCCACCACGCGACTCCATCCGGTCCGGTGCGTCCATTCGTGGTAGAACGGAAGAATAACCTGGCCCAGCGCGCGGCCCCGAATAGACAAATATCCGGATTCCGTCCGTTTTCGACCTATCTCTGGTCCAAACTTACGTCGAGTTTGGGGTGAAACAGACATCGTGCGGACGGGCTCCCCAGATGCCCTTGTCCCCCCATGACCCACCTCTCGAGGATACTAGCAGTCCATTTGTTTCCAACGCCTCCACCCCCTCTTCCCGCCCCACCCCATCGCCGGCACCGTCACTATTCTTCGATCGCCTCCCCACTTCGCCCCCTCCGTCCGTCCATGCCAAACCACGTCTCGACATGGCTGCCACCACACCCGCGCTTTCGCCGTAGTTTTGGTCGTCGCCATCATAGCCGGTGGCAGAGGGGATACGACCGCCGACGACGTACCACGGCGGCCACAGCAGCTTGCGACAAGTGCTCCAGAGCGGCCAGTAGCCGGCCGCCAACCACCCCTGCTGCATCGAGGTGATCATCGCGGCCTCTTTACCATCACGACCGCAAGGTGTTCGACACTGCCCACAAAGGTATGGACAGTGGAGATGAATTTTTCTTCCACCACTTCATTTATTCATTGGACGATTCATCGTCGGATGATGAAGATCTTGTGGTGGCTGCACTGGTCGTTCGCGATCACATTGAGCGGCAGCTTCCTCGGTATAGGGGGTCACTCCCTGGTAGTGCTCCCAACCTGAACTGCAACAGGAAGAGAAGTCATGCCCTGCTCTATGCCGATTACTTTGCGAACACCCCGCTCTTCAAGTCAGATAAATTCCGTTGTCATTTTCGTATGGCAAGGCATCTGTTCAATCGTATTCGAGAGGGAGTGGTTGCTCATGACCCATACTTCGAGTGCAAGACGGATGCCCTTGTCAAGTTTGGATTCTCCTCTTACCAGAAATGCACCCGCGGCCATCCACAGGCTTGCATGTGGAATTCCAGGCGATCTGGTGGATGAGTATGTGCGTATGAGTGAGATCACATGTCTGATGTCAATGTAGAAGTTCTACCAGGCCGTGGTGGCAGTGTTTGGCCCTGAGTACTTGAGGCAGCCAACTGCCGCTGATACAGAGAGATTGTTTGCGACCAACGCATCTAGAGGCTTTCCAGGCATGCTTGGCAGCATAGATTATATGCACTGGGAGTGGAATAACTGTCCATTTGCTTAGCATGGCCAGTACAAGGGGCATGTCAAAGCGTGCACTGTCACATTAGAAGATGTGGCTTCGCAGGATCTTTGGATATGGCATTCTTTCTTCGGCATGTCAGGTTCTCTCAATGGTATCAACGTGCTGCAGCATTCTCCAGTCTTCGCAAGGCTTGCAGGAGGCCACTCCCCACCTGTCAACTTTGAGATCAACGGCTCTAGTACAACAAGGGATACTATCTAGATGATGGTATATATTCTCAGTGGTCAACTTTTGTGAAGACAATCTCGAACCCCCAAGATGAGAAGAGAAAGAGATTTGCCCAAATGTAAGAGAGTGCTAGAAAGGATGTGGAATGTGCTTTTGGTTTGCTTCGACCCTGATGGGTTATCATTCGAAACCCTGCACTGTCATGGGATGAAGGGAATCTTTGGGAGGTGATGATTGTTTGTGTGATCATGCACAACATGATCCTCGAGGACGAGCGTGATGACATGATCTTCGACCAAGTATTTGATTATCAAGGTGAAAATGTTGAGCCCCTGCACTAAGAACCGCCCACGTTTGAACAGTTTGTCCAATTCCATCGTGAGCTACGTGATTGGCACACTCATTTGGATCTTCAAAATGAATTGGTTGAGCACTTGTGGAGTCACATTAGCAACCAATAGATGTATTAGTTCATTATGTTCATTCAAGACAATTTTGATTTGGTTGTAAAACTATTTTATTAGAGACAATTTCGATTGGGTTGTAAAACTATTTTTATTTGGACGTGCAAACTTGTTTTGATATGAATATATGGGCATTTTTTGCCGTGGCGGACAGGATGCGGCCAAAGGATGCGACCGTGCGCTGGGCGCACGGCCACCGCATCCCAGGACAGGCCCGTACACGACCCCATTTCCCTACACAAACGGACCAAATCCGGGCAAAGCGGACGTCCGTTTAGGGTCGCGCGGTGGAGTTGGCCTTAGAGCATCTACGTACACACGAAGATAGCAAATCCAAGCCTCAAATGTCGCGGGCATTGTCCTCATATTCGAACCCTCAAAACCATACAATCTAAACGCTAGGTCAAACAATTTTTAAAAAAATGCTACATAAAACAGGTTCATATCCCGGTCCATCGGATCAACATTGTGTCACCGGACAAAAGGAACATAGTTTATCGGTAAATCCATACTACAAATAACTTAAAACATAGTTAAAATACAAATAGAACGGGGAAGGGCGGAGGAAATCACCATGTCCTCGTTGGCTCCTTCCCCTTCCCCTTCCGATCATCGGCGCGGCTGTGCCCCTCCTCCGTGTAGGCACCTTGTTCAAGCAGTGACCGCCTAATGCAATGCGGAGGGCCATCTCCTCCATGTCGATGGTCGAGCTAATGGTTTATGAACCGGAGCCATCGTTGCTTCCGTCGCCGGCCATCGGATCGGATGGGAGGGGATCGGAAGTGGAGTGGGCGAAGAGGGGAGTGAAGTGGAGTTCGGATTGACCGATGTCTAGGGTTTGATGGATGGGGATGTTTATGGGGTTGGGTTGGGTCGGGCTGATGTGGCGGGCACACCCGAGCCGCTTCAAATCCGCCCCATATTTGGACTAGATATTAGAGGTGCTGGTCAGCCCAGGCGTTTAAGACCCGTTTAAGACGTCCGGTTGGGTCACTATTTATGACTAGTCGGTGATCGGGCGGGCCACCCGGGCATTTAAGGCCGGTTTGGGAGCCAGAGCGTGCTAGTTTTTTTCGATAAAGGGCGCTTTTATTAACTCAAAATATAGCATGAAGCGGATATAAAACATGATGAGTAACACCCGGCCTTTTATAATGAAGATGCACACATCCAAACACCAAAAGTATGACAAAAAATAAAAATAAACGAGAAACCGACATATCGGTAAGAATAGAGTCATATAGGACCAACACTCTGCCTATGTCGACAAAGGTGGTGGGCCGATTCGGAGATAATGCTGCCACCCATGTTAGGTAAAAACCTCCTTGGCCACCCGCTCCAACCGCGTACACACCGCCTTGAACAGCGGTTGGTATCATGTTCATTGTAGCGTAGACCACATACGAAGTGAGTGCATACATCGAAAAATAACCTACAAAGCAGAAGAGTTTATGTTATTGAAAACAAAATTATTTCTACATAGCCAAAACGACCACAATAAGGCATACACTCTCACCCTCAATAACGTTTTGAAGCTATTTGAAATCCCGTCCAACCAATGACCAAAAATATTGGCAACACTTATGGGCGGATATAAATTGGACGTTATTTTGATGATTGGCCATATAGAACGCGCAAGATTGCACTAGAAAAAAGGTGTTTGATTGTCTCATCGTGAGTACAAAAACTACACTTCTTACTTCCTTGCCAATTGCGACGAGCAAGGATGTCTTTAGTTAGGACAACTCCCCTCCGAAGATACCACATGAAGATTTTAACTTTTACTCGAATCTTCGACTTCCAAATTTTCTTGTTATTATCCACTAGAACCTCCGAATGCGTGAGCGCATGATACATAGAATCGACTATGCAGGACCCAAATGTAGTGAGGTTCCAGCGGGACACATCCCGTCCTTGTGTCAGGTTAGTCGAATCCAATCTGGACAAAAGATTTTGCCATGAGATAAGACGGGGGCCGATCAAATCCCACTTGAAAGAAATATTCGGCGGGGATGAAATGGGGACATGTGCAAGAGTATCATTCTTACTGCGAACGATGCAGTACAAAACAGGATATTATTCTCGGAGGCTGGCATTACCTGGCCAGTTGTCCTCCCAGAAACGAATCTCCGTCCCATCATTTATCGCAAATGATCCAAAATGGAAAAGATGCTTCTTTACCACCATTAGACCAGCCCATAGTGTGATTCACCAAGTTTCCAATAGACCTGAGACACAACCTTTTGGTCTAGATACTTATTGCGTAGGGGGGTTTGGCAAACACTATCCTCAGTAAATAGTTTGAACAACCATTTACCAAGTAATGCATCATTGTTAACCTGTAGGTCATGAATGCCAAGGCCACCTTGGTCTTTTGGCCTACAAACCACGCTCCATTTGACCTGCCTGTACCTTTTCTTTTCACTATCTCCTTGCCAAAACAATCTAGATCTAAAATAATCCAATCTTTGCAAGACCCCTTTTGGGATTTGGAAAAAAGAAAGCACATAGAGAACCATATTTGTGAGGACAAAATTGATCAAGACTAGTCATCCTCCAACAGAGAGCAACTTGTCTTTTCATCAGCTCAATCGTTTCTCTAAGCGCTCCTCTATATGTTTCCATTCCGTATTTGTGAGACGCTGATAATGAATCGGTATTCCCAAATATTTAATTGGGAATTGGCCTTGCGCACACCCAAACAGGTCAGCTTAATCGGTAGCCACCTCACTAGCTTCTGCAAAGCAGTATAGTTCACTTTAGAATTGTATCATCGGCATATTAAAAAATAGAGAGGCCACAATCCACAAGGTGTGGCACTACTCTACAATCTGACCATCCTACTTGGCACGATCAATCAGAATAGCCAACATGTCCACAATAATACTAAATAACATTGAAGACACGGGGTCACCTTGGCGTAGTCCTTTTTTTGTCTGAATGTAATGACCTACATCATCATTGATCTTACCTCCAGTGACAAAAATTTTGATCCACTTGCGCCATTTATCGGAGAATCCTTTCATTCTCAGGGCTAGTTGAAGGAATGACCATTTGACCTTGTCATAAGCCTTTTGAAAGTCATTATTTAAAACTACTCCACTCATGTTTTTTCGGTGCATCTCGTGAACGGTCTTATGTAGGATTACTACTCCGTCGAGTATATTTCTTCCTTGCATGAAAGTTGTTTGAGATGGTTGTATGGCATGGTCAGCAACCATGTTGAACCTATTAGTAGCCACTTTGGTGAAAATCTTGAAGCTAACATTAAGGAGAGATATGGGTCTATATTGCTGAATCCGCTCAACATCCTTAATTTTTGGCAACAAAATGATCTCACCAGAATTAAGCCTGAATAGTTCAAGTTGGCTCGCATGATGACAATTGAATAACTCTAAAAGGTCAGTCTTGATGGCATCCCAGAAATTCTGATAGAATTATGCGGGGAAGCCATTAGGACCAGGAGCTTTGTTATGTTCCATTTGGAATACTGCAACTCTCACCTCCTCTTCAGAGAAAGGTGTCGTGAGGATATCGTTCTCTTCTGCCATGGCCTGTGGAATATCATCTATTCGGGTCTCGTCAAGGGTGAAATCCCCTTCATTTGGCGCCCCGAAAAGAGATTTGTAGTATTTAAGGATATAACTTTTGAGCTCTGCCCGACCTTTGATCCTCCCCTCATCTTCTTGGAGACTAAAATTACACTTCTTCCTATGCCGACCATTGGCGACCAATTGGAAATATCATGTATTATTGTCTCCCTTCAAGATGAAGCCGCCTTAGGATCTCTGGTAATATTTGATATTCTCTTCACGCAGAAGACATGCAATCTTCCCATTAGATTTATTTTTCAATTCAATCTCTTGTTGAGACAAGATGCGAGTTTCTGTGATTTTATTGAGGTCGTCAATAATAGTTGAGAGGCGGTGCTTTTCTTTTTTGTACAACCCATTGGTGTGTTTCGCCCATCCAGAGATGTATTGCCTTATGACCGTTATTTTAAAATTCCATCCCTGAATAGGTGTACAACCAACGGCGAGCCTCTCCCATACTTTCTTGATTATGTCTGCAAAGCCTTCCCGTTGCAGCCATCCCAACTCAAACTTGAAAGGGTGGCGAGAAGATGGGCTTGTAGATTTAGACTCAAGAATGATGGGCGCATGATCTGGTAGTGCCTCGATACGCTCTAGGGCCTGCACGGTTACCATAGGAAATTTTTAACTCCCATTCGGTATCCATGAGTACCCTATTGAGCTTCTTGTATCTCGGCACAGAACGACTATTGGCCCAGGTGAATTGCCTCCCCCACATACTCACTTCCCGAAGATTCAAATTGTCAATCATATCATTGAATAGGATAGGCCAATGAGTGTCAAAACAGTTATTATTTTTATCTTCCTGGTACCTAAGGATATTAAAATCCCCTCCAATAAGCATTGGGTGTGGGTTATCCTTAGCCAAGTTCACCAATTTCGGAAGGCTAGAGTGTGTTAGTAGCAGTATAGTACTGCACTAAGCTCCCCAAATGACTAATACTCCCTTCTTCCTTTTTGTACTCTTCGTATGTAAGATTTGTCTGAAGTCAAAAGTTTGACCGATTTTATTAAAAAAATATCAACATTCACAACATGAAATTAGATGCATTATGAAATTAATATAATATCGTATAGGTTTCGTATTGTAAATACTAATATTTTTTAATATAAATTTGGTAGAGTTTGACTTCAAACAAATCTTATATACAGAGTAAAAATAAACTGGGGGAGTGCTGAAGGAAGGTTGTTGTGCTTCCCGAGCGAAAGCAAGTCTGGGCCATGGATGCCTGCCTATGAGCAACTCTAGCAGAGTCGCATATTGACACCCTCTTCATGTGGATATAGAGGATGCCGAGTCAAACCGCCGATACAGAGTCATTATAAAACATGCTTTGATTCTTTTTTATGGGACCCATTTACCAGTGGGTATAAGAAATTTTCTTTCTCAATAATGGAAGTTTTTAACTAGGATTCCATTAAGATTAACATAATTGATTTCAAGAAGGATTACAACTAGGATTTATACTAACATAAAACTACGGTTCTCTAAATCCAAGTATGTGCTCTTCTTTCTCTTGGAAGTGACCTCGCGTGCGGGAGGGGCGCTTTGGATGCCACAACCTCCATAGTCAAGCAATCGACAAATAGGTGTGCGTTTTTGATGTGAGATACCGCCACATACTTGAAGGCCGGCGTGAGCACGAATTCCATTCCGCGAAGGCAGCTGTCGAGATGCAGTCGAAGAACTCAAGGGTGACAGGCAAGCGGGCTCGCCCGAAGGCTGATTCAGCCTTATGGTGTGCGTTACACCCTCTCCCAGAACTCTCTCTCGGTGTTGTCATGTTCAGTCTCACAGGGGAAAGGTTCATGAGAAGGGTGTGGTTGTACTGACATCTCAATGGAGGTGGTTGCGGTAGCGATGAGAAAGGAAAGAGAGGGGGCAAGGTGGCGTCTGACTTAGCGGGTGTCGGTGTCAAAACCGGCCGATCTCAGGTAGGGGGTCCTGAACTGTGCGTTTGAGGATCGAAGGTAACAGGAGACAAGGGGGGCACGATGTTTACCCAGGTTCGGGCCCTCTGAATGGAGGTAAAACCCTACGTCCTGCTTGATTGTATTTGATGAGTATAGGGGTTACAAGAGTTGATCTACCTCGAGATCGTAATGGCCAAACCCTAGATGTCTTGCCTATATGAATTCTGGTAGCCTCTATGGACTAAACCCTCCATTTTATATAGACACTGGAGGGGCCTAGGGTTGTACACAGCCGGTTTAGAGAGAAAGGGAACTACACATCCGGACGTTAAGCTTGCCATCCACGCAAAGGATAGTCCCACACGGACACGGGGGAAGGCCTTCTACCTTGTATCTTCACGACCCATCAATCCGGCTCACAACACATGGACGAGACTCTCGAGGACCCCTTAGTCCAGGACTCCCTCGGTAGCCCCTGAACCAGTCTTCAATGACGATGTGTTCGGCTTGCAAATTGTCTTCGACATTGCACGGCGGGTTCCTTCTCCACATACTTCAAAGCAGTCTTCTGAGCAAGAGAACTGTATCCGGCTTTGTATAACAGTTACAACCCTAAACTACAAGGGTACAATACTTAATCAAAATAAGGTATGTCTACTGACAGCTTTTTCAGCGAAACGTCACGTCTGGCCTTTTTATTATTTTGAACCATTTTTTGGCCTCCCGCTTCGTGTTTCGAGGTGCAGCCTTCATTGACACATCTTGTCAAAGCAGAGATCATGTCCCCTTATTGTAGCATTTTCATCGATATGGGTTTGGGTAATCCAACTGTGCCATTTGCACGACCCCTTGGGAACAGGCGGGTTTTAAGGCTTGTCGGGGGCGCTTGATATTCACTACCTATATAAGCGGATAAAGATCCATCTTTTTATCCAATGCCTTATTCCTTCCCCAGCCTTCCCATCCTCGAGATCCAGTGCCCAAGCTTCAATCTTTCCCACCACCCAACCTCTCCAGCCATGGCCGGATCCAGCTCGCAGGGCAAGTGGATGACTTCCTCCGTCACGGAGAAGAACGTCAGGGAACTCCGGGAAGCGGGGTACCTGGCTGCGAGTAGCGCACAGGCTCCCTGCCAAAAAGCAGATCATCCCTACTCCGGAGCCCGACGAGAGAGTGGTGTTTATCCCCCACTTCCTCCGCAGACTAGGGTTTCCTCTCCACCCTTTCGTTCGCGGCCTCATGTTCTATTATGGGCTAGATTTCCATGATCTAGACCCAAATTCCTTCCTCCATATTTCGGCGTTCATCGTCGTGTGCGAGGTGCTCCTCCGCATCCCCCCTACTTCGGCCTATGGCTTAAGGTTTTCAACGTGAAGCCGAAAGTGGTCGACGGGCAACATGCGGACTGCATCGGCACATGGTGAGCAAGCTCCCCAACGTCACCTGGCCCAAAGGGGCCTTCGTGGAGACCGTGAAGGGATGGCAACACGAGTGGTTCTACATCACCGAACCCCGCGGCTCCAAACAGGATGATGAAAGCCGTCTTCTCTTGGTCCTTAACTGCCATCTTGATCTGATGATAACTAGAATAAGCATCCAAAAATCTCAAACGCGCACAACCTGCCGTAGCATCAATGATTTGATCAATACGGGGGAGGGCAAAAGGATCAGCCGGACAAGCCTTATTTAAGTCCGTGTAATCCACACACATCCGCCAGGTGCCATTTTTCTTGAGTACGAGTACCGGGTTAGCCAACCACTCCGAGTGAAAAACTTCGACAATAAACCCAGCCGCCAAGAGCCGCGCGGCCTCTTCTCCTATAGCTTTTCATCGCTCTTCATTGAATCGTCGCAGAAACTGCCTGACCGGCTTATACTTCGGATCAATATTAAGAGTGTGCTCAGCGAGTCCTCTCGGTACACCTGGCATGTCAGAAGGTTTCCATGCAAAGATGTCCCGGTTCTCATGGATGAACTCGATGAGCGCGCTTTCCTATTTAGGATCCAAGTTGGCACTGATGCTGAATTGCTTAGATGAATCGCCCGGAGTAAAATCAACAAGCTTAGTCTCTGCAGCCGATTTAAACTTCATGGTCGGGTCATGCTCCGTAGTCGGCTTCTTGAGAGAAGTCATATCCGCCGGGTCAACATTATCTTGGTAAAATTTGAGCTCCTCTGCTGCACAGACAGACTCGGCGTAAGCCACATCGCCTTCTTCACACTCCAGGGCCACCTTTCGGCTTCCATGCACAGTGATGGTACCATTGTAACCCGGCATCTTGAGCTGTAAATAAACATAACACGACCATGCCATGAACTTGGCATAGGCCGGCCGCCCGAACAAAGCGTGATATGGACTCTTGATTTTGACCACTTCAAAAGTTAACTTTTCCGCCCTAGAATCATGCTCGTCTCCGAAGGCCACCTCTAGCTCAATCTTTCCCACAGGATACGCCGACTTACCGGGCACCACTCCATGGAAGACGGTGTTGGAAGTCTTTAAATTCTTGTCAGTTAAGCCCATGCGCTGAAAGGTCTCGTAATAGAGGATGTTGATGCTGCTACCTCCATCCATGAGCATCTTAGTAAATTTATACCCACCAACATGCGGTGCCACCACTAGGGCCAGTTGACCCGGATTATCAACCCGGGGAGGGTGATCCTCCCTGCTCCAGACAATAGGCTGTTCCGACCACCTCAAGTAACGAGGGACGGCCGATTCAACAGAATTCACAGCCCTCTTATGAACTTTCTGATCACGTTTACACAAACTTGTGGTGAATATGTGATACTGCCCACTGTTTAACTATTTTGGATGGCTCTGATAACCCCACTGCTGCTGCTGCTGGCCTCCTTGACCAGACTGCTGTTGATTATAACCACCCTGGTTTCCCTGAAAACTGGATCCTGAACCACCGCCCGGGCCATGAAAGCCGCCGGCTCCTGAGCCGCTGCTTGGGCCTTGATTGCCATCAAACATATTAGAATTCTTGAAAGCTTTCATGATTGCGCAATCCTTCCATAAATGAGTTGCTGGTCGTTCCCGGGTGCCGTGTTTCGGGCAGGGCTCATTGAGTAGTTGCTCAAGAGACGGTCCTCACCCACCAAACCAGGGTGGCTTCCCTTTGCGCTTCTGATTGTTACCCTGTGCATTGGCCACAAATTCCGGGTTACCGTCCGCCTTATGCTTATTGCCTCCTTGACTTGCCGGGTTATGCTCCATTACCGTTCTTCTTTCCCTTCCCCGTCTTGTCATCATCAGACGCGGGGTCCTTGGTACTATCAGAATTGGCATACTTGACTAAAGCCGCCATCAGCGTCCCCATATCGTTGCAATCACGCTTAAGGCGCCCCAGCTTCTGTCTTAGAGGCTCAAAGCGGCAATTCTTCTCCAGCATGAGAACTGCTGAGCCGGCATCCATCTTATCAGACGAATGTATTATATCTTTGACCCCGCGCACCCAATGAGTCGTAGATTCACCTTCTTCCTGCTTACAATTTGTCAGATCCACAATTGACATAGACTGCTTGCAAGTATCCTTGAAGTTCTGGATGAAACGAGCCTTTAGCTCCGCCCATGAACTAATGGAGTTGGGTGGCAAACCCTTTAACCAAGAATGGGCCGTTCCGTCCAACATCATGGTGAAATATTTAGCCATCGCTTCATCACTAACCTCCAGCAGCTACATAGCCATCTCGTAACTTTCAATCCACGCCCCAGGCTGTAAATCAGCCGTATAATTCAGCACCTTCCGAGGTCCCTTGAAATCCTTGGGCAGACGTACATTACGTAGAGCCGGTACCAGACAAGGAACTCCTCCGGTTCTAGTAGCAACTCCCGCCTCAACGGAAGTCGTCGGGTAAGCCGGTGAGTTCTGTTGGGCTGCTAGGTGAGCCGCTAGCTGAGCCGCCCGCTCATCCTCCTGACGTATCCGATCCTGAACCGGGTTATACCCACTGGGCTGGTTCCGGCGCTGAGCGTTACTTGACAAGGCCTCTGACTCCATGTGTCTGCTGTAACTCGGGCTCCAATTTTGACGAGGCGGGGCTAACCAGGGCGGAGGAGTCGAGTGAATCCTATCCCGGCTGTAGGAGTAGGTCTCTTGCTGAGCCAGGGCTGTTTGGATAAGTTCTCCGATCTTCCGGGTTTCCACCGCTGTCGGATCATCCCCATCTACTGGGAGAGCTGCCAAACGTGCTGATGCTGCGATTAAGTTCTCCATGGGGTTGGAGAAGTGAACCTGTCGTATTGGTACGTAATTGGGCGGTGCCATATTTCTGTGAGGAGGTGCCATCCCCTGAGGCTGGACTGGACCTCCCGCTCCAGATGTAATAAGCTGATTCGCACCTGGCGGGTTACTTGGGCCGGCCCCGGGTGTAGCAAAGAGATTCCGAGGATCATAATTCTGAGGTAAACGGGACTGAGTTTTCTGATGTCTCCTCCTCATTACCTCATTAGATGCATTTAAGCTCAACGTGAGCTGCAAGGCCTCTACCTGAAGTTGCTGCGCCCGTACGTCCAAAGCCGCCCGCTCTGCTGCTAATCTAGCGTCCTCAGCTGCTAAGGTTTCCTTGACTCGGGCGATCTCATCGCGAACCTGTGCCACCTCTGCCTCATGCTCATATTGGTTCGCAGGGATGACTGTAATAGTTAACAAAGCCGTAAGCTTATCCATGAGATCCATCAGCACCTGAGCCGGTGAGCGCACGGGGCCTCCTGCCCCGGCTGCTCCTAACCCGGACGTTATCGCCGCTGAGGCCGTAGAATTTTGGCCGGGTTGAGTACCAGCCATGAAGACTCCTGCCCAGTTTGGCGACTCTGAGAGGTTTGGAATAGTGCTGCCATCGGAACAGCCCCCAAGCACACCATCTTGAACTTGATACAGCGAATCTGTTGAGCTGGCGGATGAATCACCGTCAGAGAGGACGGCCGGCTCACCATCACCTTCAGATCCTTCAGGAAGTTCACCTCCATGGATGCAACCCACAAAGGCACGCTTCACGACCGGTTGAGCTCAGGCAGGTTTCGCACGCTGAGCCATCTCGACGAGGTCGGTGCAGCTGTCCAGCTCAGGGCCCGGCTCACCAATCCGATCGATGAAGACGTGAATTCCGCCAAAGGGGACCCGGTAGCCGTACTCAATTGAGCCAGCGTCGGGGCCCCAACCTTCGTCGTCGATGTAGATCTTGCCGCGACGACTCTTGGTCATCCGGCCAACTGCGTATCCCTTGAGCCCTTCGAAGCTGCCCTTCAAGAACTCAAATCCACCGTGCGCTGGCCCCACGGTGGGCGCCAACTGTCGTGGAATTGTCACGGCAGATGTCCTCTTGCAAGGACTTGATCGTGGAGCCATCGCAACTAGGAAGCTTAAAGGGGTTAATTGGGACAAAGGACATGCGAGGTTTATACTAGTTCAGCCCCTTACGGTGAAGGAAGGCCTACGTCTAGTTGGGTTGGAATTGCTTGAGGTTTCGATGACCAGGGAGCGAGATACGCTATGCCCGGTTCTCGATCTCTTGTTTCTTCTCTCTCTAAGCCGCCAGTGAATCGTCCCCTTATATACACGGGTCGACGCCCTACGGCTTACAGAGTCCCGGTCGGCTCATAAACAGTGTCCGGCTCGGTGACTAGTTATTTCTACCTTACAATACAAGTCACGCCCTCATGGCGGTTTATCACCATGGGCCCTAAATCGTCTGTGGGCCTTTAGACCCTTTACTGAACCGCCATCTTCACATCTTGGTCTTGGGCTTCAGATGGGCTTCTCTTTGCGTAACCCGGCCCCTCCCGGGCGGCTTACGTAAATAATTATATCCCCAACAACTCCTGAGTTTAAATCCGGACCCCCAATGCGGCTCACGTCGTGGATAACAAGGGCCTGGATTGGGCATCGTCCGATGAAGTGATGGTGCTGCAAAAGCGCATAAAAATAAGATAGAGAAGAACACCAGTCTCGTTGATGTGATTCAGGTGATGCTTTTCCGCCAGATCCTCCCCTGCCAGCGCCGGCCTCTCCACATGTGGGAGTTCAATCCGGAAGGTCCGCGGACCCTGCAGTGATTCTTTGGCACGACACACGAAGAGATATGGAAGATGCTTTTCAAGGCCCAGAAGTCATGGCTGGATACGACCGATGACATCGGCCTCGACTGCGCTCATCCGGCCACCCCGGTAAGTTTTCTAGTTTCTGAACATAACTTCAGTTCATAAATCAAAGGGTATGATGAGCCTTCCATCCTTTAATCAGTGCTGGAAAAAGAAGCAGATCAAGTGTCCGGCTTCGCTACTCGAAGACCCAGCCATTCCCTTGCTAACGAGGATGTTGGTCCCGGCGCCGTACCAGGTGCCGGAGAAGAAGGCCAAGAAGAAGGGTAAGGAGGCCAAAGGTGGCCTCCACCGTAAAGGTACTTCGGACGCTACGTCCGGAGATACCAAAGCTCCCTCCTCCCACGAGAAAGATGAATATGAAGAGAAGGAGGAAGAAGTGAGCAATTCTCCCCTTAAGGGGATGAAGAAGAAAAGGGCGACCTCCGTGGACCTAGAGGTGGAGGCGTCCAAGAGGGAGAAGATATCCCTTTCGGACAGCTCGAACTCGGATGCCGAAGCCATCCCCAAGTGGCTCCCCAGGTCGAAGCCCCTGGCCGCATTGTAAGTATCCTAGGATACCATACATATATCCGGTTTTTATGATTGTAGTTTTAACACATTATATTGTGTACTGCGGTCCAGCCCGCAATCTCCCCCAACTATCATCATCTTCGGGGAACTCGCTGGAGTTGGGGATGGTGGAGAGCGAGACGCCTCCGCGAGCCTCTGCCAACCGCCACGGACAACACCGAAGTGTTGTTTCGCAGAGCCTCTATGGTCCATGGAGAGGTTCGGGAGGCCGCCAAGACGGCGCCAGAGAGTAACACCTCGGCTGCTGAGAACATGGGGGAACCAACCCCCATGGAGACTAGGGACGGGGACCATGACCAATCCAGCCCCCAGCCGAACATTATTTCGGAGACCCATACGACTCCGGAATCGAGCAAGCAACCCCCTTTAAAGGAGGGGGGAGCGTCGACTCCACCAGCGACCTCTATCAATCCAGAGGCGCCAAATACTTTGGTGGAAGCACTTCGATGTGCTACCATTGTGGAGGAGCACCGTACCCTCATGGGCACAATGGTTGAGAAGGTTTAGTCCGCCAAAAGCGGGCTGAATGAAGCCTTCACCAGCCTATTAACAGGCTTTGAGTTACGTGATGTAATATTATTAGCCGCTTTGCATATGCAAAAAATATGCCTGTGTATAGATAGTAGCCCCTGAGACTCTGTTCGGTTTTTAAAAAAAGGCCGAACAAAGGATCAAGTAATATTCACAGGAGATAAAATACTTGTCTATTTTGATAAACAGGCTTCATTGTTAGTGACGACCGCCCAGGCCGCCGAAGTATCCAAACTCAAGCGGAAGCTGGAGCGGGTCGATGAGAACCTCATCCGCATCAACAAGTGGTTTGATGAGGCGCAAGGTATGTCTGAAAAAATTGTTTACACACCTGAAGTAATATGCCAATGCGGAGTCTAATCTCCTATGTTGCCCTAATTATATTTGCAGGTAGTGCGGCCGAGGTCGAGACCCCGAAGAGCGCCCTCGCTCAAGCCAAGGAGCAGGCACAGGTGAGCTAAGCGGCCACTGACAAAGCGACTGCGGATTTAAAGGCCGAGCAGGTCACCCGCTGCAAGTATGAGGAGCGGGTAACCGAAGTGGATCATGAGCTCAAGGATGCCGCCAGCCAGTGCGAGGCCCTGGAGGAGAAGAATAAGGCCCAAGCGGTCAATCTCACCAAGGCTCTTCACGAGGCCAAGGAGGCGCGGACCGAGTCCCGGGCGGCTCGCGAGGAGATCAAGCAGGCCGAACAGATAGCGTCTGGTAAGCCCTTTCTATTACAGAGTATATTTGGCGGTCGGAGATATACTTTACTTAATCGACTATGGAGTTCTTCAGACGCCTTTATGGACCTTCCGAGGAGTGCTGCCAATGCTGCACAGTATTTCCGGGCCCAAGAAGGGAACACGACTGAGAAGCTCTTCAGGTCGCAGTACCTGGCGCCGGAGCAGCCAGCGTTGCTGAACAACCAGATGATGCAACTGGCAGAGCTACATAGGCTGTCCGGTTTGGCCATGAAGGACATCATAGTCCGGCTATGGGCAGCCGAACCCATTCCTAGCAGCTACTTTGGCCTAGTCAAGCGGCTCGGCGACGCTTTGCCCTGAGTCAAAGCTGTAAAGCGCTTGACATGCATAGAGGGCACTCGGATGGCCTTTGCCCATGTCAAGATGCATTGGGCGAAGATGAAAGCCGTCGTCGTGGCAGTTGAGGGTCCACCTGAAGGCAAGGACTATCGCAAGCCGGGGCGATATTTCGAAGACGTCCTAGATGGTGCCCATTTAATAGAGGGTCAATGCTCGAAGGATATTATGTTTGAATGAATGTATCCAGGCTGCCCAGACTTTGTGTTATGTACCAAGGCTTTTATAATATATTTGTGCCTTATCTGAAATTATTTTCCTCTTGTGCGGCCGTTTTCATATCTGAAAGTATGCCAGTTGTCAGTTTCAGCCCCCACGTAGATACTACGGGGGTGTTCAGAATATCACATGACCACACTTGACCCAACGTCTTGGTCCGTAAAGGAGGTGACCGTGCAGCGAACCAGGCAATCGTACTATGCGGCTTTATCACTCTCACTTAGCCATAGGAGTTTGACAATGGGACTATGAGCTAGCCCCTGGTGCGTGTGCGGCTACCCGAACTTGGATGCCTTAAGCGCCTGACTGGGTGGAGACCAGTCCTTCGTATAATACAGAAAAAATCACAAAAGATTTAGTAAGTTGCTGAACCGCTGACCACCTCTCACTATATCATGACAGTCAGTTTTCAGCTTTCTCTACTGAGGTGTTTGACCGGACGAACCAGAAACACAATCGCGGTAGTTCTCCCTTTACTACCTTAGCCGAACAAGTGGAATATAAGGTGGTAACAACATGAGCCGGGCAACCCAACTATTGACCAAAGACATGATTCGGAACCGATGCATATAATGCAGTATTCAGGACACCGAAGTATACTATAAAAGTGTTCGGACTCTTTTTGTGTTTGAAAGAAATGTGTGGCCGAATAGAGCCCCTCGCAATTTATGCTGAGGTGTATATGTCAATCTGTCGTGAAGACGGAATACAGGTTATGAAATAAGCCAACACCGAATAGGGTTGGACAAAACTGTTTCCACTATAGTCTGATTGGTACGTCAAAACATGCTCTTACAGAGAATGCCATAAGCATCAAGGATATTTTACATGCCAAGAATTTGTGAACAAGGGAAAGCTGTATACATATCCTAAAAAGGTGGTCTTGAAGATCCTTTGGACACATTGTCGCACGTCTACGCCGCTTTTCACCTTGGTGAAGGACCCTTTGAAAGGATCAACGATCGTATATATAGAAGGGGACTGGGAAAGGGCCCTTGTACCACCAAAAAGTGATCTAGGTTTTAAAGAACCTGAAATAAGAGAGAAAAGAGAAAATGGAAAAAAGGATGAAGATTAAGGTCCGAATAGGGCCGAGCCATATTGTGGACCTTGTCCTTAGTGTGCCTCCGTTCTTCCCCAAGGTATTTTTAGTGCGTAGTTATGTACGTGCAGTATGTATGCCGTGATTAGATGGGGGTTTTGACGGAGGCCAAATTGCTAGTCCAGCTCTGGATGAACCGAACTGTCGTTCTGCAGGGTAGACCGGACTCGTTTGATAGTGCCCGGGGCGTGATGGCTGATGAAGTATTCGGCTTGATAAGGCCACCCTGTACCTCAACTGCGAGAGCCGTGGTATGCTCCTCAGTACAGAGGGAGCGCTCCATATTTCCATTGCCTATTATAACACCGCGTGGTCCGGGCATCTTGAGCTTTAGATAAGCATAGTGCGGGACTACGTTGAAACGGGCGAAAGCGGTTCGTCCGAGCAGTGCATGATAACCACTGCAGAAGTGGACGATGTCGAAGATCAAATCTTTGCTTAGGAAATTATCCGGTGAGCCAAAGACTACTTGCAGCAGGCCTCCATGTCGGGTATTACTCCTTTGAAGGTGGTTTTAGTAGGCTTGATTCTTGATGGGTCGATACCCATTTTGCGAACCGTGTCTTGATAAATCAAGTTAAGACCGTTGCCACCGTCCATGAGGACTCTAGTGAGATGATATCCATCAATGATTGGATCAAGGACCAGAGCTACCAAACCTCCATGACGGATACCGGTCGGGTGGTCCCTGCGATCGAAGGTGATCGGACAAGCCGACCAGGAGTTGAATTTTGGGGCGACTGGCTCTACGGCATAGACATCCTTTAGTGTGCGCTTGCGCTCCTTTTGGGGAGATGAGTGACATATATGTTCATTGTTTTTATCTCAGGGGGAAATCTCTTTTGCCCCCCTGTGTTCGGCGGGGGAGGCTCTTCATCGTCCTCGTTGGGCGGCCCTTTCCCCTTATGTTCGGTGTTTAGCTTACCGGCCTGTTTGAAGACCCAACAATTTCTGTTGGAATGATTGGCAGGCTTGTCAGGGGTGGCATGAATCTGGCAAGGCCGATCGAGTATTTTGTCCAAACTGGATGGACCATCTTTGTTTCCTTTGAATGGCTTCTTCCGCTGACTGGATTTAGAGCCACTGAATCCGCCGTTGACCGCTGTGTCTTCGGTATCTTCATTGTTGCTTCGACGCTTGTGTTTGTTGCATCGTGGCCTACCGTTGCCATCTCTGGCTTCAGAGGTGCCAAGGTCGCTGTTGCTGTTGCTTCTACGAGCTAGCCAGTTGTCTTCTCCAGTGCAAAAGCGGGTCATGAGTGCGGTAAGAGCTGCCATGGACTTCAGTTTTTCTTGGCCGAGTTGTCGGGCGAGCCATTCGTCACGGACGCTGTGTTTAAAGGCCGCAAGGGCTTTGGCGTCCGGACAATCAACAATTTGGTTCTTTTTAATTAAGAACCTAGTCGAGAGTTTTCGGGCTGACTCTCCGGGTTGCTGGACTATGTGACTAAGGTCATCGACGTCTGGAGGCCGGACATTTGTACCTTGGAAGTTGTCTCTAAAGGCATCTTTCAAATCTTCCTAGCTACCAATGGCGTTCTTTGGGAGGCTGTTTAACCAGTGCCACGCTGGTCCTTTTAGTTTTAAGGGGAGATATTTGATGGCATGGAGATCGTCACCGCGAGCCATCTCGATATGGAGAAGGAAATCTTCAATCCATACCGCGGGATCCGTTGTGCTGTCGTATGATTCGATATTTATGGGTTTAAATCCTTCTGGAAACTCGTGCTACATTACCTCATCGGTAAATCATAAGGGGTGTGCGGCGCCTCTGTACTGGGCAACGTCACGACGGAGTTCGAATGACATCCGTATGTGGTTTTCGGCCCGGGTGAGGTTATGCCTATCACGCTAGGCCTGATGGTTGTCTTCTCACGTTGGGGCACGCCCCCTTGATCCATAGATTGATCTGGCTTGGCCTGTTCTATTGTCCAGGTCCTGTCATAGATCGTAGGTGTATCCTGGAGCCGCTGTCTCTCTGCCTCTACGGCGAGGTGGTGCGGGTTGGTGTTCGGCCTAGGTGGCCACTTTATCTCACCCACGTGGTGGCCGGTCTGGTTCATCAGCGTGGTCATGTCTTGACGGTATTGGCCCGAGGGCCTCGTCGTCAAATTGTGGTAGTAGCTGATGCTTCGGATAACTCTTTGTTGGGCGTTGGAGGCCATATTCTTTGGCAGCTAGGACCTAGGTCCATCTGTCATTGAGTGTATCCTATTCGGCTTGGAGCCGTTGCCACTGCTTTTTTAGGCTTCTCACAGTGGCGATTAGTTGGCGCTTAAAGCGCTCCTGCTCGAGGGGTTCCTCTGGCACGATTGTCGGTGTCAAAACTAGCGGATCTCGGGTAGGGGGTCCCGAACTGTGCGTCTAAGGCGGATGGTAACAGGAGGCAGGGGACACAATGTTTACCCAGGTTCGGGCCCTCTTGATGGAGGTAATACCCTACGTCCTGCTTGATTGTTCTTGATGATATGAGTATTACAAGAGTTGATCTACCACGAGATTGTACAGGCTAAACCCTAGAAGCTAGCCTATGGTATGATTGTATGTTGTCCTACGGACTAAACCCTCCGGTTTATATAGACACCGGAGGGGGCTAGGGTTACACAGAGTCAGTTACAAGAGAGGAGATCTACATATCCATATTGCCAAGCTTGCCTTCCATGCCAAGGAGAGTCCCATCCGGACACGAGACGAAGTCTTCAATCTTGTATCTTCATAGTCCAACAGTCCGGCCAAAGGATATAGTCCGGCTGTCCGGAGACCCCCTAATCCAGGACTCCCTCAGTAGCCCCTGAACCAGGCTTCAATGACGATGAGTCCGGCACGCAGTTTTGTCTTCGGCATTGCAAGGCGGGTTCCTCCTCCGAATACTCCATAGAAGATTTTGAACCCAAGGATAGTGTCCGGCTCTGCAAAACAAGTTCCACATACTACCGTAGAGAGAATAATATTTCCACAAATCCAATCTGCTGACACGTTTGACAGCATGACATCATGTCATGGCCCGGTCATTATTCGAACCGTTTTTCTCAACCAGCACCGCACATATCACGGGGTGGTTTTCTTGACACGTCTTGTCAAAGTAGAGATCGTATCCCCCTTATTACGAGATTCTCATCAATACGGACGTGGGTAATCCCAACCACGCCATCGATTACGGTGCTTGGGGAATAAGTGATTTTACCAGGCAAGTGGGGAGGCGCATCGCCTCTTCCTCCCTCATAAAGGGACAAGGATTCACCCCTTTTACCCATGCCTTCTACCTCCTTGCTTATCCATTCTCACGCACTCGAGCTCCAGCGCCCAAGTTCACATTTTTCTTCTCAAACCACTCCAAGCATGTCCGAAGCAGGAGGCAAGTGGATGGTCTCCTCCGTCACGGAGGAGCACATCGCAAAGTTACGGGTAGCCGGATATCTGGCCGTGGATATCGCGCACCGGCTGCCAGATGCGGGGCATATCATCCCTACGCTCGAACCCCCATGAGAGTGTAGTTTTTATTACCCATTTCGTCCGCGGACTGGGATTTCCCCTCCACCCGTTTGTCCGCGGGCTCATGTTTTACTACGGGCTAGATTTTCACGATCTGGCCCCCAATTTCATCCTCCTCGGTGTTTATCATCGTGTGTGAGGCCTTCCTCCGCATCAGGCCCCACTTCGGCCTATGGCTGAAAACCTTCAATGTTAAACCGAAGGTGGTGGTCGGCCAGCAAGCAGAATGCGGAGGCGCCATGGTGGGCAAAATTCCTAACGTCACGTGGCTCGAGGGCTCCTATGTGGATACCATAAAGGGGTGGCAATCGGGGTGGTTCTACATCACTGAGCCGCGCGACACCAACTGGGTGGCAGCCCCCAAATTTCGATCCGGAATCCCCACGCGACTCACCTCCTCGAAAGAGAAGGGCCTATCCTGGGGTTCTCCGGTAGAGCTGACCGGACTCCAGACCTGCATCAGGAACATGATGAGCAAGAAAATCAAGCTCGTCAACGTGGTCTAGGTCATGCTCTTTCGCCGGATCCTCCCGTGTCAACGACGGGCATTCAATTTGTGGGAGTTCGACCCGGCCAAGCACCAGACGATGCGAGAGCTCTATGACATGACGCACGAGGACGCCTGGAGGGTGCTGTTCAAGGGCGCCGAGGTACCTCCTTCCCTCATCGAGGATCGTGGACTCAGTGCAAAGCGCCATGCCAATCCGGTAAGTTTTTATATCTCACAGGGTATTTATTTTCCCTAGTTAAATCATGTGCAGGATCTAAGCTTCCATGTCATTAATAGGACTGGATAAAGACAACGGAGCAGCTCAATTGCCCAGCCCCCCTGCCTAAAGATCCTGCAGATGCTCTCCTAACGGAGATGCTGGCTCCGGCACCTTATGAGGTGCCGGTGAAGAAGACCAAGAAGGCCACGGGGACCCGAAAGGGTCTCCGGCGCAAGGTTGTATCGGACTCATCGTCCGATGACTCCGACGCGCACTCCTCCCATGAAAACGAGGACAAGGAGGAGGAAAGTTCTCCCCCCCCCCCCCAGCCGGGGGAGACAAGAAAAGGAAGGCCGACCCAACCGGGGAGGCCGAAGGGTCCAAGAAGGGAAGGACCCTCCCTCCGGATTGCTCCATGACGGCCGCCTACAGCGGCAACGAGTGGTTACCCAGGGAGAAGCCCATGGAGAAGTCGTAAGTATCTGGACACCATAGTAATTCATGGTATGTCTTATTGCACTGTTTTTCATTATGTCGCATATAGTTATGCAGTCCGTCCCGAGCTCATCTCGACGTATATTCGTCGGACGGTTCATTGGACTCATCGGATATGAATAGTGATTCACTTCTGACCGCCTCCACCCCTTGCCCTACAGATAACGTCAAGGTGTTGTCCCGAAAGGCACCGAGCCGAGGGGAGGTAGTCCTGGGGGCGCCTCGAGGCGACCTTACGGACCCTAGGTGCAAAGGGAGCAAGACTCCCACGGGCTCCAAGTTCAGCCCCCAGCTGAATACTGCCCCTGAACCTTTGGTGGTTCCAGACTCCGGCAGGCCATCCCCCGTTAAGGGGGGGCAAGCCACCCGTGCCGGTGTCCTCTGTCCATCCAGAGGCACCAGACAACTTGCTAGAAGCGCTTCGCGGCGCTTCCATCAACGAAGAGCACCGCACTATCATGAGTGCGGTGATCGAGAAAGTTCAGTCCGCCAAAAACGGATTGACCGAAGCTTGCGCCAGCCTCCTAATAGGCTTTGAGGTAAGCAATCAAAATATAAGAAAATGTTACCGCATGGACAGTAGCACTTGATGCTCTGTTCGGCGTTCGCGAAGAAAGGCCGAATAGAGGATCAAATGATAACTCAGGAGTCTAATCAGAATATGTCTATGTGTATGTGTAGGCTTCACTGCTGGCTACTGCCGCACGTACTGCGGAGGTCTCTGCACTGAAGCAGGACCTGGAGCAGTCCGAGGACGAGATTGGCCTTACCAAGAGGCAGCTCGAGGAGAGAAAAGGTAAGCAATACCTTGTCTATATATTTAAAAAGAAGTTCGGGTGTAAAGTAATAGGATCATCATGAATTTGCCAGGGGCCACAATCGAAGTGGTGACCCTGAAGAAGGCGTTGTCTGAGGCCGAAGGCAAAGCGGCCAAGGAGCGCATTGAGAGGGAAAAGCAAGAAACCCGAGTAGGCGAGGTGCAGCAAGAGCTCGAGGCTCTCGCCAAAAAACACGAGTCCTTGGAGCTTGACTCTAAGACGCGAGAGTCCGAGCTTGTGAAGGCGCTTGAAAGCGCCCGGAGCGCCAAGGCTGAAGCCCACAAGGCCCTCCAGGAGATTGATGCGGTGAAGAAGATAGCAGCGGGTAAGGCATTCATTATGCAAAGCAAGCATGTGAAGGCAACTTTTCTTTTACTTACCCGAGTTCGGAGCTCTCCAGGAGCGTTCGCAGATCTTCCCCGTAGTGTATCGGATGCCGCGGAGTTTATCGAGCTGAGGAGGGGAGCTCGACGGAAAATTTGTTCTGCTCTTAGTATACTGGGACCGAACACCCAATGCCTTTGAGTGACCAGCTGAAGCAATTGGTCGAGCTTCACAAGGCGGCCGAACAGGCCATGACGGGCCTTATAGTCTGGATGTGGCCTGGCGAGCCCCTGCCCGGTAGCTACTTCAGTCTGGTGAGGCGGCTTGTGGATGCCTGCCCACGGCTTGAAGTCATAAAGCGGTCCATGTGCATTGAGGGTGCGCGCAGGGCTTTTTCCCGGGCGAAGGTGCGCTGGGCGAAGCTGTACGCCGTGAAGCTGGTGAAGGAGGGGCCGCCGGAGGGCAAGGAGCATCGCTGCCCCGAAATGTATTATGAGAGTGTCCTGAAGGGTTCCCGCCTTGTGGCGGATGAATGTGCTAGGGATGTAATTTTTGAATGAACATGCTCGTGTGATCCTGTAATGTGAAACGAGTTCATTTGCGCTATGCAACGCTTTTTTAATTTAAAATATTACCTTCTGTGCGGCCGTTTATAAAATCTGAGAGTTGGCCAATCATCGGCTTCTGCCCCCATGTAACTAGTACTGGGGTGTTCGGGATAAACCTGAGCACTCTTTATCCCAATTTTGGGTCCTTCTATGGAGGTGTTCAGCGCAACGAACCAGGCAATCGGACTATAAGGCTTTATCACTATCACTTAGCCATAGAAGTCTACAATTTTAAATTTTGGTGAAGCCCCTAGTATTCGTAAGGCTGAATTTGGGGCGCTATATACACGCCTAAGTCGGGCAAGGCCGACTCTTCGCCCAAAGCGGAAAAAGTCTTTAAGGACTTGAGACCTCTCGAACAGCGACCATCTCTTGCCTTATCATGACAGCCAGTTTTCGGCTTTCTCTACTGAGGTGCTCATACGGAAGAACCGGGACACGATCGCAGTAGTTCTCCCAGCGCTACCTTAGCCGATATAGCGGAACGTAAGGTACCAAAGCATGGGAGCTGGGCAAACCCAACTATTGACCCAAGACATGATTCGGAGTTGATGCATATAATGCTATATGTTTGGGGTGCCACACTGTCGAAAGTGTTCGGACTTCTCACGCCGTATTATGGGGTAAACGAAAGCCCCTGGCGTACTGACCGTACCCGAATGTACGGGTGCAGATTGTCGTAAATGAACATATAAGAAAAAAAGGGATGAATGATGTAATAATAGACTAATGCTATGCATTGTTATTTAAATAATACATCGAAGCGCACTGATACAAGTAGTGCAATAAGCAGAAAGTAGGATTATTTGACATGTCCTATCCAAGGGCGAGCTGCGTATGGATAGTAGAAATCGGGTATATCGATTATTATTAAAGACCACCTGAGGGTTCCTATCGGTGTCAAAACCGGTGGATCTCGGGTAGGGGGTCCCGAATTGTGCGTCTAGGCCAGATGGTAACAGGAGGCAAGGAACACGATGTTTTACCCAGGTTCGGGCCCTCTTGATGGAGGTAAAACCCTACGTCGTGCTTGATTAAATTGATGATATGGGTAGTACAAGAGTAGATCTACCACGAGATCAAGGAGGCTAAACCCTAAAAGCTAGCCTATGGTATGATTGTTGTATGATGAAGTTGTCCTACGGACTAAAACCCTCCGGTTTATATAGACACCGGAGAGGGTTAGAGTTACACAAAGTCGGTTACAATGGTAGGAGATCTTGAATATCCGCATCGCCATGCTTGCCTTCCACGCCAAGGAAAGTCCCATCCGGACACGGGACGAAGTCTTCAATCTTGTATCTTCATAGTCCTAGAGTTCGGCTGAAGGTATAGTCCGGCTACCCGAACACCCCCTAATCCAGGACTCCCTCAGTAGCCCCTGAACCAGGCTTCAATGACGACGAGTCCGGCGCATAGATTGTCTTCGGCATTGCAAGGCGGGTTCCTCCTCCAAATTCTTCATAAAAGTTTGTAAACACCAAGAGTAGTGTCCGGCTCTGCAAAATAAGTTTCCACGTATTGCCACAGAGAGAATAATATTAACACAAATCTAATCTGCTGACGTATTCCGCAGCGTGACATCACACTACGGCCAAGCCTTTATTCGAATCGTTTTCACTTTTCCACCTCAGCGTGTTTTGCGAGGCGGTTTCCTTGGCACGTCTTGTCAAAGCAGAGATCGTGTCCCCCATTTACGGGATTCTCATCAATACGGACGTGGGTAACCCAACCGCGCCATTTATCACGGCGCTTGGGAGGCAAGCGAGTTTTACTAGGCTGGTGGGGACGCATAGTCGCATCCGCTCATATAAGGGGATAAGGATCCACCTTTTTACCTACGCCTTCTTCCTCCTTTGCCTATCCATCTTCTGCGCACCCGAGCTCCAGCGCCCAAGCCCGCACTTCCTACCTCAACCTTCTCCAACAATGTCCGGAGCGGGAGGCAAGTGGATGGTCTCCTCCGTCACGGAGGGCCATGTCAAAAGCTAAGGAAGGCCGGATACCTGTCCAAAGACATCGCGCACCGGCTTCCTGAGGAGGGGCAGCTTCTCCCCACCCCAAGGCCCCATGAGAGGGTAGTATTTCTTCCCCACTTCCTCCGTGGACTGGGTTTTCCTCTCCACCCATTTGTCTGCGGGCTCATGTTCTACTATGGCCTAGATTTCCACGATCTGGCCCCGAACTTCATCCTCAATATCTCGGTGTTTATCGTCGTGTGCGAGGCTTTCCTCTGCATCCGCCCCCATTTCGGCCTCTGGCTCAAGACCTTCAACGTCAAGCCAAAGGTGGTGCGCGGCAACCAGGCGGAGTGCGGAGGTGCCATGGCGGGCAAAATAGCCAACGTCCTATGGCTCGAGAGCTCCTTTGTGGAGACCTTGAAGGGGTGGCAGTCAGGGTGGTTTTACATCACCGAGCCACGCGATCCGAAGTGGATCGCAGCCCCTGAATTCCGATCCGGACCCCCTACGCGGCTCACGTCCTGGAAGGAGACGGGCTTGTCATGGGGCGACGAAGAAGAGGTGACCGGACTGCAAAAATGCATACAGTCTCTGGTGAACAAGCAGCTCAAGCTTGTCAACATAGTCCAGGTCATGCTCGTCCGCTGGATCCTTCCGTGTCAAGAACGGGACTTCAATTTGTGGGAGTTCAACCCAGCGCAGCACCGAACTCTGAGCAGGCTCTTCGACACGACGTACGAAGATGTCTGGAAGGGGCTAACCAAAGGCGCTGAGGCTCCCACATCCGCCTTCGAAGACCGCGGATTCAGCTCGCAACGTCCTGCTGGCGAGGTAAAATATTTTCATCTTTTACAGGATGTTAAGTTTTCTTCATAGTTTGACTCTATGCGGGATCTAAACTCCCTCACCTTTTACAGGATTGGCAGGCGAAGTCCGGACTGATTAACTGTCCGGCTCCCTTGCTCGAAGACCCAGCCCCTGCTCTCCTAGTGAAGCTGCTGGTTCCGGCACCTTATGTGGTGCCGGAGAAGAAGGCCACGGGGACTCGAAAGAGTTCTCGGCATATGGTGGTGTCGGACTCGTCGTCCGATGAGTTCGAGATGCACTCCTCCCGTGAAGACGAGGAGGAGGAATAAGAGACCTCTCCCCCTCCAGCGGGGGGAGGAAAGAAGAGGAAGGCCGCCCTAGTAGGGGAGGCCGAAGGGTCCCAGAAGAGGAAAACCCCTCCGCCGGACTACGCCCCCGACGCCGACGAGGACGAAGAGGAGTGGCCGGACAGGGCCAAGCGTCCGGCGAAATCATAAGTGTTCGGATACCAGAGTAACTCATGATATTCCTTTTGTTGCGCAGCTTTCCCTAATGTCGAATATAATCATGCAGCCCGCCCAAGGACGGGCTCGATGAGTCGTCGAGCGGCTCCCTGGATTCATCGGACGTGAATTCAGTTCTGCCCGTTACCTCCCCCTGTGTTGCGGATGACGCTGAAGTGGCGTCGCGACAAGCTCCGGGGCAAGAGGAGGTGGTCCAGGAGGAGCCGCGAGGCGACCTCCCGGACTCCAGGAGTAAAGGGGACAAGACCCCCCAGGGCTCCAAGTCCGGCTTTAAGCCGGACACTGCGCCGGAATCATCAACGGTTCCGGACCGCGGCAGGCAAACTCCTGCCAAGAGGAGCAAGCCTATTGAGTCGGCGTCCTCCGTCCAACCGGAGGCGCCGGACAATCTGCTGGAGGTGCTTAAGGGCGCCTCCATCGACGAGGAGCACCGTACCATCATGAGTACGGTGCTCCAAAAGGTTCGGTCCGCCAAAAGCGGACTTACTGAAGCTTGTGCTAGCCTTCTAACAGGCTTCGAGGTAAGTAGAAATATGTAAAAATATTACCGCATAGACAGTAGCCCCTGATGCTCTGTTTGGCGTTCGGAAAGAAAAGCCGAATAGAGGATCTATTAAATATCGCAGGAGTCTAACTAAAAAGGAGTCAATATACGTATGCAGGCTTCGCTGCTGGCCACCGCCGCACTGATTGCGGAGGTGGGTGCCATGAAGCAGGGCCTCGAGCGGACCGAGCAAGAGCTCGGCCTTGCCAAATGGCAGCTCGAGGAGAAAGAAGGTAAGAGATACCTTATAGAAAAAATGCCTATAAGAAGACGCAATTGCAAAAAATGACAGGAGTATACTGCTTATTGTAGGGGCCACAACTGAGGTGGCGACCCTAAAGCAGGCGCTGTTCGAGGCCAAGAAGAGAGCAGCCACGGAGCGCAGTGAGCGGGAGAAATTTGAGGCGCAGGTCAGCGAGGTGCAGCAAGAGCTTCAGGTTCTCATGAAAAAACATGAGAGTTTGGAGCTCGACTCGAAGACGTGAGCGTCCGAGCTTGCTGCGGCCCTTAAAACTGCCAAATCTGCCAAGGCCGAAGCCCAGAAGGCCCTCCAGGAATTGGATGCGGTGAAAAAGATAGCGGCGGGTAAGGCATTCTCTATGCAAAGCAGACATATAAAAGTAAACGACTTGTTACTTACCCGAATCCGGAGCTCTCCAGGGGCATTCGCAGATCTTCCCCGCAGCATATCCAATGCCGCCGCATTCTACCGAGCCGAGGAAGGCAGCTCAACGGAGAAGGTGTTCTGGTCTCAGTATGCTGAGGCCGGACACCCTGTGCCCTTGAGCGACCAGCTGAAGCAGCTGGTTGAGCTCCACAAGGTGGCCGAACAGGCCCTGAAGGGCTTCATAGTTCAGCTGTGGCCTGGAGAGGCCCTTCCTGGGAGCTACTTCAGACTGGTGCGGCGGCTGGTGGAGGCTTGTCCAACGCTCGAGGTCATCAAGCGCTCCGTCTGCATCGAAGGTGCCCGTAGGGCCCTTGCCCGTGCAAAGGTGCACTGGGGTAAGCTGGACGGTGAGAAGCTTGTGAGGGACGGGCCGCCACCGGGGAAGGAGCATCGCAAGCCCGAGAACTATTACAAGGATGTTTTGGCCGGTGCCCGCCTTATGGCGGATGAATGCACCAAGGATGTAATTTTTGAATGAAGTCACTCGTGTTATCTGTGCGCTGAAAACTTGTTCATATGCGCTAAGCAATGCTTGAATTTAAAATATTACTTTCTGTGCGGCCGTTTATCAAAAAATTGAGAGATGGCCAGTCGTCGGCTTCTGCCCCCATGCCACTAGTGTTGGGGTGTTCGGGATAAACCTGAGGGCTCTTTTTCCCATGATTGGGTCCGTCGAGGGAGGCGCTCAGCACAACGAACAAGGCAATCAGACTATAATGCTTGAACACTCTCACTTAGCCATAGAACTCTATAATTTTAAATTTCGGCGAAGCCCCTAGTATTCGAAAGACCGAGTTCGGGGTGCTATCCACGCCTTGGCCGAACAAAGCCGGTTCCTCGCTCGAAGCGGCATAAGTCTTTAAGGACTCGAAAAACCTCTCGAACAGCGACCGGTCTCTCGCCTCATCATGACAGTCAGTTTTAGCTTTCTCTACTGAGGTGCTCAGCCCAGCTCAACTGGGGCACAATCGCAGTAGTTCTCCTAGTGCTACCTTAGCCGATATAGCGGAACGTAAGGCACCAAAACATAGGAGCCGGGCAAACCCAACTATTGACCCAAATCATGATTCAGAGCCGATGCATATAGTGCTATAAGTTCGGGGTGCCGCACTTGTGAAAGTGTACGGACTTCTCACACCATATTGATGGGTACTGCAGCCCCTGGCATATTTTTGTCGTACCACAGTGTACGGATGCAACATGTTATTGATAAACATATATATAAAAAGAGGATAATGCAAAAAATAGACAAAAAGCTATGCATTGTTTATAGAAAAGCTGCTATGAAAGCGGAACGATACAAATAGTGCGATAAGCAAAAGAAATTGGTCTATTTAACATGTCCTGGCCAGGGGCAGGCCGCGGAATTGTTTTAAAAAACAGGTATACTGCTCGCAATAGAGACCACCTAGGAGTTCCATAATGCAGCGTGGCTTGTCTGCTTTCCTGGATCTTGCATCGTTTGTGCGGCAGTTGAATTGCCGAACGGGTCATCCGAAGTATGGAGTCCTGAGAGTAAGAGAAAAAAAAAGAAAAAAAGGAATCCGGCAGCCCCTGGTGCGGTTTAAGCCGTATTTCGGGCGTGCCATGATAGTGCCCCTTCCCCTGTGCCCATGGTATTTCAAGAGCGTAGTTATGTACGCGAAGCACTGGTTTCGCTATATCGCGAGGGCTAGGGTTGGGCCGCATTGCTACACTGGCTCAGAACGTGCCAGGCGGTCTTGTTGTAGGGTACTCCGGGCGCGCTTGATAGTGTCCGGCTTTTTGAAGGCCGAACTGGAGAACTGCCTAGAGAGGCTGCTTTGTACTTCTGCTGCGAGCGCTGCCGTGTGCTCCTCCATTCGGAGGGAGCGTTCGGTGTTCCCATTGACCGTGATTACTCCTCTAGGGCCTGGCATCTTGAGCTTGAGGTATGCATAGTGCGGTACCACGTTGAATTTTGCGAATGCGGTTCGCCCGAGCAGTGCGTGATAGCCACTATGGAACGGGACTATGTCGAAGATTAACTCCTCACTTCGGAAGTTATCCAGAGATCCGAAGACCACTTCCAGTGTGACTGAGCCTGTACAGTTGGCTTCTACACCTGGTATGACGCCTTTAAAGGTCGTTTTGGTGGGCTTGATCCTCGATGGATCTATGCCCATTTTTCGCACTATATCCTGGTAAAGCAGGTTCAGGCTGCTGCCGCCGTCCATGAGGACTCTTGTGAGATGAAATCCTTCAATGATTGGGTCTAGAACCAATGCGGTGAAGCCGCCGTGACGGATGCTAGTGGGGTGGTCCCTTCGATCAAAGGTGATCGGGCAGGAGGACCATGGGTTGAACTTTGGGGCGACTGGCTCCATCGCATATATGTCCTGTAACGCACGCTTCCGCTCCCTCTTGGGGATGTGGGTTGCGTATATCATGTTCACCGTCCGCACTTGCAGGGGAAATCCCTTTTGTCCTCCATTGTTCGGCGGCCTGGGCTCCTCCTCGTTGTCGCTATACAGCCCCTTGTCTTTGTTTTTGGCGCTTAACTTGCCTGCCTGCTTGAACACCCAACAATCACTGTTGGTATGATTGGCTGGCTTTTCGGGGGTACCATGTATCTGGCACAAGCGGTCGAGTATTCGATCCAAACTGGACGGGCCCTGAGTATTTCTTTTGAATGGCTTTTTCCATTGACCGGATTTGTAGCCTCGGAATCCGGCATTAACTGCCGTATCCTCGTTGCTGTCGCTGTTAACGCGGTGCTTCTGTTTGTTCCGACACGACCTGTCGCTTTTGTCCTTGGTATTCGAATTACCAGGGTTCTTGGTTAAATTGTTGCTGTGAGCTAGCCAGCTGTCTTCTCCCGCGCAAAAGCGGGTCATGAGTGTCATGAGGGCTGCCATAGATTTCGGCTTTTCCTGTCCCAGGTGCCGGGCAAGCCACTCGTCACGGATATTATTCTTGAAGGCCGCTAAGGCCTCTGCGTACGGACAGTCGACTATCTGGTTTTTCTTTGTTAGGAACCGTGTCCAGAATTGCCTGGCCGATTTCTCTGGCTGCTGAATTATGTGGCTTAGGTCATCGGCGTCCGGTGGTCGCACATAAGTGCCCTGGAAGTTGTCAAGGAATGCGGCTTCCAGGTCCTCCCAAGAACCAATTGAGTCTGCTGGCAAGCTGTTAAGCCAATGCTGGGCCGGTCCCTTAAGTTTGAGTGGGAGGTATTTGATGGCATGTAGATCATCACCGCAGGCCATGTGGATATGAAGGAGATAATCCTAGATCCATACCACAGGATCTGTTGTGCCATCGTACGATTCGATGTTTACGGGTTTGAAGCCCTCAGGGATTTTATGATCCATTACTTCATCTGTGAAGCATAGTGGGTGTGCGGCGCCTCTGTATTGGGCTATATCACGACGCAACTCGAAGGAGCTTTGTCTGTTGAGTTCGGCCCGGCCGGATTTATTGCATCCGGAGTGACGATCACCGTCACGTGCCGTGGGGCGCCTGCGCGATCCGTAGATCGATCTTGTTTGCCTTGCCTTGTCCTCCAGTATGTCACGCAGGTCGGGCGCATTTTCCCGTGCCTTAGTATGCTTGACGCGGCGTCGGGGCATGGCTTGAGTGTAGGGCCAAGAGGCCTCTCTGTCGCGGCCACGAGGTGGCCGGTCGGCCATGTCATGCGCTGGTGATGTAGGTGCTTCCTCCTCTAGTCGGGGTAGTAGTCTGCGCTTTGGGTAACTCTTGGAGGGGCGTTCGAGTTCATACTCTTTGGCCGCAAGGACTTCAGTTCATCTGTCAGCTAGCAAATCCTGATCAGCTCTAAGCTGTTGCTGCTTTTTCTTGAGGCTGCTTGCCGTGGCCATAAGCCTGCGTTTAAAACGCTCTTGTTCGGCGAGATCCTCTGGCACGACGAACTCATCGTCGTCGAGGCTTGCCTCGTCTTCGGAGGGAGGCGTATAATTATCGTCCTCAACCTCTTGGTCCGCCGCCCTCTCATGAGGGCTGGCTTCTGCTTCTCTGTTCTCCTGTGCTGAATCTTGCTGGAGGGGGTGTTCTTCGGCGCTATCCGGAGTAGTATTATCTCCCGTGCCGGAATCACCGTTTTTTCTTTGGCGGGATTTAGAGCGGCGCCGCTGACGCCGGTGCTTGGGCTGTTTCTTAGAGGTATCGTCCCCCGCTGTTCCATCGCCATCTCCATCCTTTGGAGTGTCCACCATATATATGTCATATGACGAGGTGGCCTTCCAGCGCCCTACAGGTGCTGGTTCTTGTTCGTCTCCTGCATCGTCGTCCATGCCATCGATGTCTTCGGAGTCGACGTCAAGCATGTCGGTTAAGTCGTCGACAGTGGATACGAAGTGGGTGGTGGGTGGGTTTTGAATTTCTTCATCGTCCGTATCCCAACCTTGCTGACCGTAGTCCGGCCTGGGCTCTCCTGATAAAGAGAGAGACTTTAGAGAATTCAGGATGTCGCCGAAGGGCGAGTGCTGAAAGATGTCCGCGGCGGTGAACTCCATTATCGGCGCCAATCGGATTCGATCGGCAGGGGCGCGGGGGGCTCGGAGTTCGGAGAGGAATCCGGCTCCTCGGAGTCACGGGCCATGCGGAGTGCGGGGCTGGAGTTCGGCTCGATCGCCTCTGAGATCACAGCCCGTGAGGCAGCGTCCAACCGCTGATCCTCGATCGGTGCAGTAGGCTCCGAATCAATGGTCGGAACCGATGCGTGTGCGGCCTCTAAGGCGTTGTTCGGCGGCAGAGCTATATCATGCCCATCGAGACAGTGCGGCGCGCTTGGCTGTGGCTCGAATCCGTCGAAGATCAAGTCCCCGCGGATGTCAGCCGTGTAGTTTAGGCTTCCAAACCTGGCCTGATGGCCAGGGGCGTAGCTTTCGATCTGCTCAAGGTGGCCAAGCGAATTGGCCCGCAATGCGAAGCCGTCGAAGATGAAGATCTGTCCGGGGAGAAAAGTCTCACCCTGGACTGCATCGTTGTTGATGATCGAAGGAGCCATCGGGCCTAAAAGCGACGACACAGAGGAACTCTGAATGAAAGCACCAATGTCGGTGTCAAAACCGGCGGATCTCGGGTAGGGGGTCCCGAACTGTGCGTCTAGGCCGGATGGTAACAGGAGGCAAGGAACACGATGTTTTACCCAGGTTCGGGCCCTCTTGATGGAGGTAAAACCCTACGTCCTGCTTGATTAATATTGATGATATGGGTAGTACAAGAGTAGATCTACCACGAGATCAAGGAGGCTAAACCCTAAAAGCTAGCCTATGGTATGATTGTTGTATGATGAAGTTGTCCTATGGACTAAAACCCTCCGGTTTATATAGACACCGGAGAGGGTTAGGGTTACACAAAGTCGGTTACAATGGTAGGAGATCTTGAATATCCGCATCGCCATGCTTGCCTTCCACGCCAAGGAAAGTCCCATCCTGACACGGGACGAAGTCTTCAATCTTGTATCTTCATAGTCCTGGAGTCCGGCTGAAGGTATAGTACGGCTACCCGAACACCCCCTAATCCAGGACTCCCTCAGTTCCCGTGTACATCTTAGCTTCTTGCCTCCTTGGTTGTTCATTCCCGTAATGTGTCCGGCAATCGTACTGCCGGAAAGGGCTTCCAGAGAGGTAGGTCCTGAAAGAGAAAAAATGATAAAGGTATACAACCCCTAGGGCGGTTAAGCCGCATTGCGGGACGTGCCCTGATCGTGCCCCCGCCTATGTCCATGCTATTTTCAGTGCGTAATTATGTACGCGCGGCACGGATTTCGTCACTTGACTGGGACTGGGACGGGGGACAAATTGCTAGGCGAGATCTGAATGTGTCAGGCGATCCTATTGCAGTTTACTCCGGACTCGCTTGAAGGTGTCCGGGGGCTGTATCGCCGAATTAGTCGTTTGCCTTAAAAGGCTGCTTTGTGCTTCTGCTGCGAGGGCCATAGTGTGCTCTTCCGTGCGGAGCGAGCGTTCTGTGTTTCCATTCACTGTTATGACTCCCCTAGGTCCTGGCATCTTGAGCTTGAGGTATGCGTAATGTGGTACCGCGTTGAATTTTGCAAATGCGGTTCGCCCGAGCCGTGCGTGATAGCCACTGCGAAATGGGACGATATTGAAGATTAACTCCTCGCTTCGGAAGTTGTCCGGTGATTCAAAGACCGCTTCCAGTGTGATTGAGCCCGTGCAATGGGCCTCTACAACTGGGATGATGCCCTTAAAGGTGGTTTTGGTGGGTTTGATCCTCGAGGGATCTATACCCATTTTTCGCACTGTATCCTGATAGAGCAGGTTTAGGCTGGTGCCGCCGTCCATAAGGACCCGAGTGAGGTGAAATCCTTCGATGATGGGGTCTAGCACAAGTGCGATGGATCCGCCATGATGGATACTAGTGGGGTGGTCCCTGCAATCAAAGGTGATCAGACAAGCGGACCATGGGTTGAACTTTGGGGTGACGGGCTCCATCGCATAGACGTCCTTAGTGCACGCTTCCGTTCCCTCTTGGGAATGTGGGTTATGTATATCATGTTCACCGTCTTCACTTGTGGGGGGAACCTCTTCTGTCCTCCCGTGTTCGGCGGCCGGGGCTCCTCCTCGTCATCACTATGCAGCCCCTTGTCCTTGTTTTCGGCATTTAACTTGCCGGCCTGCTTGAACACCCAACATTCTCTGTTGGTGTGATTGGATGGCTTGTCGGGGGTGTCGGGGATTTGACACGAGTGATCCAGTATGCGATCCAAACTGGACGGAGCCGGAGTACTTCTTTTGAATGCCTTTTTCTGCTGACCGGATCTAAAGCCTCTGAATCCGGCATTGACAGCCGTATCATCGGTGTTATCGCCATTGTGGCGGCGCTTTGGTCTGTTACGACGTGGTCTGACGCTGGCATCTTTGGTATCTGAAGTGCCCGGATTCCTTGATGTGTTGTTGCTGCGAGCCAGCCAGCTATCCTCGCCCGCGCAAAAGCGGGTCATGAGTGTCGTGAGGGCTGCCATAGACTTCGGCTTCTCTTGGCCGAGGTGCCGGGCAAGCCACTCGTCACGGATGTTATGCTTGAATGTCGCTAAGGCCTCTGCATATGGACAGTCGACAATTTGCTTTTTCTTAGTTAGGAACTATGTCCAGAATTGCCTGGCCGATTCCCCTGGCTGCTGAGTTATATGGCTCAAGTCATCAGCATTCGGTGGTCGCGCATAAGTGCCCTAGAAGTTGTCAAGGAATGCGTCTTCCAAATCCTCCCAACTGCGGACGGAGTCTGCTGGCAAGCTATTCAGCCAATGCCGAGCTGGTCCTTTGAGTTTTAGTGGGAGGTACTTGATGGCATATAGATCATCACCGCGAGCCATGTGGATGTGAAGGAGAAAATCCTCAATCCATACAGCGGGATCTGTTGTACCATCATACGATTCGATATTTACGGGTTTAAAACCCTCCGGGAATTCATGATCCATAACTTCATCAGTGAAGCATAGGGGGTGTGCGGCGCCTTTGTGCCGAGCTATATCACAACGCAGTTCATATGAGTCTTGTCTGCTGTATTCGGCCCGGACGGATTTACCTTTAGTGTATCCGGCGCGACGATCATCGTCCCGCGTTGGCGCGCGCCCCCGTGACCCGTATATTGACCTTGCATGTTTTGCCCTGCTGTCCAATACGTCTCGCAGGTCCTGTGTGTTGCCCCGGGCCTTGGTATTTTTGATTGAGTGGCGGCGGGGTGCAGGATAAAACGCCTCTCTGGCTCGGCCACGCAGTGGCCGATCAGCCGCATCATACACTGGTGATGGAGGTTTCAATGCTTCGTCGTCGAGGTGAGGTAGCAACCTGCGTTTTGGGTAACTCTTGGAGGGGCGCTCGAGTTTGTATTCCTCGGCCACAAGGACTTCGGTCCATCTGTCTACTAGCAAGTCTTGATCAGCTTGAAGCTATTGTTGCTTTTTCTTCAGGCTATTTGATGTGGCCATAAGCCGGCGCTTGAAGCGCTCCTGCTCGACGGGATCCTCAGGCACGATAAATTCTTCGTTGCCGAGGCTCGCCTCGTCTTCGGAGAGAGGCATGTAATTGTCCTCCTCCGGTTCTCCATCTGCTGCCTGCTTTGGAGGGCTAGCTTGTTCACCCTCCCGCTCTTCATTGTGCTGGAGGGGATTGTGGTTATCTTCGACACTATCCGGAGTGTTATTGTCTCTTGTGCCAGTGTCACTACTTTTGCTGTGGCGGGACTTAGAGCGGCGCCGCTGACGTCGGCGCTTGGGTTGCTTCTTGGAGGGGTCATCCTCCACTGTCTCGTCGCCATTGCCTTCTTTGGGGGTGTCCACCATGTATATATCATATGATGAGGTGGCGGTCCAGCGCCCTGTGGGCGGTGGTTTCTGTTCGTCTCCTGCATCGTCGTCCATACCGTCGATGTCTTCGGAGTCGAAGTTGAGCATGTCGGTTAAATCGTCGACAATGGCTACTAAGTGGGTGGTGGGTGGGCAGCGAATTTCTTCATCGTCTGCATCCCATTCTAGCCGGACATAGTTCGGCCAAGGTTCTCCTAACATGGAGAGAAACCTTAATGAATTTAGCACATCGCTGAAAGACGAGTGCTGAAGATATCCGTGGAGGTTAACTCCATGATCGGCACCCAATCGGATTCGATAGGCACGGATGCAGGCGGCTCGGAGTCCGTGACCAGAGACGAATCCTGTGGTTCGGCGACACGGCTCTCGTAAGGGGTGAAGTCAGTATCCGGCTCCATCGCCACTGAGAGTGCGGCCTCCATGGCGGGGTGTATCCCTCCGTCCTTGGATGGTGCAATTTGCTCCGGATTAAAGGCCGGAGTAGTTGCAGATGCAATCTCCCGAACACTGTCTGACGGCAGAGTTACGTCATGCTTGTCGTGATTATGCGGCGCACCTGACATGGGCTCGAATCCGTCGAAGATCAAGTCTCCGCGGATGTCGGCAGTGTAGTTTAAGTTTCTGAACCTGACCTGATGGCCAGGGGCGTAGCTCTCGATCTGCTCTAGATGGCCAAGCGAATTGGCCCGCAGTGCGAAGCCACCAAATACAAAGATCTGTTCGGGAAGGGAAACCTCACCCTGGACCGCATCGTTACCGATGATCGAAGGGGCCATCGAGCCTTATGGTGACGGCACAATGGAACTCTCAATGAAAGCACCAATGGCCGTGTCAAAACCGGCGGATCTCGGGTAGGGGGTCCCGAACTGTGCGTCTAAGGCGGATGGTAACAGGAGGCAAGGGACACGATGTTTACCCAGGTTCGGGCCCTCTTGATGGAGGTAATACCCTACGTCCTGCTTGATTGTTCTTGATGATATGAGTATTACAAGAGTTGATCTACCACGAGATCGTAGAGGCTAAACCCTAGAAGCTAGCCTATTCTATGATTGTATGTTGTCCTATGGACTAAACCCTCCGATTTATATAGACACCGAAGGGGGCTAGGGTTACACAGAGTCGGTTACAAGGGAGGAGATCTACATATCCATATTGCCAAGCTTGCCTTCCACACCAAGGAGAGTCCCATCCGGACACGAGACGAAGTCTTTAACCTTGTATCTTCATAGTCCAACAGTCCGGAGACCCTCTAATCCAGGACTCCCTCAACGATGAAATCTTTGTTGCCGAGGCTGACATCATCCTCGGAGACCGGTAGGCAGTTGCTATCTTCCAATTCCTCGTTCCCTCGTCGGGGTTGACTTGCCCCTCCTCCACATCATCCTGTTCGGATGCGGGCTCGACGGGGGCTTCGGGGTCTTCGGCGTTCTTTGGAGTGTTATTGTCTCCGGTGCCGGTATTACTGTCTTTTTCATGACGTGATTTTGAGTGGCGTCGCTGGCGTCGGCACTTCGGTGGTGCCTCAATAGCTTTGTCCTCCACCAGATCCTTCCCGCCTTTGCCGTCATCCTCTTTGGGTGTATCCACCATATACACGTCGTATGTGGAGGTGACCGTCCAATGTCCGATAAACGGCGGGTCTTGGCTTTGTTTGTCTCCGGCATCGTCGTCCATGCCGTCGATGTCTTCGAAAGTGTAATCCAACATGTCGGTTAAGTCCTCAACAGTGGATATGAAGTGGGTGGTGGTTGGGACGTAAAATTCCCTGCTCTCAGCCCCTAATCCGGGCTGGGTGTAGTTCGGAGGTGATCCCGCTGTAATGGCGAGGGATCGCATTAAGTACAAAGCCTCGTTTAAGAGCAAGGATTGGACGGGGAAACGAGAGTCCGCAGAACCAGCCAGGGCAAAAGCCTCCTAGCCATGCTTACTTGGCATGGACTTCGAGAGTTCGGAGCTAGAGTCTGGGGCGAGTCTGGCCTTTCAATGATAGGGGAACCTAGTTTGACTCCGGGCTTGCCGATGACACAATCGCCTCTAGATCTCTGATAGTGAGCTTCATAGCAGAGAGTCTGGCGGGCTCCAAACTCCCATCTTCGGGCCCGGCAGTTTGCTCCGGATCTAAGGCCAAAGCGGTGGTCGGGGTCGCGAACCCTTCAAAGATCAAGTCTCCTCGGATATCAGCAACATAATTTAGGTTTCCAAAACTGATCTGATGACCAGAGGCGTAGCTGTCGATCTGTTCGAGGTGGCCAATTGAGTTGGCACGCAGAGCGAAGCCATCAAACACAAAAATTTGACCAAGGAGGAAAGTTTTCCCCGAAACAACATCGTTGTTGATGATTGAACGAGCCATCGAACCTTCTGTCGACGGCACAGTGGAACTCTCAATGAAAGCACCAATGTCGGTGTCAAAACCGGTCGATCTCGGGTAGGGTGTCTCGAACTGTGCGTCTAAGGATCGAAGGTAACAGGAGACAAGGGGGACACGATGTTTACCTAGGTTGGGGCCCTCTTAATGTAGGTAAAACCCTGCATCCCGCTTGATTGTATTTGATGAGTATAGGGGTTACAAGAGTTGATCTACCTCGAGATCGTAATGGCTAAACCTAGATATCTAGCCTATATGAATTCTGATAGTCTCTACGGACTAAACCCTCCGGTTTATATAGACACCGGGGGAGCCTAGGTTTGTACAGAGTCGATTTACAAAGAAAGGAAACTACACATCCGGACGTTAAGCTTGCCATCCACGCAAAGGAGAGTCCCATCCGGACACGGGGGGAAGGTCTTCTACCTTGTATCTTCACGACCCATCAATTCGGCTCACAACACACGGGCCGGACTCTCTAGGACCCCTTAGTCCAGGACTCCCTCGACGGGTGAGTGTGATGGCGACGACGACTAGACCTGGGGGCGGGGCGGGGGGGGGGGGGGTATTATCCTCACAGGAGCTCGCTCCAGTAGGAAACGGAGGCTGATTTGCCTCGTGCAGGTGCGGAACAAGTGTTGATTTGCCAAGTGCGGGTGAAAAACACAGCACACCAATGATCCACATTCTTCCGTGTGGAAGTGTGGTTGCAACATTGGTAAGAGCGGAAGCGGCAAAACAACCAAGCCATTTACCGGGTTGCAAGCGGTAGGAAAAGGTCAGGCTGAAACTTCCCTCCCGCAGGAGCGGCTGGTGCGCCCTCCAAACCAACGCCACCAGCCTCCAAATATAATGGCTCGCGGGCTAGATATTAATCACTCTCCGTCAATTATGACGAGTCTAATTTTAAAAACAACAACTAAGAAGTCTAATAAAGTGCATTCTTTTTGGCCAAAATAGCCATATCGATGGTTATTATGCCATCGGCCTGATATGGAGAGTTTCCATGGTACTCAATCCATCCGACTTTACTGCACCTCCTCACATTTAGTGTCAAGTTTTAACTATAAAATTAACTAATAAAATATAAACTATACCTCACAAATTTATATGATGAGGATCCTCTTTCAAATACAAATCTAATGATATACTTTTTCTATAACATATACATCATTTTTAATACATAATATAAGGTGCTGCTGGTCAATTGGAAATCCTCAAAAATATCGTCCATCAAATAGGTCAAACGAGAAACCGAGATAAGGAAAAAATAGCTCATGTAGGCATGTAGCCAATTTTGTAAGGATCCATTGAAGACTCTTAGACCTCTTTCAATGCATTGGTGCTAAGGTGGGGTGCTAAATGCGTTAAAAAGCTTAGCAACTGCTCTCTTCAATGCATTGGTGCTTAACTTTTGTAGCAAAGCCTTCCTCATTTAATGTTTTAACACCAAAACACCTTCATGCATTGGTTAATAGTCATTTTGCGTAGGTCCACATCCTTAGCATCGTTTTCTCCCGGGATCACCATAATGCTATCTCTTCTCTTTAATTGCTCTGCCACGTCACTTTTTTTTCTATGTGACGTCCTTAGCACCGGTACACCTTGGAGCACTGGAAGAGCCTTACATTTTCCATACGTTACATGTGCGTCCGTCAATACAAGGCCACAAAACTCAAGGACGTGAACATGGTAACGGGAGTAATGTAAGTATACTAGAAGAGCCGAAAAATATCGGTGGGGTGGTCAGGATGCAGTAAACTCGGACGTGCAGATTGTGGCTCGTGGTCGACCAAACATAATACTACCACTGAGATTTGAGACTAATCCTTTTCTCTCCCTCCCTATCTACAGCAGCACAGCGCACAACATGTAGTACTATGTGCCTATACTTTTTTCTGACAAGTGTAGTATGTGTATATACTGAAGCACTAAGGCCAACTCCACCGCTCGACCTCAAACGGACATCCGTTTTGTCCGGTTTTTATCCCTTTGGGTAGGGATTTGGGATCGTGTCCGGGCCTGTTTTGGGATGTGGTGGCCGTGCGCCTAGCGCGCGGCCGCATCCTTTTACCCCATCCTGTCCGCGTCTATTTAAAAAAAAGGGACGTTTCAAATGTCAAGCCCCAGTTCACGACCCGAATTCATCACGCCGGCAACAAAGCCAGCGGCCTACACGACCATCGCCGGCAACACAGCCAGCGGCCGGCAACACAGTCAGCCTCCAAAATGAATAGTTGTCCTCACCAGCAACACATCCAGCGGTCGGCAACACAGCCGGCCTCCAAAATAAATGTTTTTTCGCCGGCACACTGCCAGCGGCCCAGCGGGCGGGCGGCACCCATGCCAGCCTTCAAAAAGAACGACCACGCCGATCGGACGACCTAATTCAGGCCTTCGGCGTCGAGCATCTCCTTCTGCTTGGCCTCGAACCAGGCCCTCGTCTTGTCGCTCATCTTCGACAAGTCCACGCTCATGATCGCAAGGGCCACCTCCTTCGCTTTGGTGGCGGCATTGGTGGCCTCGATGTCGAGCTGCCTCTACCTGGCCTTGACGTTGTCGGCCTCGATGTCGAGCTGCCTTTGCCGGGCGGCCTCTTCCATGTCGAGCTGCCTTTGCCGGGCCGCCTTCTCCATGTCTATCTTCCTCTTCTTGGCCGCCTCCTCCATCTCAAGCTTCTGTCGTTGGAGGTCTAGGTATTGCTTCATTTGCTCGTCCTTGCTTTGCCGTTTCTTCTCGTCCCTCACATCCTTATGTGACATCATGCTATGCAAAGTCTCATGCAAGGCCATGGATGAGGCGTCACGTATGTCGTCCACCTTTGAGCTGGTCTTGCCCCTCGGCCTCTTCAACGCCTCGCCATCCCCACCTCCGGCGAACTTGGCCGTCTTCTTGCCTCTCTTCCTTTGAAGTTCACGGTATTGATCCTTAAACTTAGGGCAATTGTTGATAATCATCCAACAATGCGTAAGAGTGAATGGCCTATCATTGTGCCGGGCCTTGAATGCCTCCAAAGATTGAAATGCCTACACCACATGATCAACAACAAGTGAACATGCAAACATATACACGGCCGAAGTCTCATGGCCGTAGCAAGGGCTAGAAAGAGAAGAGCATACCATGTCTCCAACGTCGAGACCACTCACGGGTCGTGCTTCAACGCTCTCAAGTGCGGCACAATACTTGTTGCACTCTTGTTGAATGAACAACCATCTTTTTTGAATCGAACCGATGCTACGGTTGCTTGTAATTTGGTAGGGCTCAAACATCTTCCTTTCATGGAATGTTTTGTGGACTCTCGTCCAAAAAACAATGCCTTTTTGTTGCGCGCCGGTCCTTGGATCTTGACTAATCTCCATCCAACATTGGCAAATCAACTTGTCCTCATCTTGTGTATATGAACCGGTGCGAATGCTCTTCCGCTTCTTTTGTGCTTCCGCTCTTTGGGTGAGCTCGTCTATGAACAATGGAGCGCCACTAATATCAACATCATTGGCTTCATCTTCATCTTCACCTTCGACATAGATGTCATCGTCTTCATGCCACGAATCACCATGGTCGTAGTCAGCACGGTCATCGGCCTCTTCATCGGGCACGTACTGGGCGCGGCCATCCTAACTTTGGGTCTCATCGGGGTCGTAGGCACGGCCATGCGCACCCTGGAAGATCACGTCTTTCATGTACTGGTTGTAGAAGGGGTCGTCCACCATTGGCGTTGAGGTTGGCATTTCGTCAAACAACACGCGGGGGGCCGGCATGGTGCCCGTGAACGGTGCACGCGCCTGCTTTCTTTGTATCTCGACGAAAGGCCGCCCGCCGCTGCTGGACCCAGGCGTCACGTTGAGGTCGATGACGGCTGCGGGGCGTGGTGTGGACGGCGCGAACAAGCCCACATCCGGTGACGCCGAGAAACGGGTCTGGCCGTCGTGCCTGGGTGGAGGAAAGCCGGGAGACATGGGCGCGGCGCGCGACGTCGGCGACTGGCAGTGCGTAGGCCGGGCGACCGACGAGCCTGTGCTCGCCGGGCCGACGGCCGCTGCATGGAACCCGCCGGACGGCCCATGCCAAGCATGAGGATGGCGTGCGCTTTGCTGACGAGGTCCTCCTTCTCGTCGGCAGCGGCCTTGCGCCGCGCGGCCTCCAGCTCCTCGCGCTGGGCGGCGAACTTGGCCGCGGCGGCATTCATCTTGACGGCCGCTCTCCATTCCCTCCTCTTCGCCGATTCCGCGTCCAACTTGGCGATCTCCTCCGGCGTGTACTCCGACCGCGGCTTCCTTGGTGCCTTCTTCTTCACCTTTGCGGTCGGGTCGACGGCCAGGCCGCCGGAACTCGGCGGGGCGTCGGCCATGGACGGGGGAAAGAGGGGGGAGGGACGTGGAAGGGTTTGGGGGAAATGACGCCAAATGGCCGTCGGGGGGTTTTTGGTTTCTCCCACCGACAGGCGGGCCAGGGGAGGACAAGCGCGCGCGTCCCGCCCGTCCACACGCTATCCGTTTCACTCCAAAAACGGCGCAAGTTTGGGCCGGGGATGGGTCGAAAACGGACACAAAGCGGACAAAAGTCCGTTTGCTCCCGTGCGCTGGGCCGCCTTTTTTGTTCCTTTTACCTCAAACGGACGGAGCCAGACAGGATAGGGTCGCGCGGTGGAGTTGGCCTAATAAAGCACCACGAAGTTTACATTATCCATGTGCTCAGTATCCCATTCCGTGCCAGCGTCGCATGGGTCGCATCCGCGTTTCAGATTTAACTTTCCAGGGAGCCTTTTGTAGCGAAGCAGCATATGCGACCGACTCGACGGAGCACCGGTACCGGTACCGGATATGGTTGCCAGTACAGGCAGAACTGCCATGCCGTTGTGCCCTGTACGCTCCCCATATCCCCCAAAGATGCTTGTGTTTCTTTTACCAGCCGTTGGCGTCAAATTGATCCCAAGAAACTCAAGTCCTGCAGTGAAGCACGGGAGCATAGTACGATAGAAGGATACTACAGCTAGAATCATGCCGATCTTAGTACGAGTATTTAACTCCTAATCCGAGCCCTGAGCATGTGCGCACACCACCGTTGGGACTTGGGACTTGGGAGCGTCTTGCTTCAGATATCTCTCTCTCTCTCTCTGTCCCTCTCTCGCTGGAATCTTGTTAGGAGTAGTAAATGGATTGTGTACGTTGTGTTGGTGGTTTCAACTCTCTACTGAGCACCCGAATCTCGATTACCAGTTTACCACTGGAGTCTGGAGAATTTTACCGTGGGTAATTACCCAATCCATCAAAGACCAGGGTCAAAAATGCAGCGATTGACGTTGGCCGAGGCTGACAGTCGGGGACCAAGTAGCGCTGCCGCTGAAGTCAGATCGTCTGGCCACTAGCGGCAGTGCGACAGGGAGGGGGAGCTGAGCGTGGTCCAATAATTCATCAACGGCCATATGGGCGACCTGCTGACACGGGAGCACCAGCCGAGCACTGTCAGCTTTACTCGGGGGCTCACTGTGCGTGCGTGGCATGTGTTCCTCGCCTCTGCGAACATTTCGGTAAAGATAAAACAGTGCTCCAATCGAGTCGAATGGATCTGGTGCTGCCCTTTTAACGTGCCCGCTCCCGTCGCCACTACCCCCTGTTTCCGCGGGAGCTATGGCTATGCCGGTGAAAATGTTACCGTGCTACTAGTAGAGAGTAGATCCATGTGTGTCTCTGTTCGCCTCCAAACATTGGTACTGAAGGCTAGCGTGTAGACAGTAGCCGCTGTGGCGCACCCCGGCGTTTATGTGTTCTTCTTGGCTCTGTTTGGAATGCAAGATGGTAAAACTTACAGAAATTGGATGTTATACTCCGTCCCAACGTTTTTAACACTACACTAATAGATTTTTTATAATATTTTCTTCTCTCAAAAGTACGCAAAGTGCGTACCATAGTTTGGCAGAGGCCAGTTAGAAGAAATACAAGGGATGGCTCAAGCCACGACAAGGCAAGCACATCCAACCATCCACTCCACACTCACACGGTAAACTACTCGGCTAAGGGCCTGTTCGGTAGCCCTCTGGCTTCTCAACTCCTCAACTCCACACGCGGAGTGCAGCCAAACGGTCTAATTCTTGGTTTTGCGAGGGAGAAGCCGGCTAATCTCGTAGTGCAAATTTGACGGAGTCCTGGAGTTGGAAAACCTGAGCTCCAGGAAAACTGGGAAGCGGGAGTTGAGTCAAATTACGTTGAGACTGCCACCGCCAAGTCGTTTGATGAACCGGTACGAGGAGGATGCGAGTGTCTGAGAGAACAGAGGGCCGACCCAATCGATCCCCTCTCATCCTCCTGCCCTGCAAAAAACATAGCCGCCGCAAGGAGCATCCTGAGCTCCTCCTCCGCAAGTCGTCGTCCGCCGCCGCCCCACCGAGACCACGCCGTCGGACGCTTCCCTCGCTGGCCCGACCTGAAGCACGCTTCGCCCTTGACGGAGCTGAGCCCGAGGGGAAGTAGCTGGCACGTGGAGGACCACCTCTCCTTCGGGACGGCGCACAACAGCCCACACTCCCACAACGCGTCCCAGAGTGCGCCACGGCGGACGCACAGGAGCGGCATGAGGAAGGCGGCGGAGCCCGGGAGAGCTAGATGGAAAAGTTGACCAACTTTGAGAGTTTATACAAGAATCTGTGCTCCCGAATGCTGGGCTAACTCTAGGAGTTTATAAGAGAAGTTGGCTGCTGGCTACAGGATGTGGAGTTGAGGAGTTTGAGGTGGATGAGGGCTACCGAACACGCCCTAAGTGTTGGACTCCCCTCCCTCCTGCCGCAACCCATAGATTGAGCTCTTGGAGAGTTTTCTCTGCCGTGTCCCGTTCATTGACAATATCAGCTCGTGAGACGACCCTCCCATTTCTCTGCTTACAGATGTACCAGTAGATCAAGACGATGAACGAGTCGAAACCTTTGTGTTGCAATTTTGGGATACGTTTGCGAGTAGCCGACCACCATGTCTCCAGCTGATCCTCCGCCGACGGCAAGATCGAAAGATCAACCCTGACTCTCCCAAAGCACAGGAACCACACTTGTCGAGCGAAGACATTGCAGTAAGAGCAACTCCAATGGGGCGATCCAAACGGACGGCGCATTTGTCCGCTTTTTGTCCGTTTGGATCGGCCGGCCGCCTGGCGTCCGCCCAGTTTTGCATTTGGGTCGGCAATGCGCCCAACGCGCTGACCCATTTCATGTCCGCATTCAACTTTTAAATAAAAAAGGCCCGTGGCCGATCATCCCCGCGGCCATGTCTCATGCCGGCACCATGCCAGCACCGGCATACAATGCCGGCTTCAGAAAATACCACAGTTCATGCTGGCGCACTCACCAGCCGGCCGGCACACATGCCAGCACACAAAAAATGGTGGGACTTGAGTTCGACCATGCCATCGCGGCTCCCGTGGTCATGTCGGCACACCTGCCGGCATACAAAAAAGATGGCCCTCAACGCCATAGATCACTCGTCGTCGAACTTGAGCATGTCGGCCTGCATCTTCTCGAACCACGGCCTCTTCCTTGGCGACAAGGCATTGAGATCCACCTTCATGATCTCCACCCCGGTCATCATGCTTGCAAGAGCCACTTCTTTCGCCTTTGTCTTGGCGTTGGCGACCTCGATCTCTAGCATCTTGGCTTGCTTCTCCGCCTCGAGCTCCAACATCTTGGCTTGCTTCTCGGTGTCAAGATCAAGCCTCCTCCTTTGGATCTCCATGAAAGCATCCATTTGCTCCGCCTTGAAACGCCGGCGATCCTCCTCCCTTGAGTCCTTCTTATTCATCATGTCGTCCACGCTTGCGATCAAGGCGTTGGTGGCCGCATCTCGCTTGTCCTCCTTCTTGGAGTTGGTCTTCCCCCGCGGCCGTGCCGGCTCGCCCTCCCCAACATCCTCCACGACGCCCTTCCCCCCACGTGCCTTGAGTGCGGCATATTGTGCCTTGAACTTCTCTTCGTCCTTGATGACCCGATAGCAATGGGAGAGGTTGAAGCACTAGCCATTGTGTTGAACCTTGAATGCCTTCAAAGCTTGAAATGCCTACAAAATGTTTCCATGCAAGCATATGGGCAAGTGATAGCAAATGAGGACGTAAAAGGATGATCTTGATGGCACAAAAGAGGGCGGCTTGTTTGCTATCATACCATGTCTTGCACGTCGATGCCGCTCACGGGGCGGGCCTTGATGCTCTCATGGGTGGCACAAAACTTGTTGCACTCCTGTTGGATCACCCTCCACCGCTTGGAAATGGAGACCCATCCGCGCGTGCTCACAAATTGGTAAGGTGGAAACTTCTTGCGCTCATGAAACTCGTGGTGCACACGAGTCCAAAAGATTGAATGCTTTTGCTCGGCGCCCGTCTTTGGGTCTTGTACAATGTCTCGCCAACACTCGCAAAGAAGCTTATCCTCGGCAGCTGTGTACGCCTTCATGCACTTGCTCTTGCGCTTCGGCTTAGGACCGACGGTTTGGTTGGCGAGCTCATCCTCGAACAAAGGCTCCACTTCGATGTCGCACTCGTCCTCTTCCTCTAGCCCATAGTCCTCCAGGAACTCGTGGTCGAGGGGGAAGCCGTCCAGGTCGATGCCGACCTGATCACGCATGAAGGCCGCCTGATCGGGATCATAGCAAGCGGCCGGCGTGAACGCCCCACGGCCTTCCTGGCTTTGTGTCTCGTCGGGATCGTAGCCAGTGCCCGGCGCACCACCCTCGAAGATGAGGTTTTGCATGTAGTCCTCGTCGACAGCGGATGACATTTCCTCGAATAGGTTACGGGCGTCCGGGAGCCCGCCGACCGGCCTCCGTCGCGCGCGTTTCCTCGTGCCGCCGGACGACGAGCCACCGACCACTTGGGTGGCGTTGAGGTCGATGGGCGCGGGCGCGGGCGTGGAAGGCGCGACCACGCTCACGTCGTGTGAGCACTCCCCGGAGAGGCGGGAGGCCTGCGGGTAGACGTGGAAGTCGGGGACCGGGTTGCAAGTCGACGCGCGGGGTGAGTCGGGCAGCACCATCCGAGGAAATGCCGATGAGCCGGTGCTGGCCGCGGCGACGGCGGCTTGGAGGATGTTGTGCTGGCTAGGGTTTACCCCTAGCATGTAGAGCGCCTCCCTCGTTGCCGCGGCGACACGGGCATTGGTGAACTCCTGCTATGCGGCGGCGACGGCGGCGGCCTGCGCAGCGACCTCATCCCTTGCGTCCGCGGCGTGCCTCCGGCCCTTCCTCTTGGCCGACTCCCTTGCCCGCTGTTTGGGCATCAGCGCCTTCTTCGGCTTGGTCGTGGCGGCGGTCTTGCGTGGGGCACGAGGCTTGCCTTTCCCAGAGGGGGCGACGACGCCGGACGAGGCAAGGGAGGCGAGGCCGACAGTGGCGTCGAGGTCGATGGCGTCCTCCATGACTGGTTGGGGAGCGTGGGCGCGCGCGGGCGGGAGCGTTTTTGGGGAAAATGGGGGGAATGTTGGTGGCTACCACTGACCGGCGGGCCCGAGGAGAGGAGTAGACGCGCGCGCGCGTCTGTCTCGTGTCTGCGCCGATGCAAATCCGGCTCAAAATTGGGCCTGGAATGGGTCGCCCACGGACGAAAAATGGACGCGCGTCCGTTTGGGTCGGCACGTTGGGCTGCCACTTTTGTCCGCGCCGACCCAAGCTGACGCGGGCGGACGAAATGGGTCGCCCCATTGGAGTTGCTCTAAGATGTGATCCGTCGTGTCCTCCTCCTAATCGCAAAGGAAACATGGCGAACTCTGATCTTGAAGCCCATTCCTATGTCTTCTATCTAACATCCATAGCAGGTATTGCAATGCCAGCCACATGAAAATCTTGCAAGTGAGGGGCGCCCAACATTGCCATACCACCGAAACGCATTGAAACCGGATGCCCCCTTCGCAAAGCATCTTGTGGGTTGAGTCGGCTGAGTATGTACTGTTGGAGATATGCCCTAGAGGCAATCATGTATGATGATATTGCATATGACTTTATGAATAAAGATAGTCCTTGGACATTATTAATGGTGTATATCAGCAAGTACGTGACTTGTTTGTGGGACTATGCATTGTATGGGCCTCTTCGAATCGCAGGATCGCAAAAGTACAGGAATAGGAAAAACGTAGGATTGAAATGACATGCCCATTGGATTCCTACAGGATTTGAGTTTGTTTGATTGTATTGAAAAACAAAGGATTTCTTCCAAGAGGTTGGAGTGGATGTTATAATTCCTATGAAATGTAGTACAAATGAATCCATAAGAAAAAATCCTACGGAATTCAATCATGCGAATCAAACGATCAACACAGGAAAAATTCCTAAGGATTCTAATCCTTCAAAAATCCTATGAAAATCCTTTGAATCAAAGAGGCCCTATGATGGTTGTCCTAAAAGGTCTCTAGTCGAAAGGGCTTTGTGGACGCGCAACCGACTAGACTAGCATATGACATGGTGGATGGCTCGGTCTCACTAGCCATGGAGCATTGGATGCTAGCCGGATAATATGGACTCAGAAGGATATGCTCGGATTCGACATAGTCGGATCCGGGTCGAGATAAGGTCCGAGTGGGACAGACCCAACCATGATACACATCGATATATAGGTCATTTGTGAGTCTCTAGTACAACATACGTTCTATCTCCTAAGACCCGAGCTGGTGCATGTACTCAGGATGGTGACAGGTCTGCTTTGGGCCGACCAAACACTACTCCGTGACTGGGTAGTTACAAAGATAGGTTTCGGGCTTGTCCAAACCCATAGACATGGCAGAGCAAGATGGGATTTGCCCCTCCGAACAGGAGAGATATACTTTGGACCCCTCGTGAGATCCGACCAAGATAAGCATGGCCATGCAACAAGGATTATAAGATAATCCAATTTGTGGTTGGCATCGCTGGAACAAGAAAGAGGCTGGTCTAGCACAGGGATGACAGGCCCGCCTTGAGCCTGACAACATATATCGTGTTGCAAAGGGGACAGAAGTGTGACATGTTGTATAGGTTCGCCAACCGGCTTCATTGTCTACTTGATGGTTGGCACGACTTGCTAGAGGCCGCTACCAGCCAAGCAGGTTGGAGGTGATCCGAAGTACGACCAAACCGACTTAAACCTAAGGGGGCGTGCGCTTAAGGGAAGGAACATGTGAGGTCGGAACCGACTTCATGAGTCAGATGTGATCAAACTGGGACTCGGATCGAGGCCGAACAGACTTTGGGCTTTAGGATCTGTATGAGACACAAGAGTTGAGCCCGCAATAGATGCCTATATATAGTGGAGGTGCGGCACACTCATTCGATTGATCGCTTCACCACCATCACTAGGGCTTTGCATGTGTTGCAAGTAGCCACCTCCACACACCACCGATTGTGTGATCAGACCTAGCAGTCCGTCGCACGATGTTCCTCCTGCACGCACGGATACCGTTAGAGGCGGTGCACTTGCGCCGCTCCGATGAACCTATACGTGGGATCCAACGACCGACTATTCCAGGGAGATCGGACGAGGAGGAGACGACTCTGGACGCACTGCCCCAACTCTGCTTCCGCTACACGACACTACGCGTCTAGTGGTAATGATCTGTGATCCATTCTCATAGCATGTTCTTGGATGTTTTGCGGGTAATTTTAACTTGCAGTTGACACACCCTACCGTAGAAACCAACATGTACCACTAGATGTCCATTGCCAAATCATCTTGTCCTCGGTGTTAGGCGTGATTTGCATGGTCATCGGCATCTCCCACCACCGTGCACCAGGCCATCATTAGATAGCTCTACCACAACATACAGTATCCAAGCGTGTAGCCGCAAGGCATCCTTGATCGTCCTCCCATTTACCACTTGCGTACTAACCCTTACAAACACAAGGGGCGCAATATCTGCCACACGAGTCCCGTTTAGCCATCGATCCTTCCAAAACAACATGCGAGAGCTGTCATCGAGCTATCACTTAACCAGGCGGTTGAAAGCTGAGTAGACGTGCTTATCCATGGTGAAGCTCAAACCCTGCTAAGTTCTCTAATCATACATGCATCACAACCATTCCCACTGAAGACGCAACGCAATCCCCTACTTCCGGAGGTCCAACACACCTAATCCCCCGAGGTACTTGGGCCGGCAGACGCGTTGCCAAGACACCACACATTTGCCGCCATGAATCTTACAAGAATTTGAGACGCGTGAATTGTACAATACAACTATTTGAATGTTCCACAAGAGTTTTGTGGAAATTGTTTCTTCGAGAGAGAGGAGGGGAGGAGAGATAAAGACACATTTTATGTTGGACTTCTCAAAGAAAATGAAAATATAAGGTTTGAGCAACTGTTTATAATCCTCCAAAAGGGAAGGAAAAGGAATGGTTCCGTAGAAATGTAAAAATCCCATCATACAATCCAAATGGCATGATAGGAAAATTTCCTATATGATTCATTTCTATGAAATTCCAAACAGGCCAAGGAATGCACCTGCGAAGCATGTCTAGTTTCGATTTAGTAGTGAATTAATGATGGTGTGATCTTGATTGGGGAGTAACCAAACCATGAGAGCATGTTTGTATCCTGGTCATAATTTCGGTGTAGGTCTAATCTTGTTGCTTTGGACTTTGGGGGAGCAAAATGAGGTGCGACAAGATATATGATCCTACAACTTCGCGGTAACAAAAGTAGAAAACCAAAACCAAGCAACAAAAATGTCAAAGTGGTTGTTAAAATCAAGATGATGAATATCGAAAGGCTATGTGACATATGTGAATAAACACTCCAACATAAAAAAACTTATATGAATCTAAAATATTTTAAAGAAGAATAGTGTGATGTCGGCGGGGGCGGGCGGGGGGTGGGGTAGTAGTGCCCCTAGCCCTAACTCAACTAAATATGTGTAATCTATAATTGATGTACACAGAGTAAACCTTTTTCTTTTACATTGTTTACAAGAGAAAATATGCATTATATACAAGAGACCACGAATTGGTAGGGAGGGGTTGGTGGCCATCAGCGACAAAGGGGACGAGCAGCATGCGTTGATCACCCTTGGTGGTAATAATATGTGTAAGATTGTTGTATGAATGGATGTACCTTTTGGTGTCAATTTGATTGTGCGCAATGACACAATGTTCATGTGATTGTTGTGGAGCACTTAGTAGGTTAATTCGGTCTAGGTTGGATCCCCATAAATCTCGTATCAAAGTCATGCCGACCATAACAAGTCTTAGTTAGCTAGGACATTAGATAACATAAACTATTTGTAAAAATATAGCAACTTGTTGTGTGCAAAAATATCTGTAATATCCACCCCTCTCGGTTTGAGGTAAAACTTAACTAATTGCACTCAAGAATATTGCCCTATTCTTAAGAGTCACATCCTTTTCCAAACTCTTGTAGATGGACGCTGTACACCATGACCTTCTCAAGGTTGGTTTCACATGGGCCTTGTAGGAGTACTGATACGTCTCTGTCGTATCTACTTTGCCAAACACTCTTGCCCTTGTTTTGGACTCTAACTTGCATGATTTGAATGGAACTAACCCGGACTGACGTTGTTTTCAGCGGAATTGCCATGGTGTTATTTATGTGCAGAAACAGAAGTTCTCGGAATGACCTGAAACTCCACGGAGATTATTTTTGGAAATAATAAAAAATATTGGCAAAGAATCAAGGCCAGGGGCCCCACACCCTAGCCACGAGGGTGGGTGCGCGTCCCCTGTCTCGTGGGCCCCCTGGAGCTCCTCCGACCTCAACTCCAACTCTATATATTCGTGTTCGGAGAGAAAACAATCAGAGAGAGGATTCATCGCGTTTTACGATACGGAGTCGCCACCAAGCCCTAAACTCTCTCGGGAGGGCTGATCTGGAATCCGTTCGAGGTTCCGAAGAGGGGAATCCGTCGCCATCGTCATCATCAACCATCCTCCATCACCAATTTCATGATGCCCACCGCCGTGCGTGAGTAATTCCATCGTAGGCTTGCTGGACAGTGATGGGTTGGATGAGATTTATCATGTAATCGAGTTAGTTTTGTTAGGGTTTGACCCCTAGTATCCACTATGTTCTGAGATTGATGGTGCTATGACTTTGCTATGCTTAATGCTTGTCACTAGGGCCCGAGTGCCATGATTTCAGATCTGAACCTATTATGTTTTCATGAATATATGTGAGTTCTTGATCCTATCTTGCAAGTCTATAGTCACCTACTATGTGTTATGATCCGGCAACCCCGAAGTGACAATAATCGGGATCACTATCGGCGATGACCTTAGTCTGAGGAGTTCATGTATTCACTATGTGTTAATGCTTTGTTCTGGTACTCTATTAAAAGGAGGCATTAATATCCCTTAGTATCCATTAGGACCCCGCTGCCACGGGAGGGTAGGACAAAAGATGTCATGCAAGTTCTTTTCCATAGGCACGTATGACTATATTCAGAATACATGCCTACATTACATTGATGAATTGGAGCTAGTTCTGTGTCACCCTATGTTATGACTGTTATATGATGAACCATATCCGGCATAATTCTCCATCACTGATCCATTGCCTACAAGATTTCCATATATTGTTCTTCGCTTATTTACTTTTTCCGTTGCTATTGTTATCATCACTACAAAATACCAAAAACATTACTTTTGCTATCATTACCTTTTGCTACCGTTACCACTACTATCACATTCTTTGCTACTAAACACTTTGCTGCAGATATTAAGTTATCCAGGTGTGGTTGAATTGACAACTCAGCTGCTAATACTTGAGAATATTCTTTTGCTCCCCTTGTGTCGAATCAATAAATTTGGGTTGAATACTCTATCCTCAAAAACTGTTGCGGTCCCATATACTTGTGGGTTATCAAGACTATTTTCTGGCGCCGTTGCCGGGGAGCATAGCTCTATTCTTTGAGTCACTTGGGATTTATATCTGCTTATCACTATGAAGAAATTGAGAGATCCAAAAACCAAAATTTATCCCTCAACTATGAGGGGAGGTAAGGAACTGCCATCTAGCTCTGCACTTGATTCACCTTCTGTTTTGAGTAAGCTTGCGGCACCTAAACCTGCTTCTACTATTAATTCTGATATGTCGCATATTATCGATGATGCCACTTCTGCTATGCATGATACTTATGATGAAACTACTTCTATGCTTGATACTACTGTGCCACTTGGTGAATTTCTTAATGAACAACTTGCTAGGGCTAGAGAGAATGAAATTATTGAATCTAATAATATTGATGAAAGTAATGATGAAGGCTCTCCTAATAAATATGAATTACCTGTTGTGCCTGAGGGCTATGTTATGGATGAAGGAACTAAAAGAGACTTTCTTGCTTGCAATGATAGAAGTGATCTTAAGAAGTTATTAGGTAAGCTTAAACAAAAAACTCGGAATGCTAGAATGAAATATGATCCTGCTTATGCTACTTCACCTATCTTTGTTACTGATAAGGATTATGAATTCTCTATTGATCCTGATATAATTACTTTGGTTGAATCTGATCCTTTTTATGGCTATGAATCTGAAACTGTTGTGGAACATCTTACTAAATTAAATGATATTGCCACCCTATTCACTAATGATGAGAGAACCCGCTACTTTTATATCCTTAAAATATTTCCGTTCTCATTAAAGGGTGATGCTAAGATATGGTTTAATTCTCCTGATCCTAGTTGTGTGCGTAGTCCCCAGGATATGATTTATTACTTCTCTGCTAAATATTCCCCTGCTCATAAGAAACAAGCTGCCTTAAGGGATATATATAATTTTGTGCAAATTGAAGAAGAGAGTCTCCCACAAGCTTGGGGGAGGCTTCTCCAACTACTTAATGCTTTGCCTGGTCATCCTCTTAAGAGAAATGAAATACCTAATATCTTTTATAATGGACTAACCGATGCTTCCAGAGATTACCTGGATAGTTGTGATGGTTTTGTTTTCAGGGAAAGAACACCGGATGTACCTGAAATTCTATTGAATAATATGTTGACAAATGAAAATAATTGGACACTTCCTGAGCCAGCTGTCGTGGTTCTAAGTCTGACAGTAGAATGGGGGGTATGAATGTAGAGGCAAGATCCTAGCCATGGAGGAGTTGTACACGCGAGTTTTACGAGTTCAGGCCCTTCTCGGAGGAAGTAATAGCCCTACGTCTCGGAGCTCGGAGGCGGTCGACTGGATTATATGCGTGTGAGTTACAGGGGGTGCGAACCCTTGTGCCTGTGGAGGGGGGTGGCTTATATAGAGTGCGCCAGGACCCCAGCCAGCCCACGTCACAGAGGGTTTAAGGTACATTGAAGAGAGAACGTTACTGGTAGCGCCCACAATAAAGTGCTATAAATGACAATTAAGCCTATAAGTAAATGCCCGACCATTGTTCATGCAGAGTGGCTTTAGCTCTTCTCCCGTCGAGTGACTTCTGCGACGGTCGGGTGACATTGATTCTTCCGAGTGGAACGTCTCTGGTCGAGTGGATGAAGGTACCCTTTGAATGATCCTGGCATTAGGGTGACGTCCTAGGGGAGGATGTCTAGGTCAGGTCTATGACCCTACCCTAGGTACATAGCTTCATCATTAGCCCCCGAATGGTTCAGGATCCGAGTGAAGGAGTTGATAATCCCTCCGATTCAGATTTTGTGCTTTGAGAATGTCTCTCCCAGAGGTCGAATGAACGTTCATGATGGCTTCAACTGCTTATTCAGTCACCTTGATCCATTCTTGGTTTTGTCGAGTGAACTTTCGTTGTTAAGTTTCGAGTGTTGATATGGAAAAAATCTTTCGTCTGACGGGTTGTTCTGCTGTCTGTGGATTTCGCGGGATTCGAATTTTGGGAAGCGCGCCGGGCGAGGGAGGCCGCAGTAATCGGGATGGATTAGGCAGGCCGCCTCGATCTCCACGCCACCTTTTTTGCCATGTATTGCGTGCGCGGCTGTTGCGAGATTTGATAAGATCGTTCGGGCCTACAAGTCAGTCACTCAGAAGAGACCTTATATAAGGCGCGGACCGGGGCTTTTGAATAGTGCGTCCCCATTCTTCTTCCTCCTCCTCAGATTTCTCTGATGTGCCTGCTTCTGCTCTCGGCATTGTCGCCCTGCTCGAACTCGATTCGCTGCCATGGGGAAGGAGAAGATGGTGGCGTTGGAGCGTGTGAAGAAGGCGACGACGAAGGGGAAAGGGAAGAAGACCAGCCGGGGCGGATCTTCGTCGAGGTCTGGCCTGCCGCCTGGCTGGATCCAGGGCAACTGGATCCGCTCGACAATCAGCCAAGATGACATCGATGTCCTGGTTGAGGGGGGACTTTTCGCCGAGGCGAGAAATGAATCGACTTAGGGCGGCCAAACAACCAGTAAGCTTCTGGACATCATGCACACACACACACACGGAGTTTCATCCGGAGTATGGCACCCACTTTCTCTAGGTTAGCGTCGATCCCTCGTTCGGAAACGAGAAAACCGAGTAATTTTCCTCCTGGAACTCCAAACATGCACTTTGATGGATTAAGCTTGATATCATACCTTCTGAGGTTGGCAAAGGTTTCAGCAAGGTCAGCCGGTAGGTCGGAACCTTTACGTGACTTGACCACAATGTCATCCATGTAAGCTTCCACATTCCGACTGATCTGAGTGAGTAAACACTTCTGAATCATCCGCATGAATGTGTCTCCAGCGTTCTTCAAGCCGAATGGCATAGTGACATAACAGAAGCACCCAAATGGGGTGATGAAAGCTGTTTTTATCTCATCGGGTCCATACAGACGGATCTGATGATACCCGGAATAAGCGTCCAAAAAGGACAAACGCTCACATCCCGCAGTCGAGTCAACTATTTGGTCGATGAGAGGGAGAGGAAAGTGATCTTTCGGGTAGGCCCGATTGATATGTTTGAAGTCAATGCACATGCGAAGTGAGTCGTCCTTCTATGGGACCATGACAACATTAGCTAACCACTTGGAGTGATAAATCTCTTGGATAAACTCAGCTGCTAAAAGCCGAGCCACTTCTTCACCGATTGCCTTTCTCTTCTGTACGGCGGACCGTCGAAGATGTTCTTTGACTGGTTTCACTTTTGGGTCGACTCGCAAATGATGCTCAGCCAATCCCCTGGGAACACCTGGCATGTCAGAAGGTTTCCATGCAAAGATGTCCCGGTTCTCACGGAGGAACTGGATGAGCGCTTCTTCCTATTTGGAGTCGAGTGTTGTTGAAATGTGAGTCGGAGCAGCATTGGGATCCGTTGGGTGAATATGAATCGGCTTCATTTCACCAGACGACTGGAACGCTAAATCCGTGGCAGGCTTCTTAGCTCGCAACAAATCACTCGGATCTGCATTTGTTTGATACTCCTGCAATTCTACTACTGCCATCTGTGCATCGGCGATCTTTGAGCCCTTCTGGAAGCACTCTTCTGCCTTCTTTCGATTGCCAGTGATCACCCCTTTTGGACCAGGCATCTCCAATTTGAGGTACACGTAACATGGCCGAGCCATAAAACGTGCATAGGCTGGCCTGCCTAGAATAGCATGATAAGCACTCTGGAAATCCACAACTTCAAATGTCAACTTTTCTTTGCGGTAATTCTTGGAATCACCGAAAACTACATCAAGGGCGATCTGGCCGAGTGATGCAGCCTTCTTGCCAGGAATAACTCCATGGAAACTCATATTGCTTTCACTGAGTCTGGACATCGGAATGCCCATTCCTTTCAACGTCTCTGCATATAGTATATTCAGACCACTGCCATCGTCCATCAGAACCTTAGTCAATCGAGTGCCTTCGACTACTCGGTCGACCACCAGCGCTTGCCTCCCAAGGGTGGCTATGTGCGCTGGGTGATCAGACTGGTCGAATGTAATGGCAGTCTGAGACCATTTCAAATAACTGGGTGTCACCGGAGCGACCATGTTCACTTCTCTGTTGATGACTTTCAGTCGACTCTTACTCTCAACATCAGCGAAAATCATCAGAGTGGAATTGACATGGGGGTAACCATCATCGTCCTCTTCCCCATCCTCGACTTTGTCCGTTTCCTTCTCCTTTTCCTTGGGCTATTTCTCTCGGAATTGCTGGATTAGGAGTCGACACTGTCGAGTGGTATGCTTCGGGTAAATGAAATTACCTTCTTCATCTTTCTTAGTGTGAATGTGGCATGGTAAATCTAGCACATCATTTCCATCTTGATCTTTTACTTTCTTGGGGTTCCACGGCCCTTTGGGTTTCCCTTTGAACTTTCCTTGAGTCACGGCGAAGGCTTCTCTAGGAGCAGCTGGCTCGGCTTTGCGCTTCTGCTTCCGACTGGAGTTCCCTCCTCCGGTTTCGTGGGCGACTGTTTTGTGCTTGCCACTCCGGAGTCGGTCTTCCTCTTCACCATTGGCGTATTTGGTGGCAATCTCCATCATTCGAGTCAGAGTCATATCTCCTGTCCGACCGAATTTCAGATTCAATTCCCGATACTTAACGCCTTCTTTGAAGGCACAAATTGCTTGGTGATCTAACACATTCTCCACTGTATGGTGTAATGTGATCCATCTTTGGATATAATCTCTCAGAGTTTCATTCAGTTTTTGAATGCAACACTGTAATTCTGTCAGCCCTGCTGGCCGTTTGCAAGTACCTTCAAATGTTCTGACAAATACTCGAGCAAGATCTTCCCAAGTATAAATACTACCAGGCGCTAACTGATTCAGCCACACTCTGGCTGAGCCCTCTAACATCAAAGGGAGATGCTTCATGGCAACTTCATCGTTGCCACCACCAATCTGTACAGCCACTCGGCAATCCTCAAGACAAGTGTCAGGTTTGGACTCACCAGTGAACTTACTGACTCCAGTCGCCAACCTGAAGTTGGGAGGAATCACGGCTGCCCTGATGGCTCTGCTGAAGCACTCTAGACCTGAGACATGCACTCTGCTGCTTGTTGGAAAATCTCTGTCGTGGCCTTCTCTGTGAGCTCTGTTTCTATCGACCAAACCCGGAACAAGAATAGATCTCGCATCAAAGCCCGGTTCCCTGGGGTTGACTGGAATCCTTAGCCCACCACTATGAGGACGTCTGTTATCATGCTGCCGGGGCACGTATGACCCACTCCTTGGGGGAGGCGTGGGCACTCGATGACGATCATCGTGATCGAGTTGGTGATCATACTGCTCGCGGTTTCTGTACTGATCTCGCCGGTCCCCATGTCCCTCACGCCTCGGGGGCGATCTCGGGCTGTGAGCCCACTGGACTGTGTCTGCAACCACGGATCTTCTATGGATCCTATTCCACGACTGAGATACTACTGTATTCTGCTCTCCCGCTGCTCGGACCAAAGCTCGGATCTGCACCAAACCTCGTCTAGCTTCTAACTGGGAAGGTTGAATTGAATCCGCTATTCAGGCCGCAGCTGCGAGATTCTGGATCGGAGTTCGGTAAACCTGAGTCAGAGGCGGAAAAAGTTGGTGTCGACTGGACTCGGGGATACGCTGCCGAGCGCGCTAGAGGTGCTCCAGTCGAGTGCACTCAGCCAAGTTGGCCACGCGCGCCTCCTCCAAGGCCTGGGCCTCAGGGGTTTCTCCAACGATAGGAGTGTGAAGCGCATCCATGTTCCGGCAGTGAAGTTCTTCCCTCTGCTGTGAAGAGAGGGGTTCGGGGCGGTACTCTTCGTGAACATGCGACGGATCACCGCCCCCATCGCCTCCATCTTCACGGGTGAAGCCAGGAGGACTGCATGGTCCATTGACCATCAAAACTTCCGCCACGGGGTCGCTGCTGTCGCACTCGGATGCAGTCTCTACGGAGCTAGTCGAACAGGCCGTAGAGAGTTTCGTCAGGCTCAATTGCTGCGACTTGGGTGGTGGCCGACTGGCGAGCCACCACATGCCTCACCCACCGCTGAAGCCTCGATCGACCAGAACTTTTGCTCCAGCAGGCTGCAGGGAGGGAGGTCAGCACAGGAGCCGACCGATACTGAGTCGACGGCTGCCGTAGAAGGACGCCACGGACGCACGCGCGAAAGTGCGTTGCCCCGCAGACGGGGAGCGCCTTGACGTTGAGTGGCACTTCTTGGAGCCTAGCGGAGTCGTTGGCCACGAATACGAGCGTGCCGAGAGGGATCTCGCGGCCCTCGGCCAAACCTCCGCATGAAACCATGTTGATGGGGATTGGAAAAATCGCAACTTCTCCAACAAGTCGCTAAGACACCTGCCCCAAGGTGGGTGCCAACTGTCGTGGTTCTAAGTCTGACAGTAGAATGGGGGGTATGAATGTAGAGGCAAGATCCTAGCTATGGAGGAGTTGTACACGCGAGTTTTACGAGTTCAGGCCCTTCTCAAAGGAAGTAATAGCCCTACGTCTCGGAGCCCGGAGGCGGTCGACTGGATTATATGCGTGTGAGTTATAGGGGGTGTGAACCCTTGTGCCTGTGGAGGGGGGTGGCTTATATAGAGTGCGCCAGGACCCCAGCCAGCCCACGTCATAGAGGGTTTAAGGTAAATTGAAGAGAGAATGTTACTGGTAACGCCCACACTAAAGTGCTATAAATGAAAATTAAGCCTATAATTAAATGCCCGACCGTTGTTCATGCAGAGTGGCTTTAGATCTTCTGCCTGTCGAGTGACTTCTGCGACGGTCGAGTGACATTGATTCTTCCGAGTGGAACGTCTCTGGTCGAGTGGATGAAGGTACCCTTTGAATGATCCTCGCTTTAGGGTGACGTCCTAGGGGAGGATGTCTAGGTCAGGTCTATGACCCTACCCTAGGTACATAGCTTCATCATTAGCCCCCGAATGGTTCAGGATCCGAGTGAAGAAGGAGTTGATAATCCCTCCGATTCAGATTTTGTGCTTTGAGAATGTCTCGCCCAGAGGTCGAATGAACATTCATGATGGCTTCAACTTCTTGTTCAGTCACCTTGATCCATTCTTGGTTTTGTCGAGTGAACTTTCGTTGTTAAGTTTCGAGTGTTGATATGGAAAAAATCTTTCGTCTGACGGGTTGTTCTGCTGTCTGTGGATTTCGCGGGATTCGAATTTTGGGAAGCGCGCCGGGCGAGGGAGGCCGCAGTAATCGGGATGGATTAGGCAGGCCGCCTCGATCTCCACGCCACCTTTTTTGCCATGTATCGCGTGCGCGGCTGTTGCGAGATTTGATAAGATCGTTCGGGCCTACAAGTTAGTCACTCAGAAGTGACCTTATATAAGGCGCGGACCGGGGCTTTTGAATAGTGCGCCCCCATTCTTCTTCCTCCTCCTCAGATTTCTCCGATGTGCCTGCTTCTGCTCTCGGCATTGTCGCCCTGCTCGAACTCGATTCGCTGCCATGGGGAAGGAGAAGATGGTGGCGTTGGAGCGTGTGAAGAAGGCGACGACGAAGGGGAAAGGGAAGAAGACCAGCCGGGGCGGATCTTCGTCGAGGTCTGGCCTGCCGCCTGGCTGGATCCAGGGCAACTGGATCCACTCGACAATCAGCCAAGATGACATCGATGTCCTGGTTGAGGGGGGACTGATCCCCCACGAATTGGCGCGGCTCCCGGGGAACGAGACTGAGCCGCAGCCGCAGGAGGGTGAGTGCGTTCTCCTTGCAACCCATGTCGACCACGGGTTTTCTTTGCCTCCCCACCCTTTCTTTCGCGGGTTCTTGAACTTCTTTGGGGCTCAACTCCACCACTTTTCTCCAAACAACATCGTGTACCTTGCCGCTTTCGTGTCCATGTGCGAGAACTTCTTGGGTTCTCGACCACACTGGGGTCTCTTCAAGCACATATTCACATGTCGCTCTCAGACGGTCAAGAAGGCCAACCCGAGTGACGAGAGGACGCACGTGATACAAATGTGCGGGGGTCTTGGAATTCAAATGAGGAACAAAAGCACCTTCCCAACTATGATCCTTCCCGACTCGGTCCGGGGTTGGCAGTCGACCTGGTTCTACTCCAAGGACCAGCCGACCCCGGGCCAGTCAACTGGACTTCCCCCCTTTTCCATGGCTCGAGTGGAGAAGCCCTCCACCTTGAGAGTGATCCCGGAGGAGAAGGTGCAGGTGAAGGTGTTGGTCGAGTGGGTTGTCCAACTTGTCTGCGACGGAGTGACCGGTATGGACCTGCTGGAGATCTTCCTCAGTCGACGCATCCAACCACTCCAAGCTCGTGACCATCCAATGTGGATGTACTCGGGACTCGAGGATTCCACTCGGATCCACCTGGAGGATGTCAGTGAGGACACGGTGGAGTAGTGGCTAAGAGGTATTACTGGGAACAAGGATAATCCCCGGGGGTCCAGGAGGGTGGTTCCATTCGACCATTCGCGCCAGCCGGAACAGGTATGATTCTGCATTGTCGAGTGTCTTCTTGATTTACTATGTAGCATCTTGTTGACGGTCGACTGTCTTTCTTTTGTTCATTGTCTTTCAGGATCTTGTTGATATGTACTCAATGCCCTATGGAGTACAGGAGCAAAATGTCGAGGGAGAGGCAAGCGGGGGCGAGAGTGGCGAGTGGCACTTGGATGCAGAGGAGGACAAGGAGAGCGACGACCCGAGTGACGAAGAAGAGGTTGACTCGCCTCCTCGTAGAGAAAGGATGTCCAAGCACGCTCACGACCCGGCAAGCTCCCCTGACCTGGTGGCCGCACCAACCGGGCAGTCTTCAAAGCGTCCTCGGACGTCTTCTCCAGTGCCGACCGAGAAGGTATCGAAACAGCTCAAGACTGCACCGCCTCCAGTGCCAAAACCATTGAAGGCCACATCCTCCAAACTGTCGAAGGCTTTGCCCAGAATCAAAGTGACCATTCCCACCATCTCTGGGTAACCATTTGACCTGATCCTTTGGTCGACTCGCGCAACAGAACATAACCGACTGAATGTTGACATTTGCGGTGCTGCTACCTTTGGAACTTCCTCCCGCCAATACCGAGACGAGGAAATGGAAGACGCGGTTACCTCTAACCCAGGTACAATCCTCGTGAACTTGTTCTTGATTATTTGGTCGATTAAATTCTGGCAATTCACTTGGGGTCGACTGATTTATTTGCATCCCCACTCAATGTTATCGAGCTTCCGGATGATGATGAAGATGTGGCCCCGAAGCCCAGAAGGAACAAAAAGGTAGCGTTTGGCAAGAAAGCTCAGCCGGGACTGACGACAGAACCAACCGTCCAACAACCTGAAGATGCAGGTGGGGCCTCTGTACATTTTGATGTCCCATTGTCGAGTGAGCGCCCCGCGCCGTCGATTGTACCACTGTTTCCTTCAGCCGTCCAACCTCATGCATCGGAGCTGCAAGCTGCCGCATCTAGGCCGTCTGCTCCCTTCTTCACCAACTATCATGTTCCGGAAAGCCAGTCGGACGCCGCTGCAGAGGCCATCCGTCAGGCTAGCGTGATGATGGAGCGGATGAAGACGGTGCATGACAACAACCAGGCTGCTTACGATGCCAGCACGGGTCTTCAGGCCAATGTCCAGGTAAGTTGAATTTTGACTAACCTTGTTCTATTAGGATATGCTACCTGAAATATTTTCTTTCATACAATCTCTTATTGTTTGCGTTGAATCTGTACACCCACTAGTGTTTTGTTGTCTTTAGTATTTGCACTCTTCCACTCGGTCTGGGCGAGTGGGATCTGAAGCGGTGGGGGCACGCTAAGTGCACCCACTGGGTGTAGTCCCCGAGACCGCAGTCGGCTGGGGTCTGAGTACTTCTTTTCATGTTCGTTTCTTCCACTCGACCCGGGCAGACCGGCCAAGTGGGATCTGAACCAGTGGGGGCACGTCAAGTGCACCCACTGGGTGTAGTCCCCGAGACCACGGTCGACTGCTGGCAGTCGGCCGGAGTCTGAATAGTTCTTCTCTTTTTTTACTCGACCCGGGCGGACCGGCCGAGTGGAATCTGAATCAGTGGGGGCACGCCAAGTGCACCCGCTAGGTGTAGTCCCTGAGACCACGGTCGACTGCGGGCAGTCGGCTAGGGTGTGAGTAATCTTTGAAGTTTTATTCACTTGGAAGTAAATAATCTTTGATCTTGTCGATTGATATGTCTTTTACCCTCTGCAGAAATCTTGTACTCTCATTTCCAAGTTCGCCAAATTTGAGGAGAAGCAAAGGCAACTCAACCTTGACTTGGAGCTGGCCCAACAAAAATTGAAGAAAGCTCAAGATGAAGTTGCTGGTATGGAAGGTAACTGCCTGTCGACTGCTCACGTCGATCGTCCTTTAAAATATTTCTCCGATCTCTTGTTTGATCCGATTGCTTATTTTGCAGAGAAAATGAGGTTGGCTCTGGCGAAGAAGGACTTGGACCTTGCAGCTGTGCAGAAGGAGGCTCAAGATAAGACTGCCCTTGCCAACCAGAAGCTGGCTTCAGTCGGAGCGCTGGAAGAAGAAGTAAGCAAGTTGAAGTCCTCTCTCACTGAATCCAACTGAGAGGCAACTCGTCTAAAGAAGGATAAGGTGGCTCTGAATGAGAAGCTGGAATCCATGGCTCGTAAGAGAATTAACGTGGAAGCTTATCTGAGAACTCTCGCCAAGAAGTCTTTCTTATGCTGGAAGGTACTCCTTTTAATCCGACTGCTTTACTGCTTGCAAGTTAGTCTTGTCCAGTCGACTCACTAACTCCTTGACTGCAGAATTCTGCCAAAACTTTGACGAGGAGACTGGACGGATCGAGACGGGTTTGGACCCTATAGTTTCTCCAGTCGGCGACGAGGCTGCCATGAATGTGCTTCGACTGGAATCCCGCGTTGCCAGTGTTACAAGTTACCTCGCTCGTCTAAAGGTGGCAGTTTCACGGATCGACTCATCACTCTGGCCAAGGGCGACACTTCAAAATGACCTCGTGTCTTTGATGGCTCCACTCAACGAGGTCCCTGGTCGAGTGCAAGAATGGAAGAAGTCCTCTGCCCGGTGTGGTGCTGACGTGGCGTTGTCCTTGGTAAGAGTCCACTGCAAAGAAGCCCGCGAAGATAAGCTGGCGGCGATCAAGGTCGCCAACACCAAAAGACATGATTTACAGTCCTTTATGGAGACTTTCATTGCTGCTGCCGCTCGGATTGCAGATGGAATTGACTTGGACGAATTCTTCGAACCTGCTAGCCCTCCTCCTGCCGAATGAACAAACTTTGAGATTTAAACCTGCCTTAAATTTGCCTTGGAATGCCGAGTGGTTGCTGTAACCGTCAAAATCCTTCGGGCTTGATGCTCGAATACTTTTGATCCATCATCCGGAACTTTAGGATTTATCTGTACTTGGTTTATTTCTGAATATGCTTGTATTTGCCTTCGAGTGGAATTTGCTCTTTACTCTGAATAATCTTTCGACCTGCATCTTGTTGTCCTTGCGGACAGGGATGGAGCGCACACTATATTTGTGGCGCAACTCCGAAGGAGAAGGTTGCAGTCGACCTGCACCTCGTCAACCTTACGGATGGGGATGAAGCGCACATTGTACTTGTGGTGCAGCTCCTAAGGAGAAGGTTGTAGTCGAGCTGCACCTTGTCATCCTCGTGGATAGGGATGGAGCGTATGTTGTACTTGTGGCGCAGCTCCTAAGGAGAAGGTTGTAGTCGACCTGCACCTCGTCGTCCTTGCAGATGGGGATGGAGCGCTCGTTGTATTTGTGGCGCGGCTCCAAAGGAGAAAGTTGCAGTCGGCCTGCACCTCGTCGTTCTTGCGGATGGTGATGGAGCGCATGTTGTATTTGTGGCGCGGTTCCGAAGGAGAAGGTTGCAATCGACCTGCACCTCCTCGTCCTTGCGGATGGTGATGGAGCGCATGTTGTATTTGTGGCACAGCTCCAAAGGAGAAGGTTGTAGTCGACCTGCACCTCGTTGTCCTTGCGGATGGTGATGGAGCACACGTTGTATTTGTGGCGCAGCTCCAAAGGAGTAGGTTGTAGTCGACCTGCACCTCGTCGTCCTTGCGGATAAGGACGGACTTTAAACCTTAGGCGAGCACTGGACCGCAGCTAAGACCCCGAGTGGGAGGGTTGCTCACCATTCGGTAAGATTTTTTTAAACTTAGGCGAGTACTGGACTGCAGCTAAGCCCCCGAGTGGGAGGGTTGCTCACCGCTCGGTAGGATTTTTTAAACTTAGACGAGTACTGGACTACAGCTAAGCCCCTGAGTGGGAGGGTTGCTCACCACTCGGTAGGATTTTTTAAACTTAGGCGAGCACTGGACTGCAGCTAAGCCCCCGAGTGGGAGGGTTGCTCACCACTCGGTAGGATTTTTTAAACTTAGGCGAGCACTGGACTGCAGCTAAGCCCCCGAGTGGGAGGGTTGCTCACCGCTCGGTAGGATTTTTTTTAAACTTAGGCGAGTACTGGACTGCAGCTAAGCCCCCGAGTGGAGGGCTTGCTCACCACTCGGGTAGGATTTTTTACAAACTTAGGCGAGTACTGGACTGCAGCTAAGCCCCCGAGTGGGAGGGTTGCTCACCACTCGTAGGATTTTTAAACTTAGGCGAGTCACTGGGCTGCAGCTAAAGCCCCGAGTGGGAGGGTTGCTCACCACTCGGTAGGATTTTTTTAAACTTAGGCGAGGCACTGGACCGCAGCTAAGCCCCCGAGCGGGAGGGTTGCTCACCACTCGGTAGGATTTTACAAACTTAGACGAGTACTGGACTGCAGCTAAGCCCTCGAGTGGGAGGGTTGCTCACCACTCGGTAGGATTTTTACAACTTAGGCGAGTACTGGACTGCAGCTAAGCCTCCCGAGTGGGAGGCTTGCTCACACTCGGTAGGATTTTTACAAACTTAGGCGAAGTACTGGACTGCAGCTAAGCCCCCGAGCGGGAGGGCTGCTCACCACCCGGTAAGATTTTTTAAAACTTAGGCGAGTACCGGACTGCAGCTAAGCTCCCGAGTGGGAGTCTTGCTCACCACTCGGTAGGATTTTACAAACTTAGGTGAGTACTGGACTACAGCTAAGCCCCCGAGTGGGAGGGCTGCTCACCACTCGGTAGGATTTTTTCTAAAACTTAGGCGAAACGGATTCGCAGCTAAGCCTCTGAGTGGGAGGCTTGCTCACCACTTGGTAGGATTTTACAAACTTAGGCGAGTACTGGACTGCAGCTAAGCCCCTGAGCGGGAGGGCTCTCACCACTCGGTAGGATTTTTTTTAAACTTAGGTGAGTACTAGACTGCAGCTAAGCCCCTGAGCGGGAGGGCTGCTCACCACTCGGTAGGATTTTTTTAAAACTTAGGCAAGTACTGGACTGCAGCTAAGCCCCTGAGTGGGAGGCTTGCTGACCACTCGGTAGGATTTTCTTTTAAACTTAGGCGAAACGGATTCACAACTAAGTCACCCACTGGGGGATTTCAGACGCAAATAAAAACAACAACAATCCTTTAAGAGGCCTGTAAAGCTCTTGTCTTTGATAAGCAAATTACAAAGGTATTTCTTATTACATTTTATTCGACTAAGTACTTAAGTGTAAAAGGGGCAGAGCAACTCCGCATTCCAAGCCCGTGGCTTGTCCTTCTTATGCTCAACATTGTAAAGGTGGTATGCTTCATTGTGGAGCACTCTAGTGACAATGAAGGGGCCTTCCCAAGCAGGAGCGAGCTTGTGTGGTTTCTGCTGATCCACTCGAAGAACCAAGTCTCCCTCTTGAAAGGCTCGACCTTTCACATTTCTGGTGTGGAATCGATGCAAGTCTTGCTGATAAATGGTTGACCGGATCAAGGTCATCTCTCTTTCCTCCTCTAGGAGGTCGACTGCGTCCTATCGAGCTTGCTCTACTTCATCTTCAGAGAAGAGCTCGACTCGTGGTGCATTATGGAGCAAGTCACTCGGTAGAACAGCTTCAGCTCCATTGACCAAGAAGAATGGAGTTTGGCCAGTCGACCGATTGGGAGTTGTCCTCAATCCCCAAAGAACTAATGGAAGTTCATCAACCCAGGCGTCCGCTGCATGCTTGAGGTCTCGTATCAGTCGGGGTTTCAATCCTTTGAGAATCAGGCCATTTGTTCTCTCTGCTTGTCCATTCGACTAGGGATGGGTGACTGAAGCATAGTCGACTCGCGTGCGTTGGGAGGCGCAGAAGGCTCTAAACTCGTCTGAATCGAAGTTTGATCCATTGTCAATGATGATGCTGTGTGGAACTCCGTATCTGAACGTCAATTCTCTGATGAAGCTGATAACAGTACTAGCTTCCAGATTCTTGATAGGCTTGGCTTCAACCCACTTGGTAAACTTGTCGACTGCTACAAGCATGTGAGTGAAGCCACTCCTACCAGTCCTCAGCGGTCCAACCATATCTAATCCCCAAACAGCAAAGGGCCAGATGAGTGGAATGGTCTTTAGGGCTGACGCAGATTTGTGGGACATGTTGGAGTAAAACTGGCAGCCTTTAGATCTGTCGACTATATCTTTCGCCATTTCATTTGCCTGTGGCCAATAAAATCCAGCTCGGTATGCTTTAGCCACAATGGTCCTAGAGGACGCATGGTGGCCATAGGTCCCCGAGTGGATGTCGTTGATTGCTATACCTTCTTCTGGGGTTATGCATTTCCGGCTGACTCCGGTTACACTTTCCCTGAACAGTTGTCCTCTTATCACAGTAAAGGCTTTGGATTGACGGACGATCTGTCGAGCCTCTTCTTCATCCTCTGGGAGTTCCTTCCTAAGGATATACGCAATGTACGGCACCGCCCAGTTAGGAGTAATAACCAATATATCCATGATTAGGTCGACCACGGCTGGAATCTCAACTTCCGTCAGATCGGTGGCACTCTTTGGCTGTGGGGGCTCTTTAGTGAAGGGATCTTCTTGAACTGAAGGTGCATGAATATGCTCCAGGAACACATTACTGGGAATGGCTTCTCTCTTGGAGCCTATCTTTGCTAAATCATCGGCTGCTTGATTTTTCAGTCGGGGTATATGATGGAGCTCTAACCCCTCAAACTTCTTTTCCAACTTCCTCACCGCATTACAGTAGCCAGTCATGGCCGGGCTTCTAACGTCCCACTCCTTCATCACTTGATTGACTACCAAATCTGATTCGCCATAGACCATGAGGCGACGGGCGCTGATTGAGATGGCCATACGTAACCCATACAAGAGTGCTTCATATTCTGCTTCATTATTGGAGGAATCAAAGTGAATCTGGAGGACATATCTGAGCTTGTCTCCTCGAGGGGATACCCCCAGCACCGGAACCATTCAGTATCTTGGAACCATCAAAGAACATGGTCTAGTGCTCCGAGTGAACTTGAGTCGACAGTTGCTATTCAATCCACTCGGCGAGGAAATTGCTATTGCTTGGGACTTGATAGCTTTCTTTGCCTCGAACTTGATATCTAAGGGAAGGAGTTCAATCGCCCACTTTGCCACTCGACCAGTTGCATCTCTGTTGTTCAGAATCTCTGATAATGGAGCGTAGCTGACGACTGTAATGGAGTGGTCAGAGAAGTAATGTGCAACCTTCTTCGTGGTCATATAAATCCCATAAACAAGCTTCTGATAATGTGGATATCTTTGCTTTGATGGAGTCAAAACTTCAGAGACATAGTATACTGGGCGCTGAACTTTGTAAGCTTTTCCTTCTTCTTCCCGCTCGACCGTAAGTACTGTACTAATGACTTGTCTAGTGGATGCAATGTAAAGCAGGAAAGGATCTTTGCTAATTGGAGCAGCAAGCACCGGCTGGGTGGAAAGCAGGGCTTTAAGCTCTGCAAATGCTGCATCAGCTTCAAGAGTCCACTCGAACTTATCTGACTTCTTCATCAGTCGGTAAAGAGGCAGTGCCTTTTCGCCGAGACGAGAAATGAATCGACTTAGGGCGGCCAAACAACCAGTAAGCTTCTGGACATCATGCACACACACACACGGAGTTTCATCCGGAGTATGGCACCCACTTTCTCTAGGTTAGCGTCGATCCCTCGTTCGGAAACGAGAAAACCGAGTAATTTTCCTCCTGGAACTCCAAACATGCACTTTGATGGATTAAGCTTGATATCATACCTTCTGAGGTTGGCAAAGGTTTCAGCAAGGTCAGCCAGTAGGTCGGAACCTTTACGTGACTTGACCACAATGTCATCCATGTAAGCTTCCACATTCCGACTGATCTGAGTGAGTAAACACTTCTGAATCATCCGCATGAATGTGGCTCCAGCGTTCTTCAAGCCGAATGGCATAGTGACATAACAGAAGCACCCAAATGGGGTGATGAAAGCTGTTTTTATCTCATCGGGTCCATACAGACGGATCTGATGATACCCGGAATAAGCGTCCAAAAAGGACAAACGCTCACATCCCGCAGTCGAGTCAACTATTTGGTCGATGCGAGGGAGAGGAAAGTGATCTTTCGGGCAGGCCCGATTGATATGTTTGAAGTCAATGCACATGCGAAGTGAGTCGTCCTTCTTTGGGACCATGACAACATTAGCTAACCACTTGGAGTGATAAATCTCTTGGATAAACTCAGCTGCTAAAAGCCGAGCCACTTCTTCACCGATTGCCTTTCTCTTCTGTACGGCGGACCGTCGAAGATGTTCTTTGACTGGTTTCACTTTTGGGTCGACTCGCAAATGATGCTCAGCCAATCCCCTGGGAACACCTGGCATGTCAGAAGGTTTCCATGCAAAGATGTCCCGGTTCTCACGGAGGAACTGGATGAGCGCTTCTTCCTATTTGGAGTCGAGTGTTGTTGAAATGTGAGTCGGAGCAGCATTGGGATCCGTTGGGTGAATATGAATCGGCTTCATTTCACCAGACGACTGGAACGCTAAATCATGGCAGGCTTCTTAGCTCGCAACAAATCACTCGGATCTGCATTTGTTTGATACTCCTGCAATTCTACTACTGCCATCTGTGCATCGGCGATCTTTGAGCCCTTCTGGAAGCACTCTTCTGCCTTCTTTCGATTGCCAGTGATCACCCCTTTAGGACCAGGCATCTCCAATTTGAGGTACACGTAACATGGCCGAGCCATAAAACGTGCATAGGCTGGCCTGCCTAGAATAGCATGATAAGCACTCTGGAAATCCACAACTTCAAATGTCAACTTTTCTTTGCGGTAATTCTTGGAATCACCGAAAACTACATCAAGGGCGATCTGGCCGAGTGATGCAGCCTTCTTGCCAGGAATAACTCCATGGAAACTCATATTGCTTTCACTGAGTCTGGACATCGGAATGCCCATTCCTTTCAACGTCTCTGCATATAGTATATTCAGACCACTGCCATCGTCCATCAGAACCTTAGTCAATCGAGTGCCTTCGACTACTCGGTCGACCACCAGCGCTTGCCTCCCAAGGGTGGCTATGTGCGCTGGGTGATCAAACTGGTCGAATGTAATGGCAGTCTGAGACCATTTCAAATAACTGGGTGTCACCGGAGCGACCATGTTCACTTCTCTGTTGATGACTTTCAGTCGACTCTTACTCTCAACATCAGCGAAAATCATCAGAGTGGAATTGACATGGGGGTAACCATCATCGTCCTCTTCCCCATCCTCGACTTTGTCCATTTCCTTCTCCTTTTCCTTGGGCTATTTCTCTCGGAATTGCTGGATTAGGAGTCGACACTGTCGAGTGGTATGCTTCGGGTAAATGAAATTACCCTCTTCATCTTTCTTAGTGTGAATGTGGCATGGTAAATCTAGCACATCATTTCCATCTTGATCTTTTACTTTCTTGGGGTTCCACGGCCCTTTGGGTTTCCCTTTGAACTTTCCTTGAGTCACGGCGAAGGCTTCTCTAGGAACGGCTGGCTCGGCTTTGCGCTTCTGCTTCCGACTGGAGTTCCCTCCTCCGGTTTCGTGGGCGACTGTTTTGTGCTTGCCACTCCGGAGTCGGTCTTCCTCTTCACCATTGGCGTATTTGGTGGCAATCTCCATCATTCGAGTCAGAGTCATATCTCCTGTCCGACCGAATTTCAGATTCAATTCCCGATACTTAACGCCTTCTTTGAAGGCACAAATTGCTTGGTGATCTAACACATTCTCCACTGTATGGTGTAATGTGATCCATCTTTGGATATAATCTCTCAGAGTTTCATTCAATTTTTGAACGCAACACTTTAATTTTGTCAGCCCTGCTGGCCGTTTGCAAGTACCTTCAAATGTTCTGACAAATACTCGAGCAAGATCTTCCCAAGTATAAATACTACCAGGCGCTAACTGATTCAGCCACACTCTGGCTGAGCCCTCTAACATCAAAGGGAGATGCTTCATGGCAACTTCATCGTTGCCACCACCAATCTGTACAGCCACTCGGCAATCCTCAAGACAAGTGTCAGGTTTGGACTCACCAGTGAACTTACTGACTCCAGTCGCCAACCTGAAGTTGGGAGGAATCACCGCAGCCCTGATGGCTCTGCTGAAGCACTCTGGACCTGAGACATGCACTCTGCTGCTTGTTGGAAAATCTCTGTCGTGGCCTTCTCTGTGAGCTCTGTTTCTATCGACCAAACCCGGAACAAGAATAGATCTCGCATCAAAGCCCGGTTCCCTGGGGTTGACTGGAATCCTTAGCCCACCACTATGAGGACGTCTGTTATCATGCTGCCGGGGCACGTATGACCCACTCCTTGGGGGAGGCGTGGGCACTCGACGACGATCATCGTGATC